>NC_067289.1:16689485-16992516 GCF_020740795.1 Apus apus
GTTTCCTTGGTTTGGAATCATTGATAACTGTGAAATGCAGGATCTGGAAGGCATATGGAGTGACGTGCTAACACCAGCACCAGGGAGCAGTCCTGCTTGCCCAGCTCTGCAGCAGGCAGCTGAACCAGGGAGCAGGAGAGGTTCATTACTCCTTCACCTGCCACTGGGGGAAATCAGATAAAATAGAAATTACAGCTGGGTGAAGACCATCCTGAAGGTTCTACATGTCCACAGCAAAGAAGGAAGGTTGCCAAAACTTAGGTAATAATCTGACATGAAAGGAACCATGCAGGACACAAAATAACGTGACTTCAGACCTTGTTATGACAGATACAGATTAATTAATTGCTGGGATGGAAGGCAGTGGTCGCCTGGGGACTAGTCAGCATGACCTGATTCCACTTGTTCTGGGTGAAAAAGGGCAGTTCTGGCTCATTTACATGTGATACACCATAGGGTAATTTTTCCAAAGCTGAAATAAAGCAGGAGAGAAACTGGTTTGGAGGAATAATTTAGAAAAAAATGTGATAAAATATTGTGAGCTCTTCAGAAAGATTTTTTGATAGCTGGCAGGTCACAGTGCAAAAGGAGAGGAGACTGGTTTGGCTACAAGCCCATTCTGATTCAGTGGTGAACTGGAAAGCAAAGAGCTACACATAACTGGAGGGGAGAGAGGACACTAAAAACCAGTCAATAAAATGGAAACTTAAGATACTGATTAGGCAAGCTAAAAAAGAATGGGAAAACTCCATGTTGGGCAAGGGTGAGGATGACTGGAGAGACTTGCAGGTAGATAGAGAATACAAGAAGTGACAGCACTGATACAGTCTCTACCTAACACCACGGAGATGATAAAACTAACAGTGACATGTAAAAGTTGTGCTGAGTGAGTAATTCCATTTGCAGAGCAGGAGGGGGATATACTCATATCATACAATGTATCATATAGACCACTGGAATCTTGGAAAGATATTAGAGCATATACAAGGGTAAACTCACAAGCCCAGAAGAGTCCTCAGAGAGCTGGCAGAGGTGTCCTGCCTTACTAATCTTTATTTGCAAGAAGATCAGAGAAATGCTAATATTTTACCATAATTTCTAGAAAAGGCAAATGAGATCACTGGATAAATCAGACCTGTTAACCTGGCATCATGCAAAAGAGAGGCAGAAAATCTGATCTTTAACCAACACAGAACTAACATGCAAGAATATGAATAATGAATCGACCTGGTTTTGTGGCAATGAGGCTTGGTAGGAAAAAATGATCCAGGCTTTGCTCAGTGAAGTTAACTGCATGATCCCAATATCATTCTTGTGAATGTTTTGACTGAAGACTGTTATACAATATGATAAAGTATTTCCTATGGGAGCCAGCTACTGGGCCTCAGAAATAGCTGACTTCTGTTGACACACAGGAGTCTTCCCCACAGGCTTCACCTGGAAGGTGGATCCTCCTGAATCCTCTCACTGGTGATAATGCTGACAAATGGCAGAAAGACAGGAGATAAGGACATCACAGTCCTGCTCTGTGGTTTGCCCCTTTGGTGAACTCAACCCATTCAAACCAAACATCTGAGGAAATCAAACAAAAGGAGCAAGGAGCAGACAGTGAACTTCATGTACCAAGTGGAAGGATGGAAATGTTCAGAGCAACCAACTCAATCAGAGCTCCTATTGCAATATGGGACTGAAAGGAGTGGAGCAATTTTTGGATGTTTATATAGAAACCAATGACATGGCTGATGCAGAAGTCCTGAGTATGCTTTTCAGTTTTGTTTTGTCCTGTTTTGTTTTCAATGGGGATGGAACATGGGAGAAGATAAAATGTATCACTGCAAGGAAGCCTGAACATGGGAGAGAATGAGAGCACATATGCCTAGTCTGGTTATCTAAATGGAGCAGAGATTAAGAGGTGTATGAGTGTTTTCCTAAGGCCATAAGAAAGCTAATTTCAGCTGTTGTAGGTAACACAGAACATTTGCAGAGGTGAAACCAACCAGACACAAACTCTACAGCCTGCTGCTGACATGAAGGACGCGCTCTAACAAAGTAAAACCTCCAGCCGTTTCTCATCGTATTCCCAATCTCTCTGGCTTGGCAGAAGGAAGATGCACCACAGGTGTCGAGACCTCACCCTGGGAAACAAAACCCTCAGACACACCCTTCAATCCCCTGCAGCAATCCAAACGTACATATTCATCTCAGCATACCCCAAGCAGGTATCCCACAGCACATACCTGGGATACCTACCTCTACTGCTAACATCACGGTCCTATCAGTTCCGCATTAGCTGAAGCATTAGGGCCACTTAATGGATCATTATCGGTTCTTGATCTTACAAGTGTCTTAAAGAAGGTGCTGTTCATACAGCCTGGCTTTGTTAATGTCTTGTGAGGATTGCCCAATGATAAAAGAGCCTTATTGCTCTGTCTACACTCATTTTAATCTAACACCTTTACACATTGAGAGATTTATTGTTTTATTCCTCCATTAACAAAACCATCTGCCTCAGTCTTCATCCCAGGTCCTATAACTCTTTTCTTTATACTAACTGACAAAAACCTTAACTAGGAGTTGAAGTTTTTTACATTAAAACTCTCTCAGGAACCTAATTACCTTCATTTCAATGCTAAATGCTTTAATATAGGCAACAAACCAATGGCTAAATTCCAAAGCCAGGGTAAACCCACATTAGAAATGATCAGGCTTCCTCAACAAGAAGCATGATTAATCATCAGAACCAACCAGCTAGTGAGAGATTAAGACCCTATGGGTTTATCTCCAGATCAGGACTCTTCTGGAAGAGGTGTTTGATTTCACATCCATTGTAGGAGTAAGTGGGCAAAATACAATGGCCTGTGGTGTAAAAGTAGCCACATGGGAGGGGTGGCCATTCTTTCTGGTCTGATCCTCCCAAATGCACTGTGCATCTATCTGCTTCACCAAGACTCAGAAATGAGCAAATGGGCTCCCTGAAATTCAGGCTGGGGAGACAGCTCATACAGCCTGCCCTCCTCTCCACCTTCAAGGGATCCCTAAATATGCAGTGTAAAACAGTCAAGGTCAGAGAGCCAAAGTGTGGCTAGCCCCAGTCCAGAGTCAACAAAGACCTGGGAGTCTCTCTGCTCCATAAATCTTTGGCACATATCTAGAACTGCCAACAACCTGAAGGACCAAATGGGGTCTTCCTTGGAAGTCTCAACTTGGGGAACTTATTCCTTCTCAAAATCCTAACCCTCAGCCTGAGACTGAGCCCCCAGATCACAGTGCTCAAGGGAAGTCCTATTAGATAATAGCTGCTCATGTGCCTTATGGAAGCTATACCAGGATTGCCTTATTTCAAGTGACCAAATATGTTGTCTTGTGATGGTAGAAGGAAGGACCCTGTTGATCTCAGAGCAATCAAAAGAAAAGAGGTATCAGGGAGATGAGAGTCAGACTGGTTGGCCTTGCATCATGTTTGCAGGTGGTAGTGAAAGGTGGCTTCCTAGAGAAAGCAGTCAAACCATGACATGAGGACATATCCCTCAGTCTTGGGAGAATGGAGAAGTATTTTTCTTGCCTCATTGGTGGAAGGCCACTAACACAATGGGATGGGTGGAAGCTGGGAGGAAGAGAAGGATGAACTGTGCTCTGAAGGTGCTTCTCCATCCTGCTTGATGACAGTGGGTATCCCAGGGTTAGACGGGTATATTAGGGGTGGTAAAATCTCACCTTCAGCTATTACCTTCAAATAACCCTCAGTAAAGCTTTGCACAAGTTGGTAGATTTCATCTTGTCCCTCTGGACATGGCCACATCTCTGCCAATATCACCCTTTTCTTACCACCATCCCTCCCTCCACAGCAGCACAGTACCTTGGACATGAGGACTTTTGCCCTGAAGAGACAGCAGTGAGCATGCAGTGTTGCCACATTTATCATCAGCGACTCAAGCAAAGTATGTTCAACCTCTCCTATGCTTTCCATGTCAGCATCTCAGGGTTGGAGGCCACAGGGGCTGATGAGGGTTCAGGCTTTGCCCTGTGACAGAAAGGATCATTATATCTTTGAAATGGAAGCAAGCCCTTGGTTTCCAAACAGATGGATGATGACATTTTTGCTAAGGCGAGTTTCAGCTCTCCTTGGCTTTGCGTGCTCCACGGTGTGAGCCTGTGGCTGAGCCTGAAAGCCAAGGTCAGAGATGTTACCTGTTCCTCTGACACAAAACATTCAAGGGCAGTGACAATGCTCAACTGGAGTGGGAGCTTGGAACTTGCCAGGGACCCAAAATGGTGACACTGACCCTCTCCAAGAGGGTCAGGGTGCTACAAATCTCCCTGTAAGCCCCTCTGTTCCCCGGGCCCTTCATTTCCTGCTGCTCAAGCTCAGAGGAACAGGCATTGCTGTGAAACACGTGCAGGCACTGGCTATTCAAACACGACTCTCTTTCATGGACTAACTATTCCAGGGGAGCATGTGGGAGAGAAACCAAAGCTGTGCCACTTTGGGGAGGGTCTCCCAGGCCTGGCTTGGCTGCTGGGAGGGGGAACCTGGATAGGAGTGGGTGTGTGGGGAGGAGGTGAGGGTGCATCTGTGGGTGCTGGGGAGCAGAGCTGCCCCACACGCCTGGAGCTGCCGCCCCACAAACTTAATCAGCACCAAATGTGCATGTGCATGAAGTGAACAGAGGGAAAGCCTTTGTCAGGCAATGGCGACCACTGCTGCAGAAACAGTCAGAGAACCTTTTTCCCCTTCAAGTTTACTACTTTTACAACTAGCCTGGCCTGGAAGCCTTTATTGCTCCCAACAAAGCTGGGACTTTGCTCTCAAGCCAACCAACGAGAAGCAACAGAAAACCTGCGACTATACGTATAAACGTGCCTGCCCCTTTGTGTACGTATTCCTCCGTGTGTGGGTGCGTGTGCATGTGTGTGTGGGTTGGGGAGGAGCTGCACGCACCTCGCCCTCCCGGCTGCGGGGAGCCAGGCAGGGGGTGCTGCCGGCAGCTGCGGGCTCCCCTCCCGCTGCTGGGAGGCTCGGGGGGGGTGGGGGAATTCATCACTCTGCAAACAGAGGCCTCTCAGAAACACCGGCAGCCACTTCACGGGCAGGTTTGCAGAGAAGCTCGGCGCCCTGTTGCAGAGCTGGAAGGGAGCAAGCAGCTTCTGCAGGGAGCCTGTTACCCCAAGCCCTCCCTGAGCTCTTCAGTGGGTCTGCCTTCCCAGCATCCACACACCATGACCCCATCCAACTTGGAAATACAACTGGGAGCTCTTCAGAGAGTCCAGGTGAAGCTGTTTGGTGTTGATATGCACACGCCAGTGTGGAGCTGGTGGGTGCAGAGTGGTTCAGCGGGGCAAGGTCAGGGCCTGAGCTGCTCCCAGTCACACCCCCAGCTGAAGCCCTCCTCTCAGTCTGCAGTGTACCCAGCCAGGACTGGGGTGTCCCAACAACAGGGAGGTGTGAAAGGTGCTGAGGCTGTCTGGAAGGAACAATATATTTGCTGATGCAGGCAGCAAAGCTCGCCCAGGTTCAGCAGCATGAGCTGCCAGCATCATGGCCATTGTCTTCCCTGCTCCAGCTGTCAGCCCTCTGCCAGCAGCAGGACAGGTAACCAGTGGCTCTTGGCCAAAGGGTCACTCCTGCAGCTGGAGACCTTAGCCCTGCTATACATCCTGCGTGCTCAGTAGGAAACCCAAAGCCAGGAAGAATCCTGTGGGCCCACACTGCCCAACGGGCATCGCCTGACTCCCATCCTCAGGGTGTTTTTCCCACGACTGACACCAACCTGCCCACAGCAGGCACAGTCACTCACCTGCGTTTTGTCTGCTAGCCCAGGCTGCCAAGAGAAGGCAAAACCCAGCCTCCTCTGCTGTGTGTGGCCCTCCCATGGCCCGCAGCATCTGGGAGCCGTGGCAGGCATCCCTGCCGCACCGCGCGGCGTTTCTGCAGGCGAGGAGGCCTTTGAGAGGCCGGGATAATGGCTAATAGTGCTGTTTTCCTCTGCTCTGCTTTCCTTCAAGTGAATTACCAGGGTCTTGCTGGGAATTATCCTGCCATTACCCAGGGCTCTGGGGAGCTGCCAGTGATTTACTTAGCAGCAAACAACACAAAGAGCCGGACATGGCGGGAGCTACACAACTGAACAAGCTGGGGAACGTGCAAGTGGAAGAAAAATGCTGTAACAGCAGCCAGGGCACAGCGATACAGCCCGGGCTGCTGGCCAGAGATGGGCATGAGGATGTCCCCAGCAGCCACCCTTCATTTTCACATGGAATAAGGAGTAATGGAGCTGTTATCCCCCGAGGGCAGACTTGGTTCATGGTGTAGCTGAGGGTGATGGAAACGTCCAAGGGTGGTGGCCTCGCACTGCTGCGTCCGGCTGGCTGGAAGAGAGCCCAGGGCTGTGGCACGGGAGGAAAATCCAGTCCTCCCTGCTCCTGGAGAGCCATGGGACTTGGGAATCACATGGAAGTGGGTCAGCAGCAGAGGCAGGGCTGCCTCATACTCTCACAAAAAAACCCACCTGGTGGCTGCACAGGGGATCCAGCAGGGACAAAGAGTCCTAACCTCCCTCATTGCCTCTTTACACTTTGCAGACTTTGTCCTTGTCACCCTTTATTGTCCCCCCATGGGTGAACACAGCCCTCAAACACCCATGTCCTGCTTTATCCCAGCCACGCTACTGACTGTGACAGCATCTGCTCTGGGGGACCACCACAGTGTGAGTCTGTCTAGGGCTGCCCCCTCCTCCCTCTGGGAACTGCCCTCTGTGTACAAAAGGGTGCAGACACCCCTGCAGACATGTGCCACCCATGTGTGTCCCCACAACCTGTGCTGCACCCTCCTCGTAGGTTCTCATGCTCACCATCTCCCCCCTCTCCTTACACAGGCTGCCCCTACACAGCCACCATGAGCCCCTTCTTCAGCACCGTGCACCCCAAAAATCCCCCAGCACCCACACAGACCCTCCTGCCCCATGCTAGCTCTTGCAAAGCTCTGCACACACACACACAAACACACACACTCCTCTTGACACTTTACAGGCGCCGGGAGAAGGAGGGGCTCCGTCGAGTGCTAGAAAGTTGTTCCTACTCTGCACTGGGAGCAACCACATTACTCACGAGTCCCTTTTTAGCGCGGGTATGTATTTCCCCCCTTCCATCTCCAGTCCATTAGCTACTATGGAAACAACATGTCATTGCCCGGAGGTGGAGTTCAGCCACAGCCAAAACAGCCGCGGATAAATTCCAGCACCCAAATTCACATCCTGGGGCAAAGCCCGCGCAGCTCAGCTGGGGAACGGGACGGGAACGCTGTGCCTGTGCTAAGGGAGGAGATCTCAGCCCGGGCTTGCCGGCTGTGGGATGCGTGGGGTGTGGGAAGCACTGGTGGGGACTCTGTTGTCCCAGCCGGGGTGGAAACGGCATGGCTGGGAAAGGCCAGGGTGATTTACTCTTCCGGAGCCCGACCGAGGAGTCGTGGAGATAAACAGCAGATCTGCAGGGCCTCGGCTGCTTCATTTCTGCTCCATCGTGTTGCCCTCTGCCCAGCCTGGGGCTGACCTGCCCGGGGTGGCTGCCGAGAGGAGGAGGCAGCTCAGGGCACAGCCAGAGGGGCTGCACGGGGACCCCACTACTGGTAGAGCCTGTTTGACCCAGGGCCATCTGGCACAAGGATGCAATGGAAGAGCTTAACATCCCTTGAACTCATCTGCATGGGCTGACCTCCAAGCGCTCAGAACCATCTTGCTCCCCTGCCCCCCACCATCTCCTCCTGATGGGTTTTCAGAGCACTGTGTGTGTTGAAGCTTCTCTGGCTTGTGAGTGCGGGGTGCTGAGACTGTGCTGCTGTGGCCTTGGGAAGGCTTGTCCCCAGCAGGGGGAAATGGCACACTTCAGAGGTGAGAGGTGGCAGGACAAGGGCTGGACAGGGTTCACCAGATGCTGAGTGCTCTCGTCCCCCAGCAGTGCCTTCTGGTGCTGCTTGCTCCTGTCTCCCCCCATGTCCTTCCAAAGCAGATGCCCATCACAGCTCAAGCTGCAGGTTTTGGCTGCCACAAGGTGTCCAGCCTAAGTGATGTCCCGCTCAGGCCCCCATTGCAGGGGTACATGGAGGGGATGGTCCCCATTGCACCAGGGCAGCCAAGGTGTTTGCTAGAGCTAAGCTGCTGGGTCCCACTGCAGGGTCACCAAACCATGTCCCCATACCCTGAGTCACCCTGATCTAGGGAGGGACCGTCAGTGTCCCAACACCATCCTGGCTCCCTGCATGAGGATATCCCCACGGTGGGGCAGGAGACACAGGGACCCAAGGAAGCTGCAATTTGAGCATGACAGCACCTTGCCATATCTCCTAGGGACCCTGGGAAGGAGGAGGGTAAGCAGGGAAGGTGGCATGTCCTGCCTGGAGGCTTTCATAACGGGTGAGTCCTGGTCCCATTCTCCCCTGGCAGATGGAAAATGCTGGAAATAGGAAGCAAAGCCCTCAGAAGGAGTAATTTTCCTTGGTGGCAGCCAGCAGTCCGTCATGGGGCTGTCCCACCTGGCACTGGGTCTGCTCTGCTGTCTACTGCTGCATCCTTCCAGTCGGACTGCCCAGGAGATGCCATGTCCCACATCAGTGGCTTTGTCACCCTGCAGTGCCAGTGTCTGGGGACAGCAGTGTCACACAGGGCAGGGAAGAACTACCGTAGTGCCTCCAATAGCTCACCTAGAGACAGGCTGGGGCCAGCCCTGTCCCTAGCTCAGACCCCCCATTCCTTCCCCAGCTTCTCCAGAAGATGGAGCAGAAAAACCTGTTAGTCCCTGGGGCAGCCTGGGAGTGATCCACTGGCTTCCCAGCTAGATCAGTGACCTGCATAAGTGCCTGCCTGGATCAGGGCCAGAGGGAGCAAACTCTGGCCATGAGGTTTCCTCAGAGGAGGGAGGGAGAGACCAGAGGCAAATGGGGAAGCCTTTCCAAAACAGGCAGAGAAATTGCCCGTCAGCAAGGCTTCTCCACAAAGAGGCAAGCACTGTCTCTGAGAAATAATGGAACAAATGTTGGGAGGAGGAAAAAAATAATCCAGGTTTCTAGAGCAGGGATTTTCAACCTGTGCTGCTTTGCTGATCTCCAAAAATATCTCACCAGAGATGTGAGTCTCTTTGTAGCAAGCATTACACCACCTGGAAAGATGCTTGCTGGCCTCAGTTACCCTTCCTTAAAAACAGTCCATGGAGCCACAAGGATCCCCCAGCCACCAAAGCTGCAGTTCCTGAGAGAGCTGTAAACACGTAACAAACCAGACTGGTTAACCTACGTGGGAGCGCCACGGCACGGGTTGCAGCCCCAAAACACCAGTCTTGCCAGGGCATGGCCTTCACAAGAGCAATGCTTGCCCTGAAGCTGAGGTGCAAGCCCAGGGAAGAGCAGTACTGGGGAAACTGCAGTTTCCAATCCATGCTTCAGCCCTGATGCTAGGTGTGGATTCTCTGGTAACTAAAAAAGGCCTCAGTTTGTAGTGGCCAGACTCTCTGAGAGAGTGCTAATGTGTGTCCTCTGACACTTGCAAGAAGATATAAATCTCCTTGTAACCTCCTCATCAGATTTGTTTAACATTAGTCCTGTGGGTTTGTAACAATTAAAAAGGAATGGGCAGCAAAAATGAGAGGAAGGCTCCCATGCTTTGGAAACCAGTGTGGAAAGTAGCTAGAAAAAATGCTGGGGGATGTTGGAGGCTGCAAAGGAGAGAAGCAGGAAGAGTGAGTGTGGTCCCGCTCCTAAAAAAGGTTGAAATATCCCTCCTCTCCAAAATCCTCTGTATCACATCTGTCTACACTTAAGTAGGATGCCTGAATATCCTGGCCTGACACATGGATTGGTCCCGATGTCCCCAGTCACATCCTTGTCCTGGATCTGAGAAATGGCACCCAAGAAAATCCCCTCCAGGCAGGGATTTTCCCTGTGTTCCTGTCCTAGCATTAGAGGTATGAACACAGCTCCCATCAGCTCTGCAGCTGAGCTGTGTGACACAGGGGACATGCACCCATCTGTGACCCCACAGGCATGGTACTTCCCCCCACATCCCATTTACCTCTGCCTTTGGTCACTCTGGGGTAAAGAGCATCCTTATAACACACCTCTGAGATCAGACAAGCCTCCTCTCCTCTCAAGTCCACACAGCCATGAGATGAGTCGGCCAAATAATTTGGTGGAAAATCAACCCCTCCCCTAAAAAAAAAAAAAAAAAGCAAGCAGCAGGATTTGCTTTCAGCCCGACCCTTTCCTTAGTCTGACTCTCCTTGCACAGGGAGGGAGTGAAGCTGCTCACCGGGCAGGGCTGGATGGCTCCTTTTGGCAGTAGCAGAGATTTTGATCGGCTTGAACGAATCGTGAAACTTCAGCCTGAACTTCCAGTGACTCATCCAGAGAAGGGAAACTTCCTGGCTTGTGTGTTCGAGCATTTCTGGAAAAACTGCTATATTTGGCATGGAAAATAGGAAGGGTTCCTGCGTCCGCTTGAAATGGGAGCAGCACAAATGACTCAATGGGCAGCTGAAGAGAGGTGAACAAGGATGCTCTCTAAATTATTCATTGCAATTCTCCATGGTGTGTGTTTTTGCCCACACCAGGCTCAACAGTGCCTGCACACAGGATGGTCCGGGCTCCACCAGGAAGATGTGTGATTTATTGCTCCAGCAGTAACCCCGCCAATGCACACTGGCTGTAGATTATTGACTACGGACACGATAGGCTGCTTCCCATCTGTTTACCAACAAACACTGCTCCTACAGGTATGACATTGTGCTTATTGCTACACGTTGACCCAGCGTGAAAAATCTGCCAATTTATGTTTTCATGACATCAGGAGCTAGAAATGCGTTTCTTGCCAGCTTCAAACACTTTCAACTGTTTCATCTAGCGTGCTGGGGGAAAAAAAAAAGAAGCTGCTCTTCTGCAAATTACTGAAGGGGGGGGGGGGGTGGCTATTTTTGAGGTTTGAAATGGATTCTTCTTCTATCTTTTTGTTTGTTTGTTTGTTTTGTTTTGTTTGTTTTTAAATGCTTGTCCGAATGGTTGTTCAAACAGCCTGTTCATTAAAGTCCTGAGCTGGTAAATGAAAATTATCATTTTCAAATCTTAAGGTTATCATCTAAAAGAAAGAAAGATGTGAATAAATCCCAAGAAAAAAATAAATCAACAACTTTTCATGAAAATTCAGTCAAAAAGAGAGAGAAGGGCTGCAAACATTTTCCATTGGGTAAAATGCCAACTGGCTCCAGGTTAGTGTATTAAACTAAACATTCAATTTGGTCATGCACTGCTTTTATTGGCAGATTAAATATCAAAAAATATGTCTATCGCAGAGAGGTGCTTCATGCTGGAGTCTGACATCACATGGCATCTCTGCATCAGTGCTCTGGGAGGGAAACCTCTTCCTACCGCCTCTGAGACCCTACAAAGCTGATGCCCAGGATCCATGTGGCCACAACCATGGCACAGGGGCCACCCCTCTCACCTTGGGACCCCTTGATGCCTGGTGTGGCTGCGCCAGCAGTGAGGGACCAGCCCCTCTGTCCCGATGCTTAGGGCAGGGAGCAGGAATAGGGCCGTGGGACTCCGATCCTCTCCCAGCTGCCAAGGCTTTGGAGCTAAGGGACCTCAAGCAGAGAACGTGACCGTTGGATTTAATTCCTTCCAAATCCTACGCTGAATTTATCCAGTTGCTTCTCTCCTGTAAATTTTTAAGTCATTCTTCATGCTTGCATGTCAAGGAGGCTGCAGCTTGGCTACAGCAGAAGAACTGTCCCTTTTGCTGGTGCGGAGCTTGCTGCTTTCTGGTGGCCCCACGTTCCTGTACAGCAGAGCTGGGCAACCACCTTGATTTTGCAGGCTTCTTTCTTCCTCCCCACTCAGCCTGCTCTTTCCAAGGGTGCTGCTCAGTGGGAACCATCCCATGAAGAAGCATTTCAGCCTGGAAGCAGTGGCCTCCCTCCCCCGGCTCCTCCCTGCCTGGCTGGAAGGCAGCCAGTCCCTCCAGTGCTCCAGCAGTGCGGGGGGCGAACTGGGAGGCAAGGCAAATGGAGCAGCACTCCCATCTCTGGCATCTTCAGCTCACCAGAAGCTCCAGGAAGGAGTGAGACATGTTGGCATGGTATCAGAGAGAAGGGGCTTGTCTGGGGCTCTGCTTTGCCTCTCGAATGCTGCCCCTGGAGATTCAGTAGCTGAGTCTTCTGGTCCATCAATTATTTAATTCCCTGCAGCCATGTGGTCTTCAGCCCCTAGTGCTGGTCTCCTCCGAACACACAAGCCTGCATGGGAGGGAGGAGCAGGGCTAGGCAGGAGGATGTGATGCCAGGGCTGAGCAGAGGACTCTAGCTGAGAAGCCACGCAGAGGCACAGGGGACAGGTCCCACCAGCCAAAGTGTTGAGCTGAGTGCTTTGGCCGACATCTTCTCATCCAGCCGCACATCAGCTGGAGGGGTGGGTTCTTCCGATCTCCCTGGATGACCCCAGGCAAGTCACCTCCCTGCTCCATGCCTTGCCTTCCCCAGTGGTAAAATGGGGCCAAAGATTTCACAACAGGTGTGAGCTTCAGTGGCATCTACCTCCTGCCGCAGCAGCACACAAACGTGTGTGCAAGATGGCGTTTTGCAATAGAACAAGAGCTTGGCTCTCACCCCTGCTCATGGGGGCTACACCACCACCAATGTCTCTCTAGTGGATTGCCTAAGGATGGTGGTCTCTGTTTGCTGCTGCTGCCTGTGCTGTCTCGAGCTAAAGCAGCACAGCATGGCATAGCATGGCCCAGCACAGCATTGCACAGTACGGCACAGCATGGCACAGCACGGCATGGTGCGGCATGGCATAGCATGGCATAGCACGGCATGGCACGGCACAGCATGGCACAGCACAGCATGGCACAGCATGGCACAGCACAGCATGGCACAGCACGGCACGGTGTGGCATGGCATAGCATGGCACAGCACAGCATGGCATGGCATAGCATGGCACAGCATGGCACAGCACGGCACAGCACGGCATGGCACAGCATGGCACAGCACAGCATGGCACGGCACAGCACGGCATGGCACGGCATGGCACAGCACAGCATGGCATGGCGGGCGCTGCTGGGTAGGCAGGACAAGCTGCGACATGCGGGCAGGCAGGCGGCTGGAGCTGGGTAGGTGTGTCGCTGTTACCCAATAAATAACTCAAGCCCTAAAGCAGCCCATTGTAATTACAGGGGCCCCGCGCAGATTGAAAACGAAGAAGGAGGAGGAAAAAAAAGGAAATCAAGGTTCAGGCTTCCCCAGGAGGTAGCGCTCCACGGGGTAAGCGATTGAGGGGAGCGGTGATTTATATCTCTCCAGAGGAATTCTCCTTTCCAGGGCCGCCCCAGGCGCCAAACTGCCGCCAGGTTCAGCTGAGTTTCTCATCTGAATATGCATGAGCTAGTAATTAATTCTCTCTCATACTGATCCAGAGTTGGGGTTGGTTTTGTGCGTGCGCGCGCGCGCTGTGTGTCCATCTTCTCCCAGGTGCACCGACAAGGCAAGGAGGGAGGAGACGAAGAAGCAGAGCTCTCCACAGTTGTCCCTGTGGGATGACAGCCATTGGTGCCCTGTGGCTGGCTTGGGACAGGAGAGTGGCCCTGGTTGGGTGGGGAGCCCTGTGGGGTGGCTCTGGGGGGTGTCCCCCTGGGGACAAGGGGCAAGGGGAACAGAGAGCAGGACACAGCTGGAGTCGTGTGCCCAGGGCTGGCCACACTGAGCTGCAGTCCCTGCACCAACACACATCCAGCCTTGGACGTGTGCAGGGGGATGCTTTCCCTCCTCCTAAGGACATTGCAAAGACCTCGTCTTTACAAAGCACGGGGAGAGGCAGGGAGGGAAAAGAATCTGGCCTCGCCTCCTCCCTCCCACCTTCCTCCCTTGCTCTCCTTTTAAATCTCTTCCGTGCATCAATTTGAGCAGTGGGACGGGAGCCCCGAGGAGTGAAACCACGTCTCTGGCCCAAGGCCCAGGCCTGGGGCAGAGTGTGGGTGTGTAATCCCTGTGTGATAGGCCCCTGCCCTGAGTCTGATCCACAGCGTTGTTCACTCGGGCTCATAGTCACAGCGAGCCTTCAAACCAGGGGAAAAACCAGAAGACTCATTAGAAGAGAGGAGCAACTGTTTTCCAAGTTCACCAAGCCCACACCAAGCCCTTCCTCCTGCCTCTGGGGCAGCTTGCCCCAATGCCCTCCTCACCCTTGGCTTGAGAGAAAGGCAATAATCAGCCTTGCTGCTCTTAAACCAGCTGTGGGGCCCTGGCAGCGTGCCAGGGACAAGCTGGGGTCCTACTGGCACGCAGGCAGGGAAGGGGACATCACATCACTGGCTTCAGCCCTCGGCAGCCAGGGAGGTGATGCTGGGTCCACTCCCACTGTTGTGTGCTCCCTGGAAAAGCCAGTGTCCCAAAACAGAGGCTGCTTCCCTCCTCCCCTGTCATGTCCCCATCCTGCCTGTAGGTAGAAGCAGGATTAGCAGCAGTGCTGGGGTGTATTGCTGCCCTCAACTTGGCCCTGGTTCCTGCCAGTACCCAGCCAAGGGAGGCAGAAGAGGGTGCTCCTTTGTCACCATCTCTCAGCCAGCCAGGGCAGTGGCTTCCCAGAGAACATCTTGGACATGAAGGGACTGTGGTGTCACTGCCTGCTGGGGTCAGGGGACTTGGAGAGGTCACACTCGCTTTCCTGTATCCCTTCAGTCAAGGGGGATAACTGCCCTAGAAAGCTGTTCTCATCTCGGGGCTCCATGAAGAGACAAGAGGGGGAAGCCTGCAGGATGGTGCCATGTCCTGCCTACCACGTCCTGCTCTGGGTGCTGGCAGTGGAGTGCAGAGCAGCCAGACTCCCCACGTCCCTGTGAGGGATCCATGCTCGGTGAGCAGCGGGCTGGGGAAGGCCAGTGAGTCAGAGCCCTGTGTTGTAATGCAGGGGCACAGCGCGTGTCGGAGCAGGGATGGCCGTGAGCTGAAGTGTGGGGCCCGCCTGGGCCTTTTGCAATCCTCTAGCGAAAGGCAGAGTCTGAGCCTCCATCCCTTAATTAAAGTGTGCCACAGGGACCTGCTCCCTCCTGTTTACGTGGTTCGTGGGGATGGATTGAGGAGCAATACCCAAGGATGTGGGGAGGATGGCAGCTTCATTGGCCCTTCCCTGGGCCGGGGCAGCTGGTGCTCTCCAAACACAGTCCCTGCGTCCTGCTCCCAGCCTTGGCCTCAAAGTCTCAGGAAGACACCCTTTGGACCCATGAGCTAGCCCCAATATTCTACACTAACCCTGTGAGCACACACGAAACTCCTTCCCACCTCCCCATCGCCCTCCAGCCCCCCAGCAGTACTCCTCCAAGGCCCCACAGAGAAAACGCCCACGAAGGCACGGCCCCCGCATGCAACCCTTGCCCATCGAGGAACAGAAGGTGACACAGCCAGGATGTCACCTCTGCTGGCTTCACATCCCACATCACCAGCCTGACCTAGAAACACTACCACATCTCGTGCGCCGGAGCCGGGGGATGCTGCAGGCTCATCCCTCTGTTTTTTTCTAGAGCAGCTGAGTGACAGACGCCCCTCCCCTGTCTCTCCAAAGAGCGTAATGAGAATTTCCTCTGAGGAGCAGCTTGCCACGATGAAATAATCGCCCGAGCAGCAGGATCTTCACTGGGGATTAGAGAGGCTGCTACTTGCTGAGCTAGGAAAACGGCCGATGAGGAGGGAAAACTCCTACCGCCTCCTCTGGCACCTCGACTCCTTTGCCAAAGCAATTGCCTGCCGCAGACGGAGTGAGGTCCCAGGCAAAGCTCAACCCTGGAAACTTCTGTCCCAGATGCTCAGGCACTTTTGCAAAGTCCCCTTCCACCCTCCTTCTCCTCGCCTCTCTGCTCCCTGTGGAGCCGCTCCCCAGCCCTGGCTGGCGGGAAGGGTGGAGAAGAGGTAAAGCAGCAGCTGCCTTTTACAGGCAACAGTTTTTTCGTTGTTGTTTCTTTTTGGGCTGCTGAGGCATAAATCGCTGAGCTGAGCCTGTTTCTCTCTGCCCTACACACAGGAGCACTCACCAGCTGGGTCGTCCCACTGCACCAAGGGACGACAGAAAGGGCTAAACATGGATTTCCGACGCAGAGTGGTTTAAGGCAGTTTTGCTTCCACTCCAGGCTCTGCTGTTTTTATGTTTTATTTTTTCTCCCTCCGCTCTCTTGTCTTCTGTGGGATCCTGGTGTGACCATCCCTTGAGGCTTCCTCATTTTCTTTCCCAAATATCCCACATCTCTTTTTTTAACTGTTCGTGAAACGTGGGAAACCCAAGACCCAAAGGAGTACCCCTGGTCTGAGAAGAAGGCACTCTAATTAAAGCCAAGTTATAGCAGAAGTATTTTATTTTAGGGCTTTGTTTTGTTTGTTTGTTTGGTTTTTGTTTTGGGTTGGTTGTTTGTTTCCTCTTTCAGACACATTTAGAGGGACAGCTGGGCCAGGGGGTGGCCAGCCGTGGTGCAAGGTCCAACAGAGGGTCAGCAGCCGACATGAGGCCACAGCGAGGATGGTGCTTCCCGCTCTTGATGCTGCCCTGAGGCCCTGATCCCCCATCATCACCTCAGGACTGCTCCTTGAGGGGCAGGGCACGGAGGCTGAGGAGAAAAGTTCTCCGTGGTGCACCAACCACCCTGTTTGTGGTGCTACCGTGTTTTGCAGGAGGGTCATTTTGCTTTGGAAATGGCACCCGGTGGCCTCCGTGCCCCGCCACCGAGCGTCCGTGCGGGGACGAGGTGAGGGAGGCCGGCGCCATGACGCCTCGTGCTGCTGTGCCTGGTGCCAAAGCAGCGTGGGGGCTGCCGCGGCTTCTCTGCAGCTTTCCTGGAGCTTCGGGAGGGAGCCCAGGAGGAAGCCCGGCTCCCAGCAAGCCGGGAGAAGCGCACCCTCCGCCCGCGGCAGCCCCCGGGGAGGTCGCGCCCCTGCGGGGCTCCCCGCATCCCGAGCCAGACGGGTCCAGCTCCGCGCCGACATTCCGCCCCGCGCCCGCTCCGGGTTTTCAAACCCACTCCGCTTTGGACAGACGGGCGCCTCAGCCAGTCTGGAGCCGCAAAGCGTCAGCACAGCGTTCGCTCCGCTCCGCCTGCCAATCCGCACCGCCGGGTCCCGATATCCCGCCCTCCGAGGACAGGCGCTGCCGACCCGCGCCTGGGCCCGGCGGCCATGCTGAGTGTGGCACAGGCGCTGTTCCGTCTGGGGGGGCTTTTTCTTGGCCCCTCGCCCGTTTTTTCGCGTTCTCGGCACCGGCAGGCGCTCGGGCGCGGCGCTGCCTGCCCCACGGGGCCGATGTGGGCTGCGGAGCGGCTCGCGGGGGGTGGCAAAGCCGCCTGGTTGCCCCGCGAAGGGCTCTCGGCGCCATCTTGAGCGTGGCAGAGCCCCCTCGCTCTCCGCAGCGCTGCCCCGGCACCCCGGGCGGCGGCGAGGGGCCCGGGGGGGCGGCAGCGGGGCCCTCGGTGCCCGCGGGCGGGGGCGCTGGGGGGAACACCGGTGTAACGGAGGGGGACCCAGGGGGAAGCTCCCGGTGTGTTCTGAGCCTTGCGCTGGTGAAAGGTGTGTGCGTGGGGAGAGCAGTGAGGCGGCCTGCGTGGGCAGCTTGATTGTTTTTTTTAAAATTATTATTATTATTATTTTTAATTGTAAAATAAGCAAATGGGTGGGAATCCCGCATTTCTGCGCGGCGCCCGGCACCCCCGGCGGGCCGCCCTTCCCCCGCTCCCCCCGGGGGCGGCCGCGGTTGTTGTTGAGGCAAAAAGTTTCCGCGGCTCTGAAAACACGGCGCAGGTTCCGCGGGGGAAGGCGGGGAACCCACGGGTTGCCCCGCCGGCCAGCGAGGGGCCGGGGCTCCCCGCTCCCACCCCCTGCCCCCGCACGGACACCGTTACCCAGGCAAAGGGGGACTCCGGGAGAGCGGGGGCAAAGCGCTGGTTCTCCCGCATTACTCTTATTATTATTGTTGTTTTAAACTTATTATTTTCCTCCCCTCCGCGGGCGGGCGCGCACGCCTCCCGCCCCTCCGCAGGCATGCGGGCGGGCGGGCTGGCTGCGGCGGCGAACGGAGGCGAGGGGGAAGGGGGGGGGGAACGATGGGGGAACCGAGCTCCCTCCCGCCTCACGGGGCGGGGCGGAGGCGGCGGGGGCGGAGGCAGCGCGAAGGGAGGGGAAGGAAAAAGGGGGAGGGCGGAGCTTTCACCGCCCACCGCCCCGCGCCTCGCCCACGCTGAGACCGGGCCCGAACTCATCGCCGCAGTGTCGGCGGCGCCCGCTCCTGCCACTTTAAGCGGCCGTGCCCATTGTTTGCGCCGCAGCCAATGGGCGGCGGCGGCGGCGGCGCGGGCGGCCAATGGGCGCGGCGCGGGGCAGCGCGCGCGCCGCCCCCGGCTCTATAAGAGGGCCGGTGGCGCCGCGTGAGTCCCCACTGGCTCGCGCAAAGCCATCTTGGCATTGTTCTGCCCGCGCCGCCGCCCGCGCCGCCACAGCCCCGCCACAGCCCCGCACGCCCCCGCCATGTCCGACACGGCCGTGGACACCAGCGCCGAGATCTCCGCCAAGGTGAGCCGCCGCCCCGCGCCTCCCGCCCCTCTCGCCGCTTCTTTTTGGGGTTTCTTTTTTCCACGCTGTAATTTTTTTTTTCCATGAGATTTTTTTTTTTTTTTTGCTGGTTTTTCAGTCTTTTTTCCCCTTAAATTTTTTTTTTCCACCCCTCCGCGTTCCCGCCCGTTCATCCCCTACCCCTGTTGAAGTTCGCGGAGGGGTTCGGTGCGGGGCCGCCGCCGCCGTGCTCGCCGTACGGAGCAGCCTGCACCCGTTTCTTTGTCTAGACCGTGCGGGAAACGTGCTCGCCGCCCTCGCCGGTGCTGTGAGCCCCGCCGGACTCCCCGGCCCTTCTCTCTCCCGTCTTCCTGGGGACGGCGGCGGTCCCGAGGCCGTCCCGCCGCGGAGGGGCTCGGGGAGTGCGGGGGGGGTGGGCGCACGGTTGCGGCTCGGCACCCGTCTGCGGCGGGGTCTGGCGGCGGCGGGCAGCGCTCGCCTCATTCAATCTGCTGCGGGAGCTTGACAGCCCCGTCAAACTTGGGTCCCGCTCGGCGCTATCCCCGCGGGGGGGGGTGCGGGGGGTAGCGCTTCGGAGTATATACGGGGCGGGGGGGTGGGGAGGGGGCGGCGCGGGCAGTGAGTTGTGGAGTTGCTCCCGAAAAGCATGGGGTGGCTGGCTGGTATTTCGGAGTTGCACCCTGTTGATGGGGGGGGGGGGGGCGCAATCGGTGTGTTTGTGTTACCCCGGAGAAACGGGGGGGTAGGTGCTATATCGGAGCTGCCCCCGCCGGAGGGCTGGGGGGGGTAACTGCTGTGTCGGACCTGCCCCGGATGGGGGGGTTGCTATTTTGGAGTCGCCCCCGGAGGCGCGGGGGGTGGGTTTGAGGGCTGCGCCGGAGCTGCCCCCGGAGGGGGGGGGGCGGGGGAAGGGCAGTTACTATTTTCGGAGTTGCCCCGGCGGGAGCGGGCCCCACGGCGGTGCTGCCCCTGTGCGCGGGGGGCTCCGGACCGAGCTCCCTGCAGCGGGGTAACTTTGCGAGTCGGTGCCGGGAGGTGATGGAAGGCGGTTGAGGAGCGCCGGTAGCGACGGGGACTGGCTCTCCCGGGAATCCCCGCTGCGGCTCCCGGCGCCCGCCTTTGTCTGCGAGTCGCGGCTGAGCGTCCCCGGGGGCGCCGGGCACCCGGGCGGGCTGCGCGCCCCGCCGGGCCGTGGGTGGCGATGCGTCCCGTCGAGCTGCGGTCGGGTCCCCCCGCCGCTGCCGGGAAAGTTGCGGGAGGACCCGACCCGTGCGGGGGATGGGGCGGCCGTGACCGGGGACCTTCTTTCTCAGTGTGTGCCCCGACCGGCACCCGGTCGCGCCGCTCCGGGGAAAGCGAGGCTGGAATGAAAAAAAAAAACACCAAAACAAAACAAAAAAAAACGACGGGGAGGAGGGTTTACAAAAAACAACCAACAAAATGCCGTTTTTGGCAGATTACGATTTCACTTCTGTTTCCCGCTCCCGCAGCCGGGCCCCCGCCTGCCCTGCCTCCGCTCCAGGGCCACGGCACGGCCCCCGCCGCCTCCCGGATCCGGGAAGCGGCGAGGCGGGTCGATCCCCATCCCTCCCCGGGGAAGTTTGCCGTTAACCTTCCCTTGCCCTTTACCGCGTGGGGGAAGGGGTCCTCTTCCCCGGCTTGGCCTCCCGGGGGCGGGGAGGAACGAGGGTCCGTGCTGCGGGGCGGGCGGAGGCGTGCACGGTGGCAAGGTGATTTTCCCCCCCCCCGCTCAACCACCCGCCCCGGACTCGGTGGCGGGGAAGCGCGGAGGCACCGGGGCCGTTCGCCCTCGTCCGGGGAGGAGGAGGAGGGGGGTGGGGGCTGGATCCCGCCCCGCCCGGGCGGTGGCTCCGCGCCGAGCACCGCCCCCGGCCGCCGCCGTGCCGCGGGGCGCCCACCACGTGCGGCCCTGCCCGCGCCGCCCCCTGGGAACCGGAGTCCGTCGTTCCGCGCCGCGCTCCCGCCCTCCCGGCTGGGGACTCCATCTCCCGGCAGCCCGCGGGGCCGGGCGGGCGCGCTGGCCGGCGGCCAATGACGGGGCGCGGAGAGTGGCGCGCGGTTTGAACGGCGGGCGGGCGCGTGGCGCGCGGGGGGCCCCCTGCCGGCGGGCGGCGAGCGCCCGGGCCCGTTCACCGGGGTCCTGCCCTCTGCTGCGGGCTGTCTGCGCCGGGAGCTGCGGCTGCACGGGCCGCGCACCCCGTGAGTGGGAGAGCCAAGGTAGAGCTTCCCGGGCAGGCGGGGTGTGACTAAACGCCATCGCTATTTTATGGACAAACAGCCTCGCCACACCTATAATTAGAGGCTCCGTCAGAGCTCTGGAGCTGCAGCGGCGCTGGCGCGCGCTCCTCGCTTGGAGGCCGCTGTGCGCCTCTGTTTGTGTTGGAGGGGCTGGGGAAAGGGAGATGGCCTGGTGCTGGTGCAGCTCTGCTCAGGCACAGGCTGCGTGACCTGGTGTCCTCGTGGCCCAAGAGTCACTGAGTGTCTCCAGTGGTGCGGGAAAGGGCAGGAGACTTGTCCAGCCGTAAAATCCCTAACAATAATAAGTGATTCCTTCAGCTGAGAGTGTTGCTTATGTGTTGTGTGTGTGAGCAGCTCTTTCAGGAAGAACCGTCAGGCACAGTGAGATGTGGAAACTCTGACTGCTTGAGTTGCTCCATGTTTAACTTAGGAAATGCTTTCTTGCCCTCATGCCCATGTGCCTGATGGGAGGCAGTGGCTGCAGAACACAGCAGTGTGGTGGTGAGCAGAGACTAAAGGACTGTGATCAGCCTCTAGGGAACAGAGGAGCAGGAGATGGCCTGGGATTCATATGGGAGCAGTGAAAGGAGGAAGGAGTGCATGTTTTGTTTTGTCCCAGATTCCTGGAGTTCTGTGCTTTGATTTGGTGAAGTTTGATCAACAGGTGTAGTTGCCCCAGAGTTCACACTTCCAGAAAGTCTTTCCTTGGTGCACTGGGAAGCCCTGGTGCGTCTGGTAGCAGTGTCTGAGTGGTTTAAATAACCCCGTGGTCCAAGATTCCTGTGCTGTTTCACCAAGCAGCCTGCAGGGTGGCAGAAGCCCTCCCGCAACAGCAGCGGTCCCACTTGCAGGGTCAGGGTTGAGCTCATACCCACCAGTGTTCCCACGAGGAAGTGACAGTGGCTCAGTGGGAGTGAAAGTGCCCGCGGGCTGCCAGGCGGCCGCAGAGGGCAGGCGGGGAGGGAGCAGAGCCGCTCTCTGCTGCAGCGAAGCCGGGAGCTGCCAGCAACTTTGAAACACCTCGTGGTTGCTGCTGAAGCCGGCTGTGCGGCTGCTGGCCCTGGGGAAGGGCCTCTTTGCTTTCCTTGGCTGAGGTAACACTTCTTGTGCTGAAGGATCTCGCTCCAGCTGATGGAGGAACAGAAGGGGAGGAGGATGCGAGCAGAGATGCCAGTGTTAAATCCAAGTGTTCTTTATGAGGGAACATAAAGTTGGATCCTCAGCCTGTTTGTCGAGCGAGTTGGCATGACATTTTGACAGTGATCAATAGCAAAAACACACAAGCTCCTGCTCTCCTCTTCATTCTGCTCATGGTGGAGATTTGAACCAAACTAGCCAGGCACAGCTCTTGGAGCAGTGTAAAAACAGACCTCTTCCCCCACCCCATCCTGTTACACTGAAAGCTGCGAGCTGGATTCTGAAGCCTCCTCTCTGCTGCTGTGAGAAAGGCCAGGCGTGCACTGTTACTGTGTGATTTTCCCCAGGCAGGGCAGAGACCACAGCGTCTGCTGGTGAGCCCCTGGGAGCTGCTCCTGCTGCGAAGGTGCCGAGCAGCCCGTGCGCCCGCGGCCCTGGGGAGGTGGAGCCCCTGTCGGCTGGACGGGGCTGCCTGCTCTGTGGCATTGCAGGAGCCTGCGTGGACTGTGCTAAGATGGGCAATCAGCCAGCTCTGCTGCTGCTGAGCATATGCAGGCGTCCAGCTCTGTGTGTTTGGGAGCTCAGAGGTGAAACAGAGCAGTCTCTTTTTTAGATAGCTGCTCTCTAGCATGGCTGACTTGGATTGAGATTTACCCCCACGCTTTTGCGTTCCCAAGGAACCCAAGGAGGAGCCAGAATGTGGCGACCAAATTGCAGAGCAAATTGGTGTGAGGCAGCTCCTGCTCTCTCTCACGCTGTGGTTTTTTTTCACACCTGATCTGCAGCTTTTCTGACCCTGGCATCTGGAATCGGGGTGACTTCTCTGCTTTTCTGCTCCTTCCAGGATCTAAAAGAGAAGAAGGAAGTTGTTGAAGAAACAGAAAATGGCAGAGATGCACCGGCCAACGGCAACGCTGTGAGTATGGCTACAATCTGCAGGGACAGGCAGCCCTGATGCCAATGTCTCCTCCCTTCTTGCTTTTGCTGTGAGCTTGTCCCTAGCCCTGCCTGAGAGGGGACCTCTCCAAATGGCAGCACTGTGCTGTGCAGAGTCCTCCAGCCTTTGGGGCCTTAGGTACAACAGTTGCTCCCAAGGCAGTGGGCAATTAATGAGTCTGTAGAGAGGAAGGGCTGGAGTTGCATCTCCTCCCCAAAAGGTGTATAAGTTTGTGTCCAGTGCCACCTCCTTCCTAGGCACTGGAAAACGAAAAGAAAAAACCCCGAAGCCTACATCTACAGTCTAACAATCGAGTGGGGGAAATGCATTGTGTTCAAGTAAACTGGTAGGCTTCCTATTTTTAAGGCACTGAAGGAAATTCACTGTGGTGCTTCTCAATGTGTCACAAGAGCCTTTGCAGTCTTTGTCTTGGCCTCTTAAGCTGCAGCCCCAAGTTACTGTAGATGTGATCCTTGGTGCCTGGGTTGCTGGCTTGTGTGGAGGCAGGCAGGAAGTGGGACATGTGCCTGGGACTCTGGTGGGCTGGTGCTTTGCTTTAGGCAGGAAAGGTGTGTGGGGGGGTGTGCACTTCTGAACATCTCTTCCCCCTTCTCCCTTCCCCAGTGCATTTTTTAAGTGATGTTTTGTCTTGCCAAGGAGAACGAGGAAAACGGAGAGCAGGAGGCTGACAACGAAGTAGACGAAGAGGAAGAGGAAGGTGGTGAGGAAGAGGACGAGGAGGAAGAGGGTGATGGTAACTTTCTTTGTTCCCCCTGCTCCCATCCCATGGTTGTGTCCTCCCTGGACGGCAGACTCCAGGGAAGCAGAGGAGAGCCAAGAGCAGCATCTCCCCCTCGTGGCTGCAGCTGGGTGGCTCTTGCCAGCCAGGCTCAGTCCTTCCTTCCTCGCTTGGGCCACCAGCACTGGGAGTGAAGTCAGCCTTGAATCCCTTCCAGCAGGTTGGAGGCAGATTCCTTCCTCCCTCCTTGGCCAGACAGCCCCGCGCTGCAGCGCTGAATAAGCGCATTAGCCCTTCTGCGAGTCGTAGAACCTGCCCTTGACTTTGGTGACTGCAACAGCAGCCATGAGTGCTGCCTGGTGGGATGGGGACAGCCCAGGATGGCCAAGCCTTGGCACAAGGGTTTGGTTACCACCCTTTTTTGTGGAGCAGCATGCTCAGAGGCTTATGTGGTCCCCCCTGACAACCCTTTCCTGGGCTGGATGCCATGTGGAAGTGGGCAGAGGAACCTGCAGCTCTTCCCCACTTAGCAGGAGCAGACAGGCTTGCTTGGAACCTTCCCTGTCTGCAGTATCCTATGTCTCCCTGCCCTCCCCTGCTCCTGACCTGACGCAGCCTGGGAGTGGGTTTTGGCAGCAGCGACCAGAAATCCAGCAGTGACTTGTCAGATCACTTCTCACCCTCCCTATTATTTTTTTTTCCCCTAATATCTGCTTGGATGCATAACATTGTTTATTTTTATCACTCGTTAAGGCTGGGAGAAAACCATTTTTGTTATGCTGAAATGAACTTGGGGCCCTCTAGCTGTTACTAGGTTAATCCCCTGTGAATTTTCAGTTTACGTACTGACCTACTAACCTGTTGGTTAGTTTTGGGAGATGGGGACAGGGCTGGAAATTTAATGGCTGTTAGGCCAGTGCCTATTGAAGAGTATAAGCAGGGAAAACTGTCTCCTGGGGTAGTGCTCAGCAACCTTCTGTGCCCCTTGATGTAGGAACTGGCTCTCTAGGAAAAGCTAGGTATCATGGCCCTTTTCTTACTTGGAATTTTGATCTTGGGGGCCAGAGCACAGTGCTGCCATGTGCTGTCCTGAGTCCAACTACCTCCAGCCCTGCTTTGGGCTGGAAGAGAGGGAAATACTTGCATCTCCCTGCTCCTCCCCTGGGGCAGGCAGGGATGCATGTGCTGCAGATGTGTGTGGAGTGGAAGTGTTGCCTGGATACTGCTGTGACAAGCCCAGGGAGCACTGGTCCTGCAGTGCCAGCCCCGCTCACCCAGCTCAGGCATGATTTGGCAGAGAGCTTGGAGGTGTCAGCACCTCACTGGGATCCCACACAGCTCAGTCTGTCTGTGCCTGCTGCCCTTGCCTGCTGCCCTGGGGTGATCCCTGCCAGAACTGCACCTGAGCAGCTGAACTCTGCAGGAGGGAAATTTAAAGGCAGCAAGTGTAGCTTACATCAGCTGTTTTTGCCCAACACTTGCAGTGAAACTCCTTCCTAGAGTTTGACAGCAGAGGGGAGCTTGAGAGTGTATTTTTCTCACCCTTCTTCCCATCCCATCTTATTATTTGCTTTGCTTAAAGCAGCTCAAAGAACTAAAAATGCTCCAAATCAGCTTGGCAATGTCACCTGACCTGCCGGCCGGCCTGGTGCATGTGATGGCTGCCGGGGTGTTGATCCATCACCAGGAGCTAATCTTGGCCCTTCCCACTGTGGGCCGTGCCATGGCTGGGCACATGCTGGGCAGAGGAGAGGGAAAGGGAGGATGGGCTGACCTTAATCCCCCCCAGCTGTCTATATGTATGGCTCGTGGCAGTGATTTAAAGCCAGCTTACTGGCCTTAAGGCCCTAAGTTTTAGCAGGGTCTCCAGTTACACAAGAGACTCATCTTGGCAGCTGAGCAATTGTTCTTCTGGGACCTCTGGTCTTGCCCTGACCCCCGCAAAACCAGCTGAAGGCATTGGACTTGGTCGTTCTGATCCACTGGCCTATTTGAGCTCAAAGTGGGTCAAAGCGCAGAGCTCTCTGTTCATCCTCTGGCTGTAAGATAAGTTGGTAGCATTTGTTTGCCGTTCTGATAATTAGAAAGTGTTCTGACTCAGAACTAATGCGTTCTGGCTCTCTTAACTCATTAAAGATGCACTAATAGCTGCGAAGGGAAGCAGAAATAATCTGGAGTGGTTAGGCAGAGCAGCCACTAGAAAGAGTTATTTCCTTTTCTGTTTTTCCCCCCCTTTTTGATGTGATTTCGGCACTTGCAGTAGGCACTGGTTTCACTGTCCTGTTTCTGTGCTACAGACACTGAGCCAGGCTCTATGCTGCCAATTCTTATTTCCCCTTTGGGTGGGTCAGGTCAGTTGGGGGATACCCCAAAAGCCCCTGTGTCTTCAGGCAGTACTGTCCTGAGCTGGGGCTGTGCCACCTGTGGACATAGCAGTGTGGGGCTGAGCCAGAAATAAACTCTGAGGGGAGGTACATGGTGTTGTAGAGCTTCAAGAGGATCTCAATTCATGTTCCTCTCATTCTTCATGCAGGTGAGGAAGAGGATGGTGATGAAGATGACGAAGCTGAGGGAGCCACAGGCAAACGAGCAGCTGAGGACGATGAGGTAGGAGGAGCAACCAGACCCTAAGAGCCACCTGTGTCTCCCCAGAGGGTTTAGGGGGGGAGTGTCAGTGGGGCCAGAGGGGCCGTACTGGGCTTTGGGGCTGGAATGCACACCCCAGGCCTCTCCAGGGACCTGGCACAGTTCTGTTTATACACTGGCCTGGTTAGTGGGGTATCTGCTCCAGCTGCATGAAGCTGCTGGTCCTGGGTTGGGGAGCCTGGAGTGCTGAGGCAAGGGTGCTTGGGGCTCCTCAAGCTGGCTGTGAGAGAGGAATTTGCAGTGGGGAGAAACACTTTTGAGTTTCTCTGTCCTCATCCCTGAGGCAGGAGAGAAACCTGAAAAGCTCTCCTGCCTCCTACTTGCCTTGGTGTGTCTCCACCAGCCCCCCCTGGCAGCCTCACTCCTCATCCCCTCTCCTGACTGCTTTGCTTTCCCCCCCCCCCAGGATGACGACGTCGATCCCAAGAAGCAGAAAACCGATGAAGATGACTAGGCAGCAAATTATTATTATTATTTTTTTTTTAAATAAGGAGGAAAACAAACCAACAAAAAAAGGCCAGCGCGTCCTCTTCACCCTTGGGACCCCCCACCCCCCCTCTTCCTTCCTTCCTTCCTGTTGCAGCCCCTTCCCCACACACACACGTCTCCTTCCTCCCCCCTCTGCCGTGGTCATCCTCACCAAGTAGAGTGAACCCGTCCCCGCCCCCCGGCGCGGCGCTGCCACTCAACCAACACACAAAACGATTCGCCTGTAAGCGGGGAGAGAAAACCCCCCCCTTCCCACCCCACAGACCCCCTCCCCCCCCAAGCACCAAAACTTCAAGGCCCTGCTTTCTTTCTTAAAAGTACTTTAAAGGAGAATTTGTTTGTATTTTTTATTTACATTTTATATTTTTGTACATATTGTTAGGAGGTCCGCCATTTTTAAGTGATCTCGGATTGACCAAAAGGGGGGCTTTGAAGTGTATATCTCTCTTGTTACCTATCTCTGACTTTACTTGTGGTGTGACCAGGCCCAAACCATTATCTCAAAGGAGAATAAAACAAAACCTTGTAAAAAAAAAAAATTAAAAAAAGACAAAAATGCAAAAAAAAAAAAATTTACAATCTTATTCTGAGCATTCCAGTAACTTTTTTTGTGTATGTACTTTAGCTGTACCATAGATCGTGGTTTGTATGAGGTGGCAAGGCCAAAGATAAAAAAAGGTTTTCTTTTTTTTTTCTGTCTATGAAGTTGCTGTTTATTTTTATTTTTTTCTTTTTTTTTGGCCTGTTTGATGTATGTGTGAAACAATGTTGTCCAACAATAAACCGGAATTTTATTTTGCTGAGTTGTCCTAACAAGGCTGCCTCCCAGCTGCTGCTTTTTGTTTTAGTTTTCATTTGTTTTAGTTTTTTATTTCTTTCTCCCTTCCTTTCTTTCTTTGCTTTGGACGTGGGGTTAGGAAAAGAGTTGGAGAGAGGGTAGAGGGGTGTGCAGGATGTTGAGGAGGGGGGTCCTGGGCATTTTGGTCCCAGCTGATGTCTGTAGTGCAGGGCTCTGCCATCCCCCTGCTGTTGTCAGCCACTCGGGGCTGGGTTTGGGGGTAAGTGCTGCAGCTGTGCCCCAAGCATGGCCTGTGCATAGTCCTGCATGCTCTGGCTGCTACTGGGGATGGATTGGGACAGGAAAACTGGGAAACCCTCAGATAAAAAGGCTAAATGGAAGTGAGCTGGGGTGTGGAGGTATGGGGTGCTTGGGAATCCTGCTGTCCCGCCAGCATCAGACTTTGAGACTATTTGGCTGGTGCAATAGAGGTGATTTAACCTATGCTAAAAATCTTGTGGTCCCTTCTGTGGGTGGGTGACCCTGTGGCTGCAGGTGCTGAGGCCATGCAAAGGTGGTGGTCAGCAGGGATTGAATTTAGCCAGAATTGGTCCCCAAGGGAAGCACCAGGGAACCCAGCAATTTCTGGGGTGTCAAATTATCAGAGGTTTGGTGGTGGGACCCCATGAGGCAGGCTGTGCTTTATCTGCTTCAACCAAACCAAAAGTGCTGTAACTTTGCCTAGGTTTCTGCTGCTTTGCTCTTAACCATCAAACTAATTTTTCCTTCCTCCTCTAGGGTGTTGGAGCTCAGAAAAACTCAGCTGGCTCTGCCAGGTGTATGGGGACCTTTTGCAGGAACCCACCTAGTGTCTGCACCTCCTCCCTGACCCTCACCTAAGCTCCAGCAAGTCCTGTTTTCCCCACAGATCCAGACTGCTGGAGCCTTGCCAGTGGTCTCATTTCCTCTCTTTGCACTGCAATCCCAGCAGTTAGTGTTGAGATGCTGGGGGGGGGGTGATTTTTACTCTGTTTTTTTGAAAAAAGAGGAGCCATTGTGTTCTCAGTGTTCTGGCTGTGAGGGTCACAGCTCCTTGTCACGAGGAACAGCCAGGTCACTTACACTCTTATTTACACCTGTGGCAAGTATGTTCAAAAGCTGGCTTCTTGTCCTTAATTATCCAACTAATCATGGTGCTAGCTGATCAGATTTGCTGCCTGGGCTGGTGGGCCATATCCAGCCCTGCCTCTCACCTGCTGGGGTGCTCATGGCCAGGCTGGAGGCGAGGGATGGATTTGATTAGTGTGTGCTCCAGTGTCCCCAGTAGGATGTGACAAAACAGGCATGGGAAAACATCACAGCTGAGTGTCACCCAGTGTCACTACTGTTGCGTGGTGCTTGGTGGGGCTGTGCCCATGTCCCTGCCCTGGCTGCCCTGCCAGTGGCTTGTGCACCTCAGTCGTCTCTGGTGATGTGAGATTCAAGCTGCTGCCCATGGATTTGCAAGGCAAATTATTCAAATAGGTTTCTGCAGCTGAGGAGAGAGCAGGTGCCATGTGTCACTGGGACATGGGGACCCTGCACACAGCTGGACAAGGGCCTCAGAGCCTGGCTTTATACCCACAGGGGGGATCTTGGGGGAGTCGCCACCTTGCTGCCCCCATTGCAGAGCAGGGCCTGTCCTACAGCCTCCAGTCACGCAAAAGTGGGGGGTCATGGGTTGTGGGGTCCTTCTTGGGCTGGGATGGGGTTGTGGAGAAAACCCAGAGGCAGGTCCCAGCCGGGCTGGGTGGTGATGGGTCGGGCATGGAGCAAACAGGTGAGGAGGGGGCAGGCCAGGGGAGCCCACTGCTCCTGGTCCTTGCCCGGCTGCCATGAGCCCTGTGGCTGCTGGTGGTGGAGAGGCCAAGCCCTGCTCCCTTCCCTCCAGCTGTGCAGGGCAGCCCTGGTGTTCCTGCACCCTGCTTCTACCCCCTGTGGGTACCACCCTGCAGTCACAGCTGGGTCCCAGGGGGTCTGGCAGGTCCCCACCACTCCCATGTCCTCGGTGCAGAGGGCAGATGCTGCCCAGGTGTGAGGTGGAGCAGGGACAGGCTGGTCCTGTCTCTGGGGCTGAGACTGGTCACAGCTCAGTGCATGGGCCATAGTGGGGAACCCCTACCCAAGCCCCTAGCCCCAGCCAATCCCCACACACCAGCCTGGCCCACCAGCCAATCCCACACTGCCACCTATCCCCCCTGTCTGTCCCCACCTCCCTCCCGCCCTCCTGCTGTCTCCACCAACCACAATCAAGCAACACCCAGGCCTGACCAATCGTGATCCGCCACCTTCTTCCCCCCCAGCCAACCACGTGCTGCCACCTGTCCCTGCTGCTGTCCCGCCCTTTGCAGCAGCAGCTCCCCAATCACGGGGCGAGGGACACAGCTCCCAGCCAATCTGGAGCTGCCACCTGTTAGTTGTCCCAGCCAATCAGGGGCAGCCACACCCCAACAAGGGGTATAAAGCCACCTCAGTGGAGGGCTCTGCTTGTTTGGGGTTGTGCTGGGATGGTGGAGTGAAGGATATTTCAAAGGGCTGCCTGTCTGTGAGGGACTGGAAGGCTTGAAGGTGGCTCTTTATCTCCTTTGGTGCCTGATGCTGCCCAGGGCTTTCTGGGTGATTAGAAAACGCTTACCTGGATAATGTCTTGGGTTGGGGACTGGGAGCAGCAGGTTCCCCTCAGCAGGAGACTGCGCAGGAGTCATGCCAGCTGAAGGCAGTGGTCTCCCTGGTGAGCCAGCCTTGTGCCGGTGGCTGTCTGCTGGGACCTCTGGAGTCCCAGCCAGTCACTGGTGCACTGAAGACTATCTCCACCACCACCTGGTGACCAGGCTCCGGGGGGGGCTGATGCCACAGGCCTGAAGGTGAAGAGCATGTGGCCATCAGGTGTTGGGGTGTTAGGCCCCCCACCCAGAGCTTCAAAAGCTGCTCATTCAGCTACAACTTGCTAGCACTGCTTGTGCTGCCCCTTGCCTGCAGACGTGGCCTGTGTGTCATGGGCAACTGATCCCTGGTTGGACTGCTGATCATTCTGGTCTTTGAGACCATGGAGGCTGAACATCTGAAGCTGTTCTGGGATGCACTAGCTGGCTGCTGGGCACCAAAGACAGCCCAGGTAGCTCCCAAATGTATCTGTTGGGAGAGCTGTGGGGTGGCTTGGACAAGCCTAGAAGGACTTAGGCTATGCCAGTGTGCACAGGTGGCCACTTGGACCAAGGGCAGCCCTTCCTGAGGACTCTGCTGTGGCTGGGCCTCAGCTGGCACGATGGTGTCCTGGATTACGGCTGAACAACTGGGTGAATTGAGAGCAAATTCCATGTGCCTGGCCTGAAATGCACCGCAGTGGAAGAGCTTCCAAAGGGCACAGCCAGTGAGTGCAGCTGAGCCTGTGCCCAGTGGGCAACTGACTGGGTATGGACCAGCAGACGTATCTCCAGTCCTGACCTGCCTGTGGTAGGTTAGGACCTGCTTCATCAGCTCAAGCCCCTCTTGTACCAGCTGTACCTTTCAGTCAGCCTCATCTAAAACTTCTTGAGTCTTGACCTTCATGGAATTTGGAGCACCTTGAGGGCTTGGTGGTGAACCTACTTGTGGTCAACGCAGGACTTGGAGTCCAAACTAGACATAGGCTGGGGCTACTGGTGCAGTTTGTGTCTGAGCAATTAATTGGCATCTACTTATGGGTCTGATGAGTGAAACTGCCTTCCAGGCACAACTCCTAAAGATCACAGACACAGAAAGCTGTTGCTGTAGAAAATAAGACATGCAGAGCTGCTCCTCTGGCAGAGCTATTCCCATCTGGCTTGAGGTGCAAGGTGTCCCAGGGGAGCAGACCCCTCAGGAGTGAGCTGGGGAAGCCTGAGGCCTGTGGCTGGTCTTGGCCCATCCCACATAGCAAAGATGTGCCTCCTAGGTGGTGAAGGGATGTTTGTGTGCTTGTCCCAAGAGCTGTCTGATGCAGGTAGGAAAGCCCAATGTTGCAGAGCAGATGTGGGAGATCTGTCTCATACCTGGCTGCCACGTGCCCCATGGCCTGTCCCCCTTGGTGAACCCCAGAGGGAGGGGTGGGGGATGGCTGGGGGTGGTGGGGCTTGGAGGGCCCCACTGTAGTGCCACACTATGTGTGATCCAGGAAAAGCCCTGGGAGGAAGCAGCAAGCACCATACTGCAGAGCAGATGGGGACCTGGAGAGGCTCTTGTGTCCCTTTCCAAAGAATGCAGTAGGGCAGCTGGGCAAGGGGCTCTGTCTCTCCCTGTGTGCCAGCTGGATGCCAGGCAGGGATGTGTGTCTTCCTCCTGGCTTGGGGCACCCCTCTGCCCCCCTCTCCTTTGCTGCAGGCAGAGCCAGCTTCCCAGTCCTGGTCTTTTGGGGAGCTGGAAACCAGCACCCCTCTTTCATGACTTGGGGCAGGGGGTGCAAGGGGTGGTGCATCTTGTGCCTAAAGCTGGAGACCAGGATGCTTGGCTGGTGCATGACCCATGGGCAATGATGAGCAGGACAACCCTAGCCAGTGTGAGTCACCCCCCCCTTGCCAGGCAGTGTGAGCACTGCCAGCCCCCAGATCCACTGGCAGGGAGGGGACATGGCTCCAAATTGCCTGGCTGGAGTGGCAAGAAGCCTGTGGAGCCTGCTTGGGGTTGTCTCCATCACCACGCAAGGCCCCAAAGGCAGCACAAGGGCTCAGAGCAGCTCCCATCTGCTGTGGGGTGCACCCATCTGCAGAGTCCTGGCAAGCCAAACCCTGCACAGTGTGGGGGGCTGGCTCCCTATCCCCAGGGCAAATCCCTCTTAGCCCTGCTCATCCCCTACAAGGCCAGGATGTGCTGCCTCCCTGGGGACACTTTCCAGCAAAAAGGCCTGTCCCTGAGATGAACTGTGGGAGCGAGGCTGCAGCTCCAGGCCACATCTCCTGGGGGGTGAGCAGCAGGCAGGAGCAGGGCTGTGGGGCCATGGGAAGGGGCAAGCACAGGGGGCACCTGCTCCCAAGCAGGCACTGGAGTTGCTGCTTTCTGTCCCTGTGCTGCACCATGGGGTGGTGATGGGGCACCCTGCAGGGTGGGCTGGTCCCCGGTGAGGGCTGGGGCTGCGTTTGGCTGTTGAGAGTCCCACCAGGCTGTTAGCCACGGCCTTAGGCTCTCGAGGCTGCTTCTGCATCCCCCAGCTCGGCTGGGGCAGGGCTTAAAGAGGGATGAAGGCAAGTGTGAGGCACGGAGGTGTGGGTGGCTGTGGGAGCTGCTGGGACATCGCACCCGGTGGCAGAAGCAGCCCCAGTCCTAACTGAGGGCTCCGGGCTGGCAGAGGGCTCCGCACGTCCAGCCCGGCGCAAGCGCTGCTCCTCTCTTGGGGCAGAGAGGATGCCACAACAGCCTGTCATGGGGCTGCCCGGCTCGCGGTGGCTCTCCTGGTGTCCCCGGCCAACGCGGTGACCCAAGCCAAGCGTCCTCCCGCCCGGGTGCGGGCGCAGCGCGGCCCGAGCAGTTCTGCTGTATTGCAGCACCATCTAGTGCTGCGCGGGGGGAAGCCCAGCGCTGCCCCCGGGAGCTGGGGCAGCCCCCTGCGGACAGGCCGTGGCTGTCCCAGGGCCGTAGGTCACGCTGCCAAAAGCCACCCTGATAGAAAACCCAGGCAGGCTGGATGCTAGAACTATCTCCCCACAACTGCTCGGTGCTAGGGAATTTCCAGCAAGAATCCCATGCCGACATTCCCAGTTCCTGAGACAAGCGTATCTGGCCTCAGCTGCCGGTTCTGCCACCTCTTCCCATGGAAATCCAGCCTCTGCAACTCTCCTCTGACCACTTTGGCTTCTCTGCCAGGTGACCCTGGCTCCTTAAGGCCTTTGCCTTCAGGGTCTTCACTTCTGTGGCTTCCTCCTGCATCCCAGGCAGTTTCTTGGTGTTCATCTTCCATAGCCAGCATGTGTGATCCCTTCCCACAACTTGTTGCTCTTCTCCTCTAGCATACCCAGGGCAATGCTAGCCCTTTCCAGCCCAGCTTTTTGGACAGTGGGAGAGCTTTCCACAACACCATCCTGCCATCTACTTCTCCCCTTGCTCTGCATCCCCAGCTGGTCAGCTCTCAGCTCATTGTCCCTCCTGGGTGCCTGTCATGCTCCCCACTCTGCCCAGCCCTGGGGTGCTGGGAGAGCAGGCAGGATTTTGGCATAGAGCTGGATCCTGTAGGAATAGGATGGTCTGCAAGCAGTGCTGTGGCAATTACTGGCCTCACTCCTCTCCTGTAGCAGGGGATGCTGGTGTGGAAAGCCACCATGGATGAAGATGTCATATGTGCAGTGGGGTGAGGTGGGTGCTGAGCACCAACAGAGATTGCACCCCGGTCCCAGGGCACTGAAGGCTGGCTGCCAGGGGCTCCCTGGGGCAGGAGGAGTTGGGCACCTTGGATTGAAAAGCGACCCTTTGGGTCCTACCTCTGCCCCCAGCCGTCCTCCTGCCTTTGGGGACAGATGGAGCTGCACCCAAGTCACCTGGCAGCCCTGAAGTCCTTGTGTGGCTTGGGCTCTGCAGGCACTGTCCTGGTGACCCAGGAGTGGGATCTCTGGCCCCATAAAGGCGACAGTGGGACGCGAATCTTACCAGCCCTTCTTTCCCCCTGCCAGAGCCGCCAGGCGAGGATGGAGCAGCGTAAGGAGGGACGAGCCGCTGCTGCCGCCGCTGCTGCCACACGCTGCCTGCACCAGCAAGAAGGTAAGAGTAGCAAAGCAATCACCGAACGTAACGTGGCCCTGGGCTGTTTGTGCACCTTTTGTTCGCCGGTAACCTTCGTGAATCAGCTCATTAGCCGCATTAGGAGGGCTCAGCTTCCGGGGTGAGCGTTCTCGGGCACGGCTGACCTGGGGCAGCGCGCCAGGCGGAGCCCCAGCCGGGGCGGTCAGGCAGCCGAGAGCCCCGGGGGGCGGGCAGGGGAGGTAACACCCCGGGGGGCTGCTGGTGAGAGACCCTGGGGCTTGCTGTGTGGTGGGAAGGAACGGGCCCTGCTTTCCCTTCACCCTCACGCTGGCAAGAGCCAGTTGCGCCCAGGCTCAGGGTCCTGCTTCGCAGCCAGCCCTGCCTCCCATCGATGGATGCTTTTCGTTACATGCTCGTGCTTCAGGGAACCTCTGTGGTGTGGTGGATACTCAAAACCATGCAGAGTGCACCCCCAAGGCCCAAAGTACGTTGTGCATCACTGTCTTCCCACGCTGCCTCGCTGCTTTTACCCAGCGGCTGTGCAACACGCCAGCTTGGAGGGCTCCCAGGTGAAGACATGGCTAAAGGGCAGCAAGGATGAAGTTTGCTTTTTAAGCTTGACCCCAGATCTCTCTGTGCCGGTGCACAGCCCCACCGCTTGCCTGCTTCTCCCTCCCTCCTTCTTCTGCTTCTTGATGTGCTGTTGTGGCTTTCTGGCTGCGTGTCCAGGCTCCACAGGGCTGCCTTGCCCTCACTGCCGGCTTTCAGCAGGCTGCCAGGGCAGCTCGCAGCCCTCCCGACGTGGGGGGCAAGCCCCATGTGGTGGCTGTCGGGCTGGCAGGGGGCAGCCTCCTTCCTGAGCACGTTCCCTGCCCCGAGGCTCTTGCAGAAACAAACGCCCTCTGCGTGCCGGCGGCTGGAAGGCACTCGCACCCGCCATGCGAGCTGCCAAGGCCAAAACAGCCCAGCTGTGAACAATGAGGCTGGGAAAGCCATGGCAGCCGGCTGGGATTCACCCGCGGCGGCTGCTGCTGAATCCAGCCGGTTCCCTCTCCCGAGCACCGCTTGGACACTCAGATGCCGACGGCTCCAGCAAGGGCTGGGAATCAGCAGCTCCAGGTGAGCCAAGGTTTTTGCGAGTGGCTGGGCTCTGGGAAGGACCCAGGGTGGCAAGAGGCTCCTCGCCTGGCCCAACCAGGTCCTAACCCCCCAAAATTGCCCCTCTTGCTATCATGGAGCCATCCCGTTGCACAGAGCCCGGTGTGTGAACCAGGCTGGGGGAGGTTTCTTTGCCCCAGAGATGCCTGCCAAGGCTGGGAGTTTCCACGTGGAAACTTTTTCTGGTAAATAGAAGGAGGAATCACTGTGTTGGTTCCTGCTGCCGCTTCTTCCACCCTGCACCTGCCTTTGCACCGAGGGTGGCATGGGGCTGTTCTTGGGCTGTGGGCAGAACCACCCGCCCATGGACGGGTGGTGGCAGTGGTGACACACACACCTTGGACCTCCTGCTCCACTCTCACCCTTTCCAGCCCCACTTTTCCGTTTGCTGGGGCCTTTGCTGTCCCAGCACCAATGTTCCATGCAAGGGAGCTGATTGCTGCCCATGCCACGCTCAGGCCCTGGGGATGGGACATGCTGAGGGCAGTGCCTTGGCAGTGTCCCCTGCCCCTTCTCCCAGTGCTCCCAAATCCCTGTCAGACCCACAAGGAAGAAATCTGCAGCTGCCTGGGCCAAGCACGGGCTCCTGCTCCAGGCATCCTGGGCCCCTTCACCTGGATTTTGGATGGTGTCTGGTCAGATCACTCTTCCCGGTTGGGGCCCTTCTGCCGGCAGGATCCAGCCCCTTGCTCTCCCCAAGCTCTGGCGTTTGCTCCATCGGTTCTTTAAGGGAGGCCGCGTCCCGCGCCTGGGGTGTCGGGTGGACTGGGAGAGGCTGGGGTGCTGGGGAGGCTGTGGGGTGCTGGGGGTGCTGGGGGACTGTGGGGTGCTGGGGAGGCTGGGGGTGCTGGGGCCATGGGAGTGGCGGGTCCAGGGGCAACAGCTGGTGAGCTGCCCGCTATTTCGCACGGAGCCACAGGGGGGCGCCAGTGACCCGCGCACCGCGCGGCCGAGCGGCTCCACCTGGGCGACCCGGGACAGCCCGGGCGAGGCGGGCGGGGGGGGAGGGGGCTCGGGAGGCACCCCCGGGGCCGTCTCAGGAGCCCGATCCCTCCAGAACCCAACCCCAGCGCAGCTCACTTCGCGGGAGCTGCAGCCACCTCTTGTGTGTGTCTAGAGGAGCATCTGATCTAGAGGTACCTCTCAATACCCTTGCTCGACCTTTGTGTTTTTCCTTTTTGGATACCTTTTGTCCTTCCTCTTTGGCAGATACCCATCACTGGGTGTTGTTCAGGTGGGGTGCAGAAGGCAGTTTCGGGTGATCTCTTTGTATAGGGGCTGGTCTAGGACAGGTTATGCTGCTGAGATGACTCTGCCCTGCGAGTCCAGCAGCTGAAATCCATCAGCAGGGTCTCATGAGAAAGCTGCTACAGTGGCTAATGCTCCTCTCATGGGGATTAATGGCCAATCAACAACAACAACAACAAAATATTCTGTATCCCTCCCACGTACAGCCAAGTGGCTGGATTCCCAGTCTGAAATGGTGAGTTTCATTTACCTGTGACTTCCCCAAGAATCTCAAGCCCAACCACAGTACAAGGCTGACCAAGGTATTGAGTGATCATAAAGCTGCCCATGATGTTGAAGAGCAGAAGTTGGAGATGTCCCCAAGATTTACAGGTGCTATAGCTAATTTTAAGCAACAAAGGGAAAGAGTAGTGGCAGGGCTCAAGAAGCCACTTGTAAAATAGTAAATCACTGCCATGTGTTGTTAAAACCACACACACAGACATGGGGATTGCTGGGATCAGCAACCACAGCCACAGCTGTGCTTCAGGGAGCTCAGCCCAGCCCAGGACTGATACCAGAGGGCTCAGGGGAACACGAGTTTTCTGGAGGGGTTTGAGCATCCCCAGGAGTCTGGAGAAGCAGAACAGTGTGCAGTGCTTCTCAAGGAACCAGTGATGAGAGACACGGGACAAACTGCCCTGAGGGATTAATGGACAGAAATGAGGTCAAGGAGAAACCTTTACCAGAGCAGTCAGGAAACCTTTCCTACGTGGTCAACTGGAGGAAGAAATTTAACCAGGAGATGGGGGCTGTGGCAGAAGCAGGGCTGTAGAGAGCCCTGTTCTGCTATTGCCTTGAGTGATAAAAGTTTGTTCCTGCTGTGAGGCATTTTTGTAACAGAAAGGAAAAGACACAGAACTAACGTTTCTTCCCTTCTTTGGACGGTAGGAATGTTTTAATTGAGAAATTCCCTTAATTACATTAGGTGATATCACAGTCTATTTTACAAGTTCAGGGTAAGAGGGTGCATGGACCAGTCACACAGAAATCCAGTGAAAGGATAAAAACCTACAACATGAGAAGAATGAAAACATTAACTTAATACCCCAAAAACGAAACGCATTGAGAGTTTGGTGTGAGTGGAAATGAGAGATTATACCAGGATCCAGAGAAGTACAAAGGATGGGACTAACAATTTACAGTATTGGTTCTGCATGACCATCGTTTGCCCGTGTTCAGAGACAGCCTCTACTCCCCCAGTGCATCGCTGAGCAGATGGTCCTGCCTCTAAGGGTTTGGTCTGGTCTTGCCAGAGGAGAAAGCAAAATAACTGATGGGCAAAGGTCACAACCCACGTTGAGCTGGTCCTCAGGGTCACCGCCTACAGGAGTGTTTTCCACTGGATAGTCGGGGGGTTCTGCACCAAGAACTGTATGGAGGAAAAACTAAAACAGCTCCAAAAAGCCCCATCTCAAACGTAGAAAAGTCTCACTTTGGAAGTGCTTACGAGAAGGTCATCATCATAGAATTTGGTTTCTATAATAACATTACCACTGTGGAAGGAAAAGAGGAGAAAGAGGCATTAGAGGAGTGCATGGACAGCAGGAACTGCTTCTTTCAGTGTTCTCACAACCCTGCACTGACATCTTACCCCCTGCAACATGAGCTTTGGTTTGGAGGCACGTGCAGTGAGCCTTGTGTCCTGATCCAGGGGCCATCAGGGCTGAAGGATCTCTCCACCACATTCCCTCATGGAACAGTTCCCCCCATCCCCCTCTTTCTGGGCTCAGTACCACACAGGCTGCAGAATGACCACAAACGGCAAACTTCTGCTCACTTCTGCTGCTAAACAGCCAGTCCCAGCATCTTCAGTGGATTGTGAAAAACAACAGGAATTCTTTTTGTATTCCCCATCTCTGTACTCTAATGTTGAGCAAGCTACTTAAACCCACTTACTATGTGATTTCCTTTGGGAAGTGCTTAAATGCAAACGCTCAAGTGTATTTTATACAAACTGCAATGGAAATGTAGATTTGGGTGTGACAAAGCTCTGATGATTAAAGTTGCTTAGAGATTTCAGTAGACAAAGGTGAGAACTTCAGGGTGACTACAACACCTGGACACGTGAGCAAAGTGATCTGATCATGACTAAATAACCTGGCTCTTGAAAACCAAAGCAGCAGTTCCACCTCCTCTCTGGCTCTTGGTATCTTTAACACTAGCAAAGCTAAATCTAGCAAGAGCAAGTAGGGTTTTGCTGTGGTATGGAAAATGCTTGAACTCAAATGTCAGGGAATGTTCTCAGTTGGACATTCAGTCATCCTGGGAAACTTTTGTGCAGAGTGCCTTGGTTAGCACCAAATACCACATCTCCATTCTCTCCTGCTGTGGAAGCACCGAGACAAACACAAGGTCTTTGGGAATATCAGAAAGTGAGGGGCTCTCCAAGTCTTGGCGGTTGAAAGATGCTGACTTCTTTGGGCCACAAAACCCCTTTTGGATTTCTTTGGGCTGGTGATTCTACTGAAAAGCCTCGAAATTCCTTTAGGACACCTCCATGAACAGGAGAGAGATCTGGGCTGCCCACCTAGAAATTGAGAGACTCCAGGAAAAGAATGGGACACTGGAAAATCCTCAAGGTCACTTGAAAACTGGACTCTCATGACTCCCAGTCCTGAAAATGCCTTGATTTCCCTAGATGGTCAAAACCAACTTCTCAGATGTCTTTGTTTCATCTGATTCCTAAATCTGGCTCCCCCTGTACTGACTGAAAGCTCTGGGAGCCAAGGACGTGTGTAGCACTGATGAGGTTCTGGACAGATGGTGCCAGGGAGCACTCTTTGAACACTGATGATCTCTTCTGAGTCCATGCTCTCTTTGAAACGTGCTGTGAATAGGAATGAGTGATGGTAGTTCCTATCCCAGAGCCTTCTCTATGGGACTGGCTTTCCTCCAGACAGGGAATGAGAGGGAAAAACGCTGGGCAGGAAGGTCTTCCAAAGGACACAGTGACCTTGCAGTGAGGCTGGCTGCTCCCTGTCTGCCTCTTGCTGGCAGAAGGATTCCCGTACCCTTCTGTCTGCTGGCAACGTGCTCCTCATGTGCTTGCCAGCACCCATCCAGCACTGCAGGGAGGTGGCTTTTTGTCAGTGATTACAGCTTCCCAGAGGCCTCCCTCAAGGAGCTTTTTTGGTCACCCCACCACACCTCGTGCCTTGCTGTCCCCCCTGTGAGCAACGCCCAGGATGCTTTATTCTAACACAAGTCCAAGGGATCACTGAACCACTCAGAAGTCAAATGTGCCAACAGTGGCCAGGACCAGACATTTCTGAGAAAGGTGTGTGAATCCCATTATGGGTGACTGTAAAATGACTGTTTCCTACCTGTTACGGGTATTTTATCCCAAGATACAACTTCATGCATAGTTTAGAATCCAATATAAAAGATATAAAGCTTGGCAAAATGGTGCAGTGATGAAACAAACCCTAGAGCAGCTCCTATGGGTGATGTACTGCATGAAAACCAACCAGCTTGGACAAGAACCATTGATCAATAGCTGGATTTGAAAATGGCCCAAATATGTCTCTTTTTTTTTTTCCTGGATGCAAGAGGGTGTTAAGCTGCAAAGCATTTTAAAATCCTTTCACGGTTCCTCTTTCAAAAAAAATTAAGCAACTCTAATAAGGGATCAGTTCCACTTTCTCCAAACTTTTATTGTTATATTAATGCAAATTGGACCTAAGGGAAAGAAGGTAATGAGGTTGGCTCAGCCCCTTTTATCTCAACAGCTCACTGGAGTGGGGGTGATTCAGAGTTGGTAGCAGCTCCCTCTCTTCATTCCCACTGTGGCCCCCAAGGAAATGCCACACGCTGCTTTGTCTTTGCCTGCTCTCAGATTCTCTAAGCCCAAGGCACTCACGTTAAAACGTTAGCTGGCATCATCTGTGATTCTGGTGCTGCCTCTATCAAGGACTGCCAAGTGTTTGTGGAGTTAGGAATCACAAAACCGAATTCAAAGAACCATTCTGCAAAGTAAAAAAGAAGATCCAGAGGCATTTGAAAGAAGATAAAATCTGCAAATGGTCCTTAACACTTTTCACCTGACAGGCTGGGGAACTCCCTAAACTGTCCTGCTGTGCTGCCAACATTTACATTTAAATTACTTTGTAAAGCTTAATTTGCACTGAACCCTGCCCTCCTCTTAGAGCAGATACTCCCTTTTGAAAATAGCCGATGCTAATGATAAAGTCACACCACTTCCTTAGCATTTGGTAGAAATTTCATCACACCTAATTGAGAGCAGGGAAACCACACTCCCCCTCTTGCAGACATCCCCAGATCCAGCTGAGACTAAGTGTACAACAGGTTGCCCAAAAGAGAAGGAGATCAATGTTTTATCTCCCCCTCCTCCAACCCAGATTACGAGTAATACCACAGTGAGGGAGATCAGATGTGCAGCTATGGAGTCACAGGGACAACATTCTGTGGCACTGCTGTAACCAAAGGAAACCAGAGGCTCCTTCAGGCCAGCCCCCAGCCTGGTGGTGGCCAGCACTAGGTGCTTCTGAGGAAGATGCATGAATCCTCCTAATGGGTGACTCCAAAATAACCTATTTCCTTGCCTCAGGCAGCCTGTGGTGGATTTATGCCCTAAAGCATGATTACCCAGATTTTTTTCTTACATAACGAAGTGTTAATACACTTATGAAATGCTATCCCTAATACTGTGGCCCATTAGTCCTGACAAGATGAGTGCTTCAGTGCTACTCTGAAAAATTAAAATCATCACATTCGACCCATTTTAGTTTCTCTAATTCCTGCTGCCCTGGAGGTCACTCCCTGTGCTGCAGCAGGACTGTGCACAGAGCAGATACATACCTTCTAGACACTGCCCTTTGAAATAAACTTTCTGTTCCAGTCGGAATTTTTCCATTTGTTCTGCTGAGGAAAAGTTTAACTCCCTAGACACTGCTTTGCATTTCAGGATTTTTTTAGGAACTCGAGCTGTGAAACAGAGAAAGCAGCATTATTTGGACACAATAAACAAACCCAGCTGCTTCAGGTGCTATTACAGTACATTTTGAAGTAACGATTAGTGCTAGTACAAGATCACAGTAGCAGGTGAAAACAAAAACACAAAGGACTTTGTTTTGACATTTGTGGGAGTGAAAGCCAAGATGCAAATAAGTTAAGTACCTTGCCCAGAGCCAGGAACGAAAGGTGTGACAGAACCAGAGATACAACACTGATATCTCAGACTCCTGGTTCTTCACCGTTTGTCAGGAAAAAAACCGCAATTATTCAAGTTGAAAGATGAGATGAAACTTAAATTTTTATTTTAGGAAGTTTGCTGAAGACCACAAGCAGCCAAGGGCTGTGTAGCACAATAAGCATGTTAGCCCTTCTCACTTCTCCTTCCCTTCCAGACTGTGCATCCCCAGCAAACCACCAGCAGCAGTTCCTCAGCCCAGCAGCTCTGTTTAGCCAACTCACACAGCTCTGGGAAATCGTCCTGTCAAAGTCTGAAACTTGTCTGTTCCCCAAACACTGAAACCCACACAGGCAGTAAAGCCAGTATTAAGCTAGAGTTTAAGAGAGACTCATTTGGCAGTCCCAGGTACCTGGGCTCATGGCAATGGGTGAGACACCAACAACAAGCAGCAAACTGTACCTGGTAGATGTTTCATAAGGCTCTTTTTAGAGGTGGAGGAGTAAAAGAAGGGACAATTTGGGAGCACTGATTAATATGCTGAAAGGTCCTAATCAAGAGACTACTGGGGGGGGAGTCAATCTACAAAAAATCTCCCAAGCTCATCATACTTCAGTGGTGTGATTGCACATAATCCTTCCTGCACATTAGAAAATGTCTCATGTAAATTTATTAGAAACAAAGAGGGGAGGGAATACAGCTGGCATGTACTTTATGAACCAAACTCTTCCCAGGTGGAAAGCGTATCAAAACATCCATGAGCAGACAGCAGGCTGCTGTTTAATAAAAGGAAGAGGCAACCAAACCCCAGGCAAATCCATCTAATGTAGAACTGTTTAATGGAGTAGGACCTTGATATGAAACCAATCTAGAGAGCTGGAGGGTTAGGGAATGCAAGCTACCACCCTATCCCATGGAGAAGTATACAGCCTGTGGCATGTTTAAAAAAGGTAACAAAGAAACTTAAAAGTGTAAGGGAAGAATTTTAAGTGTAAAAGCTAATTATTTTTAGTCTTTTTTTTATCAGCTAGAAATCTCTATGGCACCATCCTTTTTACTGCCCTCACAAGTACAGACTCCAGCCTGTTGTGAATAAACATCCCTTCGCAGTTAAGTGTAAAATGACTTGTTAGAACTATTCTGCAACTTAGTAATTACATGTCTTTCATCCCCAAGACAGACTGCTGAGAAGCTTTGCTACTTTGCTTTAATATTGTAAAACTACAAAAGAAAAGGTTACTTTTAATAAAAGTAGGATTGTGTAGTCTTTAAACCCCTGATCTAAGAGATTTTAATTGATATTTATACCACCAAGCAGAAAATTGTAATTGAAATAATTTATTTTCAACTCATTTTACTTTTATGCCTTTTTTCCATTCAGAAGAGAAAAGAAATAAGTTGGATTCTCATCAGTCAGGACCATTAGAACAAGTTGAAATGCAGGTAAGTACAGACTTAATCCTAAATCTAGTACTTCTTTCTGCTAACCTGATACACAATACCTGCACATTTATTTAAGCTATCATCTAGTCAAGATACTTCATTCTGATAAGATTAGAAAGTGATGAATGGCACATTTCTTATTTATTGAACAACCAATTTTGGCTCCAACTGTGTTTAGTTAGGAACTGAAATTCAATTAAAATATCTGTATGTTTTCATACAGTTTAAGAAAACTACCTTAAACACTTGAGACATAAAAGAAAAAAAGCCATCCTAGCCAAACTTATTTTATATTTCCAACTACATATTTTCTTAGACAACGAAAGGATTATTTGTATTTCCTGAATGAAAGCTGGTTGTGGTGACTGGGAACAACCATGGGGATTCTACAAGTGCTAGATCTCAGCAGCTTCCTCCAAGCTTTGCTTAAATATTGGAAGAAACCAAACTTTTTGGATTTGCATCTCCCAGGTTGCCTCCCAGTTTTAACTGCAGTCACTGAATTGAGCTAATTGGGTTAACATGGAAAAGTTTCTGCTGTCAGAAGCTGGTTTAGATGGTTAATTCCAGTTTCAGGCAGTGCTTTTCACCACTTCCAGCAGTTTATTGTTAAGACTTGACAGCAATCCAATAGCACATTAGTATTCTTTTTATTCAATTTAAGTGGTAATAGTAAGTTTAGGTAGTAATACAGTATCTTGATTTGAAATGTAAGGGTTGTTTTTTTTTTTTTTAATAATCCTGTACTTAAATTAAATAGAAGTCCTGTTTAAAAAGCAAATAGAAGTCCTGTTTAAAGGAAATATATTTAATTCACTCTGCTATATATTTCTTTGCTATGTCTAGACTGTGATTTGCCCTGAATGGCCACAGAACACATGCACACAAGTAACAACATAATGACTTTGAGACACATAGGCCTTCATTTTAAAACAATTACTCTGTTTGCCCTCACTACTTCTGTTGCAGGACTTGTACCAGAATTGCATTTCCCCACATCTTCTTTTAATTCATAGTCAGATTATCCTCCTTTGTTGGGACACCTCTCCCCTTTCTTAGCCTATTTATTGAGACTAATCTATTAGTCTCAGCCTTCTTTTCTTGCTAACCCATACAAGACTGGTTTTTTTCCTCTTATCCTAAGCAAGACCATCCTCCCATCTGTAATCTTTTCAGTGGCTTCTCCTAATGGCTCTTCTCTGCACCTGTTCCAGTTTGCAGCCATCCATCTTCTAGATGGATGACTGAATTGCACACCAGGTAAGATCTTCAATTCTTTGTGCAGTGGGCATGAATCTCATGACAAAGTACACTTTAATTAATTCCCTGAGCTCCTCTGATGGAAGTGAGGGTTCCTGTTTCATATGTGAGGAATATCTGAGGAACAGTGGGGTGATATGATTGGCCAAAGTGAGAAAGATGGCAGGAGGGAAATGAGGCAACACAACAAACCCTCAAAAGACAGGTCCAGCTGTCCTCTCTGCCCCAAAGCACTTCTTTCTGTAGCTGCACTGAACCAAGGCAGTGCAACAGCCTGATGAGGCAGAGTGAAGAGGATTCAGAGACTAGCCAAGCATCCAAGGAGAAGCTTTTGCAGCACAAAATCTGAGAAGACTGGGAATACTTTTGGCTGATTTTCTTCTGTTTTCCAAAGCCTGATTCCTCATTTCTCCTAGGCCTCCTGTTAGCTGCTGTGGGCATACTAGGAAAGTTGTGGCCAGGCAAGGTAATAACTGTGTATGCTTCTTCTCCATTGGTTCTCCATTTGACCTCTACCTTGACTAAATCCTGTTGTTGTACTAGAAAAGCCAATATATATTTATACTTTTCATTTTGGAATCAACACTAGACCCAGCAAAGGCTGGCCACTCACTTCTTACCCAGCTGTGCTTCCTGTTTAGCACTGTTTAACTTGTCCTCTTTGCCAGCCACTGATCCACGCCCACTGTTCGCCATGTGTCCCCACTTTATTGTGATGGAAGCCTCTGAAGGTGTGAAGTCACAGCCAGGACATCTGTTCTTCAAAGCAGGGGTACACTCACAGCTCTGGTGACCCAGATGTATGGCACCACCCACCCCAAAATGCACAGTAAAGCCCCACAATACCTTCATGCTCCACTCCAGGCACAGACAGATCTTCTGTTCCTTGCCAGAGGATTTTCCCTGTTTCTGCATCCCGAAGGTTCATCCAATTTCTGATTGGGAAGCAATTAAGGAAAATGAGCTGTCTGCATCCCTAAATGCTGCACCTACTATTCTTTGCTAAGCTCTGAAATAGGCTACTAAGCTGAGTTTCAATGAGTTTTTATTCTGAGGAGGCCTAGGAAAAGAGGTGCTTTTTCCCAGCAAATAAATGGACAAGCCAGCCCGTGACCAGAATGAATCCAACAAGAGTTGTATAGTCCCAGATGTAGTTTTCACTTTAGGTAGAAGCTTGTTAACCTCATTTATCCTTTTCCATTGCTTCTAAAGGATAAAGGCAATGTCACCATGCTGCAGAGAAGCAGGAACTTTACTAACAATAACAGATAATTCAACACCAATAATTGCTGTTCTCCAACACTTGAAAAATGCTAGAAAAATAAGTGCTTCCCATATCATATTAGAAAAACATCTGAATAAGCTTGTTTTCCTAGTTTACAAAATATGAGTATCAAGGGCTGTCCTGTTGCTGTTGACCTGGTAACTGCCACTCATGGGAATTCTTCAGCTGCTGTGCACTAAGCACTTTTCACTCTCAGCAAGTGAGACTGTGCTAGTTTTCACAAAGCCCAGATCACTCAATTAGTCATTAAAGTTACAGGCAAGTAGGAAATACATTTTCAAAGGGACAATTAATAATGATCTTAAGCACACCTTCAAAAAATCTCTCCTCCAACATAACTCAAACATCGACACATGAAAACAAGGAGCCTGCACACCTGCCTGATGCCAGTTTGAGCAGGGATGCAGGGTCAGTGAACCTGAGGCCCTGCAGCAGCTTCCTGCTCCACAGCTCATCAGAGCAGCTCTCAGGAGTCACCAGTATAACTGTCAGCAGCCTAAACAGAGCAGGAGCTGTGCAGTAAGCCCAGGGAAGCCAACGCTTTTCCAGATCTTTCCCTCTGCTGGTTTATAGCAGTGCACCTTGCCTGGACAAGACACTGGAAACTAACTGGGAGAAGAGAGAACTGTTCAAGGGACTGACTGCGGAGGTGGAGTAACAGGAGAGGGACAATATGGACCTTGACGTAGGTATAAATAGTTGTCAGATAAATTCATATTGAATTCATCCTCTAACACACAGTTTCCACACAGACTCACACAAACTCATCTTTTTTCCCCAGAGTTTCAGGGAAGAAACAGATGCTTTATCAAATTTTGCATTATGGGGTAATACTTGTTTTAAACTTATGTGGAGGAGGGAAGACTGCTGCTTCAGAGCAGATGTGAGGAGCCCTTCCCTTCCTGAAGGCTGGCCAGACTTTCCAGGTCCCACTGAAAGGGCAAGGGGAAGCAGAAAGGTAGGAATGCTTGCACAGGATCTGTTTACACAGGCATGTAAGCCTTACAGCTTCCAAAACTTGGCAACAACTTGGAGCACAGGAAGAGGGAGTGTAGGGCAGCCTGCTCATGTACCTCAGTCTTGTTCTAAAACACATAATATATACCACTTGTTCTGGGATTACAGCAAAAGTGAAGGGGGGAGAAGACAGAACGCATCATCCTTGGAAGGCCCCATATGCCACCTCCATCTCCTGGCAGAAAGCTGGACAGTGGAGGCCTCTACCCAGCCAGCAAACCAAGGGAGGTGGCAGCTGCAGGCAGGCAAGTCAGAGAGAAAATGAGCAGCAGCATGGCAAGAACCTGCAGCAGGGCAGGGCACTTTGTGTGGTGCTGGCTAGAAAACTCAAAGTCCCCAGCCAACACAACCCACAGGATGGAACTGCCCCAACTGTAATTTCAAATGTCAAAAAAAATCCACCATTTTTAGATACATCTTCCCACATACAAACATACAAACTAGCCAGGATGAAGCTGTTTGCATAGAAAGCAGTGTGCAATCTACCAAATGCCATGTGTGAGGGACAAATACCAAATGAGACAATCTTGAGCATCTCACTGATGATTGATCTTCACACCACCTTGTGATGCAAACACTCCTGACCATTAGCAGAACAGCATTCAGTAAATTGGGTACTTGATTATCAAAAACCTGCATTGCCTTTAAAAATTGATCCCCTTCAGAAATATTTACTTGGTATTTGTTCACTATGAATATCAGTGGGAGTTATGAGCTCACAGGCCTTGTCAGAGGTTGTGTAAGTGCTGAACTGAGCAGCAGACAAGTTCCTCTGAACTGGAGATGAGACACTACCCAGAACAGCAAACCCTGCACTGCACAGGAACTGATCCAGCCTCCCAAGTGCTATACCAGCACTCTAACGCACTGTCTTCCTTTTTCCTTTCTATACCTTGCCTTGCCCTACCTTCTTGTCCCTCTTCCTTTATCAATTTTTTGAGTACTCTGAAATCACGTTCACCATTTTCAAGTGTTACATTAGAAGTGCTCTTCAGAGAATATACGTAGCCTCACAGCTTAATTATTATCCTTACTAGGAATAAATACAGAGTGATAGCAACTTAACTATTTCTGGTGAGAGAAAACACTCCTGTGGACTACTGACTTCTGTCACTTCTCCTTATAAGGATTTACCTTCTACTCCAGCCCAAAAGAGATGGTACAAGTTCTGTTGCCATGCTGAACTCTAGATCTGTAAACATTTGGGGTGTTAGACTTCTATGATGTGCTATCAGACTTCATTCTGCATTAATGTTCCACTGCTAGAGTAAATCCATGCAGGACAGCCTGCCTCATGCTTTGTATTCTGTCAAATTAAAGATGAAGAAAAAACAAAAAGCTCAAGATTATAGCCCTGCTGCTGAGAGCATTCAGGTCAGCAATGCATAACATGTTTCCTAGAAATTATCTTGTATTTAAATAATCTGGACATTACTAACTCATGTAAATTCCATATCAAATTAATTAAGATTTGATGTTAGTGCAACCACAGGCTTTCTGGCCTAGACAGATGCATGTGCAGGTTCAGGACATGCTTTTCCAACTTCTGCAAATAAAAAATTAGATCAAACTGCTATCCGTGGTGGATACACAGAGTTAAAATACGTGAATCCAGACATATTTTAAGGGAGCAGAATACTCCAGCCACTACATAAGTTTTTTCCCAGTAACAAAGCATTATTAAAAGGGAAGAACAAATCATCAGATCTTAAAAGTGCACACACACAAGCCTCCTCTGTTGGAAAAAACACTTCATGTTCAACAGATTCATCCTTTGAAAAAAAAAAAAAGTTTAAAAAGAAACAGGCATCTGAAAAAAATTTCCTAAGTCAAAATCCAGACCATTTATAAAACCAAACTGTAATGGAATTAAAAAAAAAAAAGGCAAAACCCATCACAAGTGATTTTTGGCAAGGGAATACCTGACAAAGCAGCAGCTGTACTGCTTACCTAGTTAGCAGCTTATCACACTATTTCTGTCATCTTGGATAGAAAGGCTGGTATTAGGACATACCCCAGAGTGAAGAAAATGGAGATCTTGAACCAAACCCAGACATTGTTATCTTCTAATGTGTTTAATTGGTTTAAAATTCTTCCATCCCAGCATGAGAGATACTGTTACTAAAAATAAAAAGTGCTCTGACTTTGGAGCAGCAGTGGAGACCTGCAGGCAGGATGAAGAGGGCATTTTAAGTATTACTGAAAAGGAGAAAGTAAATTAATACAAGTTTAACACAATTACTCTTTTTGAAGAGGTTCACATCAAGCCACTTTGCAGGGGTAGCTAAGAAGAGCAAGTAGAGAGCCAGGCAGTTATAGCTTTATGAAGTTAATTTATATGGGAAAAAAAGAACAATAGTACATTCCTAATTCAGCTTCTCATCCTAAAACCACAAGAACACTCTTACACCATCAAGTTTTCATTCTCCTGCATTTTTACATATATATTTTTTGGTACAAAACAATGTTTGATTTAAGACTCAAGAGATCAAATGTTCTTCAATCCCGAAGGCAAGGAAGGATTAGGTAGAACAGCAGAAGGAAGGGTGTACTGTTGATCTATTTATATTCCACCACCTATTGGGTCAGCAAAGTCTTACATAAAAGCTTTGTAGTAGCTGGAATATACATGAGATGAATTAGCTTCCTCACAGTCCTACTTTGCTTAGCCTGATGAAGGGAAATGGTTTGTGCACCTCAAAATCCAAATTTTGTTGTCTTGAATCCCTCTGATCTCAGAACAGAAATTTTTTCTTTTTTGTATCTGTCACAGACATCACTTCTTTCAAACAAATCAAAATATACCTACTTATCTTTAAGTGCTTTTAGCATTGCAAAAGTTTCCCATGTATTACCACACTGGTAATTAAGAATTACTTTGAAGGAAGAGAATGAGTACAAACAAAATTAATCACTGAAGTAGTATAGAGTTAAAGAAGCTCTTCCCCAATCTCCTTGACTATTGTTTGTATGTTGGAATGTTTAGCAGTTTCTGAATATCTCAAAAGGCTGGAGCAAACAGTAGGTGTTGTTTGTTCCATTAAAATGGTCCATTTTTCTTTTTATTTCTCACTGTCTACGCCATTCTAAAAGCTTAGGAACTGCTGCACTCTTATCTTTCATAATAAAAGCACGCCTAATGTTCATAACCACTCCTGGAAAGGAAGGTCTTTCATCATCTTTGCCAGCTTTTTTTTGTCTTTTTTTCTGTACATGAAATGCAACATTAAGAGCAGCTCACTACATGCCAGGTGCAAACAGGATCTCAACAATTACATGTTAATAAGAATTGTCCTATGGGATAAATGACAGAGAGAAGGTGGAGCTGACAGCCCAAAACAATTCAGACTTCCATTTCTGTTGCAGACCCAGAAAAGCTTCTGATCAGGACTGCCCAACCTTCACTCCTGATTTTACACTGCCTGTTGTGAAAAGCAGCCACAAGCAGGCACTCCAGACACCAGGGAGCATATTGCTTTAAAAAATGTTACAGGTAAATCAAGATCAACCTTTAGGGAATATTTTTCTATCAGACATATTTGCTGAGAAGAATATTTGCATCTCAGTTGTTTCAATCCAGCCTCAGGAATAAGGACCAAAACAAGTTAAGCAAAATAACTGCCAAACTACAGGATTATGAAGCAGACCACCCAAACAGCCATTGCTTCTACTCTGCTCATGCCATTTGTCCTCTAATCTTTCCAATCTCTAATCTCACTTTTTATTACAACTCCCAAATCCCTCTTCCACATCTCTTAATTGTGTGCTTAAATTTAAGCATATGCACAGACATTCTGATGAATCAGGTCTTTGGGTTCACTCTGCACTCATGAGAAATGCTGCAGTCTTTGGGGTTTAATAAACCACAGGTATATATGTTGGCAGTGTGGTGAGGAGTCTTTCCTCCTACCCTAAGGGTGAATTTTGGTGCAAAATCATATCTGAAGGAACGGAATGAGAGTCCATCCATTCTGTCTAGTAACAGAAGTACCAAAGCAAACACACAAAACGGAAGCTATTCCTCAGACATTGTTGGAGCCTTTGGGTTTTAGCAGTGTCAACTTCTCCTGCTCTCAGACAGCAGCACACTCTCTAGGGTTCCAGATCAGTCAGAAAGCATGTTCTGCCAGCTCTTACAGGAGCAGGTATTTTTTAACCTGGCTTGATTGAAGCACAAGGTATGGGTTACTGTGCTTCTCCAAATGACAGGAAGTGCTGGGTACTGGTAAGGTGCTCTGTTAAATGCTCAAATGGAAGGAAGCCAATTATCCCTTCAAAGCACTCCTGACACTCCTGTACTCACTGTAGGAGAGCCTGCTTTTAAAGTTTCCTGCACAGAACAAACTGCTATGCAACAGAAGCCAGGAAGATCCACAGATGAATGTGAACCATGTGACAAAATGCAGCAAAAGTCCTCCGCAACCAACAAAGTCATTTCCCAGCAAATTATGCAATCAGAGGGAAATATAACAGCTATAGCATCATACCAAAAAACCCAACACAGTATCATACACTCCTATTGTTTTACTTCCCTTTTTACTTTCTCCTTACATCTCTGCTTGCAGTTGCCATCTATACAGATCTTTTATCACCACTTAATTTCATTTAACATCAGACAGTCCTGGAATAAGCTGTTCTTGGCCTGTACTTGGAAAGACAGTCACAACTATTACTGAATACCATGTCAACCTTACCTTGATTGTAATAGAAAATTATGTTAATAGGACAGAAGTTAATATTGCTGTCCTCTATTCTACTCTGCTCAACTCAGATAATTTCTGCTATGCAGCAAAGTTCGTCCTGCTGTTAAGCTGCAGTATTCATTGCTACATGTCACATTCTCCATCTTAACAAAGACACTCTCTGGGGTAACCATTCTGAAGATGAGCTGTGTTTCTACCATGCAAGTATTTCCTGCTTAAACTTCTTATTATAGATTATCTTAGCAGGGCTCACATTGGGGCACACTGCAACAAAAATGCAGCACAGGTTAATTTGTAGTCAGATCACCTGCAGAGATGCTAATCAAACTACAATACAGAAACTGTTTAACTTGGCATACTTTAGAGATGCAGTAAAACCATGTCCAACATTTGCTAATAAAAATTTTATGCAGACTATCCAGTTTAGCATCTGTGCCTTTCAAACAGTTTAGGTTGAATAATACAATTATTCTTTGCTATTTTCGTCAAAATGGACAATTAACATACATCTCTACTCCACAGCATCCTAGTGACATCACATAGAGGAATAAGGCCCAGAGTTTGCTTTCAGTTAGTTTATATTTACTTTTCACTCTTGTCAATTTACTGTCTGAAAATATCCATGGTGAAATTTCTCCAGATCTTCCATATTTAAATCAGAATTGGTGACACCTGTAGTAGGCTTCACAAAAGCAGGTACTTGTACAAAAAAATGAGGATGGACAGTTCCTAAACTCCTGAAAGAGAAGTGCCCAGCACAGGCAGGCAAGGTGGGAGAATGTATTTAGTTTCTTCAGTAATACACAGCAATATTGCAAACTAAGCCAGGCCTCCACTTCACTGACTTGTCCTCTCTTCCTTAAACCAAAGAAGCAAGAAATAAATGGAGGTATATTTTGAAGGAAAGAATTAAAAGACCTACTGAGATGAAGCTAAGGGTCATCAGAAGGGAAAAAGGTAAAAAATCAATGACAGTGGTTTGCAAGCAGCTGAACTAGGGACAGATGTAGACACTGTTGTTTCAAGATTTACCTCTCTGTCCAGCTGAGTCTAATCTTGTAGGAGTTAAATGCCTTACAAATTCCAGCAATTTTTGTCACTGCTGAGCCACAGGAACCAGTTTAGACACTGGCAAACAACCTTTGGTTTCTTCAGACAAAACCAACAATCCATGACATTCCCCAGAAGCTCCCACCTGCAGTAGGAAGCTCCTGTCTACCTTGTTACCCTGAAGTACCTGCAAAGGCCACACAGATAAGGCTTCTGTGGAGTGTGCTAGGCACTTTTCTAGGAACTAAGCTCAACCTAAGAAGCCTAACCACTTCTAAGCTCTAAAAGATAATACCCTAACAATGAAATCTAAAGCAAAAACCAAAACACACACAGAATACGATGTTGGTTAAAGCGGGAATAAGCTCCAGATCAAATGTACACACACATGGCCAGCTCATGGGGCAGGTTCACCCATCAGAGAGAGCAAACTGCCTTCTGTGCCAGAGCTGTGGAAGTGCTTTGTTTTCTACTATTAGAAATGTATTTTGTTTCCTCTAGAAACAGATGTTAAAATGGTTCCTAGACCCAGATAACAAGTGCCAAAATAAAAGCAAGCTGAAGCAGTGTAGTGGTTTTATGCTGCCTTCTGCTGCCTATGTTTTTTAGGCTTTTCTTTGGCTTCTCTGAATAGGCTTGACAGGATTCCTTTATACCAACGCCTTAGCAGGAAAAACAATCTGTGATCACATCTGGAGATTGCTTTACATCGTAGGCAGTAAAACAATTAATAACTTAGAAAAACTCATCATTGCTTGTAGGACCATCTCAGAAGAATGAATTGCACAAAGAAAATTATTTTCTCCTTTCCCATGCAGTAACACTCAACTCCTCCCCGTCTTTTCTGCCTTTTAAATGCATCTCAAAAATTAGCATGTTAGAAAAGCTTGAGCTCATGCTAAGAACCCTTTGAATATTAACATAATTAATGTCATCAGTAATACTCTGAGTTTGCAGAAACAGCAGGTGAATCAATGGGACTGATGTATTAATATGAAAAAAGAATGTGACCTTTAAAATCCATAGGGCTTTATCAGGATGCAATTTTAAAGTGGGTTGCTGGTAGCTCAGTGGAAAGAACAAATCTGAATGTAACTAAGGAGAAAGCTAATAGAGACACCACATACACAAGGGAAACTAAAAATACTACTGAAACATAAAACACTGGGGCCTTCTTTCAGAAGATGCCCCAGCTATTATCAGAAGGTGAGGCAGCTCACAGGACAGCTTGAGAAGCCACTCCAAAGCACACTATGAAAAGGGAGAGGCAATTAAAAGGCAAATATTCCTGCAGCTCAAATCAGGCTGGATAGAGATTTTTTTTTTTTTAATCCAGAATGCTTAACATTAAGTTAAAGGCTTTAAACCCCAAAACAAGTTGGAATAAAAATACAGAGTGATTCAGTTTACTCACTTTTTAATTTTAGCACATCAAACAAACCTTCCTTCCTGCAAGTGAACACTGGAAGTGATTCAGCCATTGAAACAACTTCATTTCATCTTCACTACTTCAGAACATTCAATCACTTCAACACAGCTGAACTATTATGATAATATTTCAAGGTTCTCAGCAGTAAGTGAACTAGAGGGAGTCTCATGGAAATAATCTATCAAGGGGTACTGGTGAATAACTTCATTTTCATAGATGAGGTTGTAACCAGAAGCCCTCAGTGGAATTTACCTCCCTGTAAATCATTATGGCCTACTGTTCTTTACAGAGTTGAAACTCAGGATGTCATGACAGTCATGAAACAAAATTAGCTTTTTGAACATTGATATGCCTCTATTTTATACCATTATTTGTTTTAAAATATGCATTATATTGGCTTGCTTATAAAAGCAAGCTTGGCTTGATTCCACACATTTTTGCAACACTGTAGGAGTAATTTGTTTTTAAACTTGTCTAAAAGGATCTTCACACTTCCCCATGCTGACAGGGCACGGACCTGAGCAGAGGGACAAAGATTTCCTTGGCCAAATTTTTAAATTGGATAAATATGGCTGCTTAGCTGGCCTTTTCATATAGTTTCACTTGGATGACCTGCAGCCTTGTGTGAAGTGTGGAAAAAATATCCTAAAAGGCTTTAAAAAGGCAGTTTTATAGAGCACCATTTGTGCCCAGTCAATGCCTTTGTTCCTTGAAGACCTCTGCAACAAATTCTCTGTTGAGCCAAGTGATGTTTATTGAAAATGGCATAGCTGGGCATCAGCAGGTTCCCCTGCTGTTTGGTTTATCTGTCCTCTCAACTCTGAGCAGCATTTCAGTCTGAAAGTGTCCCCCTGGTAAAATAAGCAACCAACAACACAAAAAGCCTAGATCACTTCCAACCGCCAGTGCTTATCTTATGACCATGTGCTTTTCCCCCCATTGATGTTTCATTTCTTTCTTCTTCACCTCATGTCTCTTCTTACAGAGCTTTCAAGCACACCAGCTCCAAAGAGATTACTTCTGGTAATCCTTAGATTTACCAGATCCACGTATTTTAGAATAATATGTCATTTCCTGGAGGTATCAATATATCATGCATTTCTAAGAACAGATCTGCAGAGATTGGAAATGGATGGGAGACGGGGCTTTGGAATGAACTCATTCACTGGATTTGCACAGCTTCACACTGCCACTATCATCTACTTTGTGCTACCCCAGACAGGAGGGGAATCCTCTGGCTTAACTAGAAAGATAGGATGTCCCACTGAAGAGACAACACACTACAGCTCAGTGACAACAATTCCTAGTACTACAATGTGCTTCAAACACTTCAAATAATGTTCTCAAAGTAGGTTTTTAATAACTGCGTAAAGACTGGGAAATACACATGAAGACTTGCCCAGAGCCACACAATGAATCAGTAAGAGAAGAGGAAGGAGATCTCAGGAGGTTTTTGGCTTCAAGTCTTGTGCTTCAGTAGAGAAGACTGCTTCTCCTTTTAGAGAGCCAGGAACTGCTCTCTGGCTAATGGAAACTCTTACTCCAACTTGGAATGACTCTGCAGTAGCACAGATTGCTGCGATCATGCTGCAGAGCGGGTGCCAGTGGTTCCCTTTGCTCCATGTTTTTCTTGCTTTTGGTGGTTTCTCAGTCACCCTAACTAGAAAGCAGGGTGGTTCTGAATCACTGCCAAGCACTACTAATGGAAGTGGGGAGCAGGAAGGAAATAAAGATGACTGATTGCAGAATTAGAAGTACTTTTTAGTGTCTAAAATGGCATATTAAAGCAGGACAAAAATAAGAGGTATGAGCTCTGACAATAGAAGCAAAATGCTTCTATCTAGAAAAAAAACAGTAAACCTTTGAATCTTAGCAATAGTATTATTGTTCATTAAAACAACTTAAAACCACCAGAAACATAGAACAGTGGAGTCACAGGTGAAAATATATTTGTTCCCTTCTTCTTGGTTCATTTTATTTCAAACAGAGTTCCTGCAAAAATGCTTAATTTCCTTTTCTTTTCTGTTTTTAACTCTGGACATTCAAGCATTTTCTGAGCTCAGACAAAGTGCTCCAGTTAAGTCCATATACAGGTCATGCTTAACACCAGAGGTGGTTTATTGTTCATTTAAGACAAGAAGTCAGCTAAGCTAAAAAGTCTCTCCCACTCTAAAAACTGGAGATGCCCCTGACAGGCAGTTTCTGACAGGCAAGGATTTTATATACAAGGCTTCCTTCAACAAAATTTCCTTACGTTTAAAAGGGAGCCCAATGACTGAGTAGGAACACAGCACTTTTTCATGTATTCACAGTGTCCTCAAAAATGCCAGCTCTGGGAACTGGAGCAATAATTTTGTAAAACAGTCAGCAGTTAATCTGAAAGGACAAAGTCTTAAGACAAATGCCATGGCTGTTCATTGCTGGCAGGGACAGGCAGACACCATTTTGTACAGAGTGACCATCCATTTTGTACAGAAGGACATTCAGAGATTACCATCTAAAGGACTCTTAGGAGCTGAACCAATATCAACATATTTTGTTGAAGTCCAACCAGCCTGATACCACCTTCACTTCATCAGCACTCTGACAGAGTCCTTGAACATGGGCAGTGAGTGGCGAAGCCATTAGTCTAAATTTCAGAGAAAATGCCAAGTCTTGAAGCTGGTTAAAATAGTAAAAATAACCAATCTGTGCTAGGCAGAGTTGTGCTTCCAAAATTAATGCCATTCATCCACCTTCAGTAAAAGGATCCATGAGTGGATCCATAACACTGAGGTATTCTCCTATATGAGGTGTTGTAATGGAACTGTATTTTGGGACTAGCTCTTTCCATGTCCATTGAAGCTTCCCAGAGTTGGACTGCAGGCAGGTAGCCACTACAGGGAAGTCCACCCTGCTGCATCTTGCCCTGTTTCCTTTTGTCATCGTGTTATTTCAGGATCGGTTGGGATCAGAGCCACACAGGGTCTAAGCACAGTCCTGGAATAAAAAGCTTCTGGAAAAAAGCAGTAAGTTCCAGCAGCAAGGTTTTCCTTAACTTTGCTTGGAAAAGCTCCAGCATCACCAGAGCCAGCTCAGAATGGGTAACGACTTGTTTTTCACTCATTCCTGTATTACTTTTAAGCAACTGTTAACACACATAGTTGAACACGTTAATGGCAAATATTTTAAATTTTAGTTATATACCTGAAGTTGAACTCCTAAATATGGGACTGCCATCTTCCTTTTACAAAATCCCATGCAGAAACATATTTATTCATTTTGATGGATCTCCTCTATTTGTGAAGGATGATCTGAACATTTGCTAACCCTACCTGATGAGATTTCTCCACATAGGCCAATGACACGGAGAAACAGCAGCTTTGTTAGCAAAGATGTACACTGTGACAATACAGCTGGCACATGGACAGAGGTGATCAGTCTGAATGGGTCTGGCAGCTCCTACCCGGAGTGACTTTGATGTTCCACTGCACACCTCAGCACTCTGGGCCAGGAATACAGGCCCAGGTAACGAGATGGGTCTGCACACAGCCAGCCCAGACACAGCAGACCTTCAAGTGTTCAAGCTCCCCACTAGCCTTATCTGTGGAATTTTGAGCCTATTCACACTTTGGGAGTCACCACCCGTCTGCTGTCTCTACCAGAGGAATAACTTATTGTAAAAAATACTGGCTACTTTATTACACAAATAGGTAAAGCAACATTTCAGAAAAGGATGAAAATGTACTTAGAAAAACCTCACATGAGCTAGCTAGATACTTTGCAAAATGGTAACTGAAGCTTACTTAAAGTTAGAAGAAGCAGACCTATGGGGAAGCCAGTTTCTGTGGAGTGCATTTTAGTTCAACCAAGATGAGCTGCTTGGCTTCCTAACACTTGTTCTATTTATTCCTCTACTACAATCTTCTCAGTGTGACGTCTTTAACGAGGAGATCACAACATCCTCTCTACTGGCCAGGAAGATTAAGCAACACACAAATACACACCCTGAGAAAGCAAGAGTCTTTGAGATTTAACTCAAAATCTATGCTCGTTTGCATTAAAGATTTCACATTTAAATGACTGAATGATGTTAATCTTCCACTAGTATTACACTTTTTATGAGAAGGTATTATAGGATAGAAACAAGTTTGCTTTTGAAAAGACATTTTTTTATCACTATATAAAAGATGCCTGCTGATTTTCCTTAGGGTATCTTATGTTCCTGGGAAATTTGAATTTAATGGTGGATTTGCCCATGCGCAGGTGGCACTTAGACCACCAGCAAGGGAACAAGGGGTTTGTTGTTTTTTTTCATAAAGCTCAATAAATACACCATTCCCTACTAGAAAGATCTCTGATATACAATCAAAGTCCATCTATTTTTTAACTGACCAATAATATATTTTGTAGTATTTCTGCACAAGATTCATTGGTGTAACAAGGATCCCAAGAACATAAATGGAAATAATTAACCTCATTTCTATGTTCACATTAGTAAAAGGCTGCTTTAGGGTGAGAACCAGGAAGACAGAAAAGAAGATCACAGTTGAAACAATAGGAGAATTTCTCTCATCAGTAGTCTGGCCATATGACAGAGCAAGTAAACACAGCAGCAATAAATTAGGATGGTTTTATTTAATTCAAAACCTAACCAACAATCTTAGCTAGAACTGCATAGCTCTATGCTGAGATGTGTGGCATCTGAACAGCCTTTCATTTCAATAAGTCTGCTTTAATTGCTTATTTTCTAACTTTTTCCATTGTAAGGCAAACAAAGATGCCATTGAGGATGCATCTTCCCTGACAGGGCAATAATGTATGGTAGGATCAACAAATGTCTAGCAGTTCAGCAACACCTGGTTCTTCATCCTACCATTCCTTTGGACTGCTGCCCACGTGGAAGATCAGCACCACATAGTTCACACCTACAGCATTCATATGCTACCTAGACATCTATGTCTGTCAACATTAATAATTCCTGTACTGTCATAAATTGACATTAAGCAGGTGATTAGAGTGTTCACGAAGGAAACAATCCTGCTGGCTTGGTTACCTCTCTCAGATGAATACTGTTTACTCAAGAATTTTACCGTAATCTCTGTTGGCAAAAAATATTCCACACAGAACAAATATATACTCCAACATGTAGTGGAATCCTCTTCCTCAGTCTTCGTTAGAAAAACCCATGACAAAACAAAACAAATACCAAACTTACAGCAGCTGCACACCCAGAAATTCTGCAAAACAAGGGAGGCACACGTGTGAGTCCTCCTAGACTGAACTAGATGGCCCTTAAATATGCCTTGGAGAAACACTGTTCTGTGGAGAACTACTGGTAAGAGAAGGTGCCTTCCATGAAAATGTTCTCACATGGATGCATTTACTAAGAAAAGAGAGAGAAGAAATAGTTTATTACCACAGAAGCAGTCATCTCCCTCCTCTCTATCAAAGCACCCCTACTGATACAGAGCAGAGAACAGAGGACTACATTAACATGTGAGAGTGAAAATCCAGACAGGAAAACCAGCAGTTGCCTGCAATAGTTTAGTCCCATATTTTTTTTTCAGTTGAACTAAACAGCTTGGCCATTCAAACTCTAAATCATTAAAAAGAGCAAGTTTCAAGATCAAATCTCTTTACAATCCTTCTTCAGTTCAATGATGAAAAAGGTGCAGCAAGTATGTTGTGTGACAGACTCACATAATTTGTCAACATATTTACACACTGAATATGTCCTAAAGGAGACAGGTCTGGAAAACAGCTTTTTTTTTAACCCCAGTTGAGTTAGCTACACTTTAGGTCTGAAACCTTCTTGGTTTCCAGGACAACCGTTACCTAGTGCTACCTATAAATTTGAGATGAAACTTTACACTTAATCTTTATTCAAGGGATCAATGAGGACATTTCTTCCTGTTACATTTTTGGTTTAACACAGTAAATTGATCCACCCCATTAAAAACATAAGAAGATTCTGTTTCTTGGAGCTACAACCAAGACAATGAAGTCTTAACAACAAGCAATGAAGAAAAAGAACAGATTCTGAAAGCAATCTAAGAAGCCTCCTGCAGAACTCCTGAGATTTCCAGAGTTCCAGAATCTCACAGCTTCAACAGTAAGATTATTCTATGTCATCTGCTATAAACAAAGCTTTCTTCAGTAATGCTCTCTGGACTAAAATTAAAGCACTTATTCAGATCTAAAAGAAAACCTAGATGATTTGTGCACATCTGCAAAAACTGTTGGTATACTTTTTCTTCTGAAGTTCATCACTATGTCCACAAACATTTGTATAGCTGATAAAAACTACTATACACAAAATAAACAACTTATTGGCACAGCAATCCTAATCAGTGTTGCTGAACACACTCTTCTTTCAGTAGCAAGCAGCATGAAGAAATCTGAACCCAGAGAGGTCAGTAAAAAAGGAAAGATTAATTTGTGCAAAGGACTTGAGGGACTCAGGGACATTTATTTGGCTATGGAACCTTTACACTGTCTGTTAGCACTGCAAACCCCCACCAGATCAATAAAGCCTGCAGTCATTACGTCTGATATCTCCTACCTTCCAGGAAATGAACTTCTGAGTTTTATTCTAATTGTTAATAGGCAGGTGCTCACACCACCAAAATCAGCAGTAATGGGAGTGCTTAGATTCTGGTTGGCAGTCTCAGTGAAGGTATGAATAAAAGGTCAAGCACTGCATTTCTCTTGACTTCACACACATTCTACCTAAACTACCCTTGCCCTACCCAAAGAGAATTTGTTCCTCAGTACCTTATCACCACAATGTTAATTTTTACACAGTACCTTTCATCAGCAATTGAATTAAGTAGGAGTTTGTCAAAGCACAGGAGCCAATCCAGATTAAGGCATGGAGTGAATTTAGAGTGGAGTTAATGGTCTCTTATTTAACCCTGGTCTAGATGTTCTTATTCTGCATCAAGAAGAGTCTAATTCCAAAGCTACGAAGTTACCTCTGTGATTCAGAACTGGATACATTCATCCTGGGATAAAGGTATGCAAAAAAGCAGAAACTTACGATTTACTAAATTTTAAGCATATAAACCCTACGATTTTATCCAGATTAGGGCTTTTTGCAACAGCATAGTCATGTCTTTGATACTGGGAAAGGAAAGTACAGACACTGCTTTATCTCAGTGAGGGACATTTAGGAAGTGCAGCTACATCAGTTCAAAATCTCCTGGCACCAACAAGCTCCACACTGCCCAAGCCAGTTGGCATAAAGATGGTGTGTACTCCCTTAGGGTGGGATTACAGCTCCAAGTGCTGTTCAGGAAAATAGGCCAGACAATTGAACTTCCTTTTTGAGGTGTGCTCATACCACCTCTCTCACAAGGAGTGCTAAAAATCTACCAAAATGAATGAAATCCTGAAAAGATACCCTTCGCAGCTTGCAGAGCAAATGCCAATTGCAGCCTCCAGGGAAAAGGTGGGACAAATGCTGTTGCTGCAGAACATCTGTTAATTAGTCTATAAGGATTTGTGTTTATGCCAAGAGAGAAAACCAACTATTGCAACAGAAATAATACAGTTCTACTGTTTTGTTCAATCTCATAGCAATATGCACTGTATCTGCCTGAGTGTGACACTGCAGTTGCTAGGGCAGAAGCCACTCAGCAGTCTAAAGGCAGTTTACTCAAAGGACTTCAAGCTTTTCTGAACCTCTGCACCTTTAACACCACCCCAAAACATCTCACACACAGTGCATCCCTTGCTGTTTCAATTTGGTGTTGTTCTGTAACTAGGGATGCATCTAGAGATCACCACAGGTTCTCTGGGAAAGCAACTCAGTATCCTTGAAACGTAGCAAGAGCATCGCAAGGGGATTTAGTCTTACTGAGATTTCATAGTAAAACAGTATTTAGCCCTGGCACTAACACCCTTCACTTAATAAACAACATAAAAATTCAAATCAGCCAGAGGAACAGCTACAACAAGCACTTTTATAAAGTGCACAATGACAAATGCCAGTCTCCTATTTGCTGATGCAGCACAGCAGGGGAACAAGCCACCCTTTTCCTGGCATTAGCTCAAATGGTTCCTCAGATACAGAATCAAAGTGATACTGGCCTGAATTTCAGTGGAGCTACAGATACTTTGGGTTTGTGTTTTGTTTTGGTTTTCAAGTTGGGCTATGTGTACGTGAGAAATGGGCTAACTTTAGACTCACAAACAGTACAACCCTTACAGCCAGGGCCTCCATGACTAAACACGAAGAGCATGTTCACTGCCAGCTACCCTATTCTTCTGGGGATGAACTGGCAAAAAATGATTATGAACATTCTCAACACCAAGCCAAGGGAGTAAGTGATGTGATTAATTAGGTGAATGTGAGTGGCCCTCTAAACTGATAGAACAAGACCACAGTGAGAATCAGAGGTGGTTCTCCAAGGGACAAGAGAAAAATAGGCCACAGATCTGAAACACTGAAGTAGTTACATCTCTGGAGCACTACACAAGTCATTGAAAGAACCATTTTACAGTATCTTTTAAAAACCTGTCTTTCCTCTGCTGTCATGACACTGTTATTTTTGGGAGCCATGAACAATTTCTGCTGATACGACAGGAGGCTGCTATACAAACAAGAAGTTGACGACTCATTTTAGGACATGTAGGATCAAAAATATAGGATATAAAAGTCACTATCTGCTACATTGGACATGAGTACATTATTTAACAAAGTGAAAGCAGTAAATTAGCCTAATGGCAGGACCACATGCTGCAATATAGATGAAATAATTTTTGGTTCTCCACTTAAAACTGACAGGACTAAGATTATTCAAGGAAAACAAGTTCATTATCTTGTCTCTTCTGAGGAAGGAAGGAAAACTTAGAGCACACAGACCAAATGGAGAGTCAAAACAAAATTGAAAATACAGTCAGGAGGGATTGATTGGCAGTTGCATGAGGAAACTAATCTTGTAAATGGACCAGAGGCTGTTGAAAGCAGAGGCAGAGAGGAGGAATAAAAGGGGATTTACGGAGATTGAAGCAGAACTCTCAAAAAACAAGGACTCCATATCAGAATTACTGTGCTTTTTTAGGAACCTACTAGAATATAAGAAGTGCTTAATTTTGCAGTGTGGATTAGTGATTTGACAATTCAACCAACCCAACATTTTACAGTGTTAGACAGAATGGCAGTCTGAAAAGAGAGTCAGTTGTTTGGAAAAGAACTACAGCAAAACATGGAAATTACAAGTAAAAAAATAAGTTTGAAACAACTTTAGAATAGGTAAAATACTAATATTTGGTTCTGAATGTTGGTACTTTTATCAGCCTCTACAGATAGACTAAGGTGATTTCTACTCATGTGAAACCCTGAGCATGTCACTGAAGGATCTCTCAAAGATGAAGGTCTGTGCCCCAACCAGCATCTCTCTTCTTTAATATGCACTGAAATTCAGATGAAAAACATGTGGAGATAAAATAATAAAATCTCCACCATAATGCCAAAAAAGCAATTATGTCTGTTACTTCCAAGCAGCTCCTATAGCTTTTGTTGTCAATAACATATACAGTTACTTTTATGCTAAGATTTTATTATTTTAATCCAAGTCTATTAATATATTTTTCAGCTGAAGCCACAAAGTATCTTACTTCTGCTGTGAAAAAGAACAGCATGTATAAATAAAACAGCTGTAGTTCACAAGTGGATTGATTATTTCAATTTAATTATTGATAATAAAAAAATAACAATAATTTAGTTACACACAGCTCAAACAAATACTATGTTTTTTAAATATTATTTTAGTGTTTCAAAGTGTGAACTTCATAAGCATTTAAGGTGAATGCTAATGTTGTGAAGTTATACACAAAAAGCTCAAAAACTGCCATAATTAGCATTATCTGCACGGTTTACAGGTGTGCTTACATTAAAATATAGTCTTTATTTATTTTGAATTTCCAGACACTCCTCTGCCTCATTCACTGCATTTGCTATTTCAGAGCTGGCAAAACTGGGACTCATGCAAACAATGTTATTAAGAACTAAAACAAGGAACTACTGTTTTATCAGTGAAATAATGCATGAGACCATCATGAACCACAAAACATTTTCACCTGGCTGCTGGCAGGGCTGTATTTAACTGGGGGCCTTGATGACGGCAGTATGGCTGGAGGTCCTGGAGGAGTAGGGGCTTGCGCTGTAGTTGCCTGGTTAGTGCCTCACCTTTGCACAGCCAGGGAGGAGGTGGTGGTGGGGCTGGCAGTGGCAAGAAGGGAGCTTTGATTCTTCTCTGAGGAACAGACCAGAGCTCTGAAGAGGTAAGCTTATTGCTTTCCTGGGGGAATCTTTGTTTTACTTTGTGAGTAATACTTCAGGATGCTTGAAAATACATCTGTAGGTTTGTGAGGTTTTTTGTTCAAAACTCTGAAGAATTTAGTCTAATGGCAGAATGGAGATGCTAGGAGAACCAGGGAACCACTTGTTTCTTTCTTTCTATGAAGCTAAATGTTTCCCTGCAGAAGCTGAGCTTAAGGTTAGTGTTATACTAATATAATGCAGTCCAGGTCCCTTTGCAGGAATTGCAGGGGGAAGCACATAAAACAGTTCCTTCTTGGAGCTGTTTAAATACTGTGTTTTTATGGCAATAGTGTAACTGTAATGATTCCTTGTGGATTAATGAGGGAGCTATGAATTAACAGCCCAAACTGGATTGAGAAACTTATTGGCTTCTCTTACTCTTTCTGGAAAGAGTACTTCAAAAATAACATGCTTTTGTTCTCCAAAGCTGCATGTGTTTTTCAGCCAACAATTTCCTTTGTTTAGCTCATTATGAGAGTTATAATAAGAGAACTGAGTCTCTAAGGGCACTTGCTAGATGGCCTCAGACATGTGAGTTTGCCTGGTCATTGGGCAGTAACTTGTCACACAGCACAGTAATGCTAAAGACTTTTTGTACTGAACAAGGAAGAGAAATGATAACTGCCTTAGCAATGTAATCTAAGATGCATTTCTCTTAGAAGTTAAATGACCACAAAATTAACAATGTGAAGTTAAAATGCTAAATTACTAATGCTAAGTTAGGACTTTAGAACTGGTGCTGCAAGGGACACTAAGCATGGGTATGTGAGAAATGACCTCAGGTGAGCTGGTGGTGACTGCTGGAGAAGACAGCATGAGTCTACACTGAGAACAAGGTCATCTGATGTGAGACTGAGGCTGTGGGCATGACATCTGAGAGCAGTAGTGGTTGGAGAGGGCTGCTATTCACAGCCCTCCCTAGCTGCTTACCTTCTCCCTCAAATCTAACAGCTGTGCGGTCTGTAAAACTACTAACCTGATCTACTTGACCAGCACAGGTCTCTGCTCCCTAACCTATTCTTAAGCTGTTTAAGCTTGTATGCCTCATTCTGAGTGAAACAAGAGGTTGCAGTGCTCATCTGAGCAGCTCAGCTAGTAAATCTGAAAATTAGGTAACACACAGCTGGGGATGTTAATCTGTGCTCTGCACAGCTGCTGTGGCAGAAGCACCCATCAAGCAGAATGTAAGGACAGATATTTTTCAGATGTCCTCTTTCCTCAGAACCAACAAACCCATACTAATTCCTGGACAAAGCCTTTTTAAATGTCACTTAAAGGTTCAAGTAAAATAATAATCAGAAGCACTTTTTTTCCCTCTTTCATCTCAGCTTCTGGGAAAGAAGGTAACTTTATGAGTCAAAACAAGTTTTAAGCTGGACTGTGACTGAGTATTTTCATGCACTGAAGAGGCTACCCAAAAAACAAGCTGGAAGACATATGTCTAAAGTATCCACAGAAGATCCCCTTGTATTGTCAGTAAGTGTTGGTGTCCAGTTTCCACATGGGTTGTTCTATCCTACCACATGGTGGGACAGTAATGGGGACAATGGTAGTTCTTCCCTCTCTCTGCAAACCTCTTCTCTTGATAGGAGGTCAGGTGTTGAAGAACTCTCTTTAAGCACAGAGCTAGCAACAATTCCTTACAACAGATGAACAGGAAACGAGTTCCTCCTTAGTAAGGGTCTCTATAAGCATTTTCCCATACACAGAAATTTTTATTTAAAGCAATGCAAACAGCCAGTTTTTCACTGTCTCCTAAAATAGAATTTCCTTTGACTTTCCAAACCAAAGGGACTTGACATTAACTCTGCTTTGCACAGCAGGCTGTCCCTGATTAGAAGTTTCTGACTCCACGTAGCCTCTCTGGAAAGGCTTAAATCAAGCCAGCTGAAAGGAAGCGGAAAGAGGCATGCAGGCAGTCTGCTTAGGTGGGGTATGCATTCATTGGCATTTAAAGAGTAAGATTTCCCCTCCATTTTATTGATACAAGAAATAGAAAAAGATAAATATAATCAGCTGTCCCAAGGATCAAATGACCTTCTGACTCTCTACAGAGTAGATGAAGCTTATGTACATAGCATAGAGAGTGACCCATATAAACACTCCCCTGTGGAGTTACTAAGAAGTTAAAATCCCCTGCACTCTCATTCTCTCTAATGAGAGACAATATTGCTTCTAGTTAGTGAAGCAATCCTTTCAATACAGGAGTAGATATTCAATAACATGATGCTTTTGTGCACTGTTATCCCAAAGGCTGAATTAAAATAAAAATATTTCTCTCACTTTTTACCCAAGTCTGCCATTCTTCCAGAAGAATGTTACCCAATATTCTAGTCATGAATGTAATCAACTCAAAGGTTCACCCAGGACTGAATTAATCTGATATTGTTTCCCCTAAGTCTCCTTTATACCTATAACTTCTGTCACAATGAGAACTCCTTTCAGGAGAAAACTGACAATTGAATGTCAAGTTCACAATCCCATCTGAAAATCCTGGCTGTTGATTAGGATTTAGCAATATGCAGCTGAGATGTGGTTCCTACAGTTGTACACAAGAACCTCAGTTACACTCAGATGTTTTCTGGACAAAGCCTCCCTGCAGTACTACTTGGACCACTTGTGTCTACTTGGACATGTCAAATGGCTTTGGAAACTTCATTGTCATGCCCAATGAGTGTATGGGGGTGTTCCCTCCAAAAGCTGTGATTTAATCTTCAACATTACTCTAGGGGTGGTGCTACACAGATGCCAAACCTCCTGCTTCTGTGGGTGCTCCTGATGCAATCTCTGGATAAAATGGCAGCCCCTAAGAATGGGTTTTAGCATTCAGTGCTCACTACTGCAGTTTCTTGCACACGAAGTGTAAATACATGATCTGCTCCTTAAGATGTGAGCACTTCCTGTGTGCTCACAGAACTAACTTTTGATAAAATTTGCTGTACTAATATGCAGAAAGAGGCAAAATTCAAGATTAGCAGGTGGACCTTAAAACTTTGTTTGCTGCTTATTACCTGTGTCTGGGAACCTAGCATATGTCATACTTTATAAAAATTTTTACTATCTAGATGCAAACAAGACAAGCTAATCTTTAATGGAGAGTCTGAGCTCAAATTTGAAGCTGTCCTAAATTTTCCAGCTTAGAGATAGGGAAATAGAAATGGCTTGTATTACATCAGTTGTGGAAGTGAAAGGCAGAAGCTGGAGTACAGGGAGTGGCCTGCTGTCTTAAGTGAAATTTGTACTCAACATTCTTTCCAGATCAACTCAAATTCTGAGGTAAATGTGTAAGAGCAAGTCAAATCAGCTTCTATATTAAGCCTGCTTTAGCTAACAGAAAACAATTTTTTTCAGAGACACATCAGATGTCTCTGTAAAAAAACAAAACAAAACTACTTTGAACAGTATCTGTTTAATCTGAGGATTTTTAGATGCCTTCCAGCCTTGTGTACATCTATGTAAGCTTAGTTTTTTCACACATGTTGGCTGTGAAGATGCATGGGGGTGGAGTAAAGGGTGGGAAAGGAGGTCTATCAGTTCTCTCTTAATGATAAAATGACTTCTGCTGTGTGGAAATTCTGTAACAATGCTGTAGCATAAGGCATCAATGACTTCCAAGGATTTTGATCTCTGACAAGGATGCACAGAGTAACTGAGATTCTTTTCCCTCATTTCCTTTATATCATTAAGATAATTTTGCTAATGACAACTGCCTTATTTTATGCATATTTTAGCATGAAGCAAGCAATTAAAAATACTGAAATCACAACTCCAATGAAATGCTGGATGGCTAAGCTTTGAAAGATGAAAGGACAAATCTTAGAAATAAAATTCTAACAAGGTGCTAAATGAATATTGCTGGCTAAAAAGAGAACCCCAGACTTGAGTGTTCATTTAGACTTTCAGTGATAGTTAAGGTGCATTTTCTGTAGCACCTGGCAACTCATTTGTCTCCTGAGATGCTGGAGCTTTCAATGTCCCTTTTGCTGTCAAGGGCACAAAGCATCACTTCCAGCACTGAAGTGGACTGCATTAAAACTGAAATGCAGAAAACTGACTAGCTCATTCAGACAGCCTTTCTATAGAAGGAACAGTAAACTTAAATACTTAATAACATTTAAACAGCAATTTGCATTAACTTTTTAATATGAAAGTGAACGAGTGCAGAGGGCATTAAGTTCTTGGTGTTCATTAAGGATCCAGGCAGGCAAACCTAGTAAAATTGCTCCTGCATTATTCGTAGATATGCCTCATGATTTATGCATTAACAACATGAGGAGTCTGTGTTTAGCATGCCAGAACTTCTGGCACCTACTGCAGAGCTTCTGTCAATGCTGGAAACAATCCCAGTATGGTAAAGATACCTTGACCATGGGTGACACTTAAATACCAAGTACAACCTGGCTGAAGCTTCTATGTGAAATTCTGGCCTCTTTATAACAAAGATCTCTTGATGCTGCCAGGGTGGAAACTTGTTCTGCAGTCAGACTAACTGGGAATGTGCACAACTCTTGCTTACAAAGTACTCTAAGGTTTGCAGGCAGAAAAATGGTAATAAGTTGCACTGGGTGGAAGAACATTCCAGTTTTTAGAAACATGGATGTGGGAGCACAAATTCATGTTTTCTAGAATATTTTAAAGCTCTCTTGGTCCAAGCTATGTGAAGTTCTGCTCTGGCTTCCTACAGAGTACACAGCCCAGAAGTCAGACAGGCCTGTTCTCTCTTGTAGCTGGCCAGTGTCCCCTTTTAACCCATTAATTTAGTCATTTGTCTTTCTATTTAATTGCAAGAGATCTAAACTAACCAAGGTCTGAGGAAGGGCAGATGAAATCTCAAAACAAAGGGGAAAGCAAATTAAAACTGGTACCCTGCTGGTTTTGCAAATACTACAACACATGACCATTTTAAGTGAAAAAAGTATCTGAAGATCTACTGGCCTAACAAACAAATTGGAAACTCAGTTTGATGGGAGTTACTGTTTGGGTTTCTTGAATGCTCCATCAAACTATTTTAAAACTTTCAGGAACTATTCTAGGAATTGATAGGCAAGTTTGCCATTGAAGTTTCTCTGTGTACAGTAGAAACCAGGTTGACCTTGAAAATGGAAGTATTTGCAGAATAAAGTTCACAGAAGCTCTTAATGGTTTCTTGCATAACTATATTCTCATTACAGTTTTATTCATCTTTTTAAGAGATTTCCTAGACAGAAAAACAATAGGGAAAAGGAGGATTGGAAGAAGCTTTGGAAGCTAGGAGGATGTTGCACAGGGCACTTTATGGATTCCAGAAAGTTGGACAGCCTTTGACATATAGTTTTGCCCACAAATGCTGGAGTGCCTGAGTTACAGGTATAGGTTTATATTGACCACAAATACTAGTTTCATAACTCTGTAATTATTCTGACCTACACTTAATATTGTCTGTTCATGCTTATGTTCACCATATTTGCCTCAGGAAACTTCTGAAGTTCAGTAAGATACTGTGTGGCCATAAATGGAAGTTAATGAAGAAACTTAGCCTACACTGAGAATTATCTGTTGGGCAACTAACATTATGGAGATTCAATTCTGATGAGTGTCTTCTGTACAGAGGCAAATAGGTGACAACCTGACTTGTAAGATTTAAAATAGAAAATGTGTGTGCTTAGTCACACATTGAGAGGCCAGACTTGGCACCTAAGCCTATGCTATGAGACCCAACTGATGTTTGGGTTTTCTCTTCCTTGCTGCTCTGGCTGAAACATTACAGGAAGAAATATATAAAGAAGTTGAACTGTGTTCCCTCAAAAGCTGGGATGTGAATCTGTTGTTGCAAAACCATGTATTTCTAGTCTACAGCAAGGATGCTGTGTAAGAAAGCAAAGCACGTATGCTTTCCAAATGTTGGCAAAACAAATTTAAAAGGGTAACTGTCTGCAGTGTCCTCATTCTAGTGAACACAGCACATTTAAAAAAAACCCATACAACTGTGAGCTAGTTTATATTGAACAAAGATAAATGGGCAACCCACAAATTATGATAGGGGGCTGGGGGAGAAGGAAGCCATAAAACCTCACAGGTTTTGACTATTAGGGAAATACATTATCAGTGTCACTTTTCATGAAAAAGGATGCTGAATACATGTAATAGTACATGCTAACTCTAAAGATAAAATTACAATGAAACTTGAAAAATGTGTTGAAAGGGTGAGAGTCAAGTGAAATGCTGTTCTGTAGCTTGGCAGAATAACTGTCCCATCTTTTGGAGAAAAGGCATAATCAAATCTCATGCATTTGAGAGTACAGGACCAGCTGCATATAAATACTTGCAAAAAGAAGACTTGGCTAATATTCCAGAGGAATGGATCTTCAGTTACCAACTGAACTGATATTGCTTATAGTCAAACAAGTCTGCAATTTCATAGTACTAGACTACCTGTAGATATGCAGTGTAAGAACTGCTGTTCAGACAACTGCCTTCAAAACAGGGAGTTGATGAACACACTCACAAGCTCCATTACCAAATATTGTATCTGAAAAGTCAGAAGATATAAATGTTTTTGCTAGCTGCTTTCAATCTTTGACTGCACCATCCTTGCTGGACTGTCACTGTTCAGTTTTAACTGGTTCCATAAAAATTCTTAGGACAAGTATAATAAAGTATAATGAATATCCTCACTTGCCTGCAAGCATCAAATATTTCTCCTTTGGTTTTAGAGCAAAATCCATTGGAAGAGGAAGTAAATGCTTCTGGCTTGAATTTCAGGACAGGAGCCACAACATGTTTCTGCACTAGTGTCATATAGGAAGGAAGGCACATCCCTGCATTAATGTTAGAGGGTGGATTTGGACTATAATTTCCACAGCAGTGTGTCCCAATCAATTGGAAAGCTTGTAATTAACCTCTTCCTAGGAACCACAAGTAAACAATTTGTTTGAGGAAACTGATTACTCAATGTGAACTGGATTTCCAGCTAGAGTGCCTGTTCCTGTGCTAAAGTAAGGAAGTATTTTGGGAGCCTGCTTCCTCAGTTGTGCTTTCTGTCCTATCAACTGATCTTGCCACACAAGGAATCTCATGCACACAGACTCTAGGTGTAACACTGTGCTAGTTCCTTATGTTAAAAGCAAGTTCAGTTTGAAGTACCATGTCTGCAGGGTGTACTGAAGTTGGTGATTTTAACTCACTCCTGGGAGCAGAGGAAAAAGTTTTCAAGTACTCAAAGTATAAACTTCACAGCTTTTCAGAACATGTTTGTCTTCCTTTCTATTAAGTAAATTAAATTAGCACAGATAGCAGTAGAGTGGCTGAAAGATGAAGCATCTCTTTAAAATGTAATGCCCTCTAGAATACATGCTTGCAGTTAGAAAAGGAAGTCTGAGCTGATGGCTGCCCTGCAGTGAGCGTGGTCACATCTGGGCACGCCTGGTTTCCTGTGTGGATGGTGCAGTGTCTCAAGGCTTCCTCTGTCTCAGAAGTGAGGAATGTGTCTGCCTGTTCAGCTACACTTCTGGCTTACTAAAGCCAGCTATAGATGTTTATTCAAATATTTCAAAACTGGAACTTTTAGCAAGTTAAAATGTTTGGGGAAACTTTCCTGCTTCTCAGACTTTATACTGCCTGGCCCCTGTGACAGCTACTCTAGCATGTTTTTGCAGAAGCACAGTCAAGGTTTTGCCCCAAACTGTCCTGTCAGATGTAAAATTTATATCAGTTTTTTGCAAGGACAAGCAAAGGAAGACTAAACTTGAGGTACATCAACATGGAACTGCAGAGTATTTCTAGTAAACATTCTTGCCCTTCCTCTTAACGGACAAAAAAAGCATTTTCTACTCAAGCCAACAAACAACAGAATAAGTCATTTCATGCAAAGTTGGCCAAGGGCATCCCTGTAAATTCTGCTATCCAGCAAAGACTATATACAAACACATGTGAAAAGCACTTAAAAGTTTGTTCTCTAGGCTTAACTTTCCATGTGCTTCTCACTTCTACCAACAGCTTAGTCTTGTCAGAGGCTTTTTTTTTTTTAATTGCTGGCACAAAAGGCTCTTAAACATTGTTTTGACAGCTGAAATACTACATCTTCACAAATAAAGAGAACTGTCAATAGTGCTACTGCAGAAGCAAAGGAACCAGATGCAGTGCTAAATGGGGGAGGGGACCATGATTCAAAAGTTAAGAAAAGCATCTGCTTATAGTTTGATAGCAGCTATCTGTTCAAATCCAACCTAGAAATTGAAATCCTGCTATGTCTGGCATAGAGATTATTAAAACCTCACCAGACAAAAAAAAACCCAAAAAACAAAGCCAAAAAACCACTTTAGAAATAAAATTTAGATCAAGGGGGTGTTTTGTTTGCCTCTGTCCTTTTCACTGTAAAAGCCAATCGACCCACAACAATTTCCTGATGTCTAAAGATCAAACTAGGAAGCCTGCATTTGTCTTCTGAGCTTAGAAGAAGCTACCATAGTAAAATACAGCAGCTTTATTTTATATTTCTCCCACCCTTAGTTTGCACATAGGCCTTTAGGTTTGGCCTCTGTCCACTGAAATTCTGGGTTGGACCTGACTTCTCTTCTAAGCTCAGTTCTATCCTATCGGTATTAAATTCATATTCAGATAACACAGACACAAAACGAGGTTGCTTTTTGAAGCCCACAACATGAAAAGTTCTTAAATGAACTGCACAGAAAGGCACGAACACCTAGAGTATGTTAGCACTAAGAATATACATACTGGACGACTACCACGACCAGCACCGCACGGTGTGAAAAGGAACAAGACATTTAGCTCCTTCTGGACCAGGTATTTCCTCTCCAGGCAGAGGAGCAGAAGCGCAGGCCGGAGGGGAAGGGATCAGACCCTCCTGGGACCCAGCCGCCTCACCTGCCCTCGCTAAGCCGCCCCGCTGCGGGGGCTGCCGCCGCTCCGGGGCCGCCGCCTTCCTGGCCAGCCCCTCCGCTGGGCCGGGGCAGGCGCGGCGGGGCTCTGCCGCCTCCCACCGCCCCGGGAGGCTCGCAGCCCGTCCCCCGCGGCCGCGGGGGGAGCCAGGCCCCGCGGGGGGCGAGGGGCACAACCCCCTCCCGCCACCCGAGGGGAGGGCGCCCCTGGGAACGGCCCGGCTGGGAGCTGTTTCCATGACAACCTCCTTCCCGCCCCGGGGGTCGCGCACCCGCCCTCACCGCGGGGGGGCGACGGGCCCCGCACCGCCCCCCCCCCCCCACCCGACCTCTCCTTCTTCCCAGCCGGGTCCCGCCCGCCCGCCTGGCGGCCCCCGTCGAGAGGATACAGCTTGAAGCCCCGCAGGATCTCCTTGGCCCGCTCGTCCATGGCCGACATGGTCCTGCCGCGCCGCGGGCGGACGCGCTGGGCCGGGCTGGGCCGGGCCGGGCTGCGCGGGCCTGGGCGGGCGGCGCTGACAGCGGCGCCTCAGGACCCCCCTCCCCCCGCGCTCCCGCGCACCCGCCACGGGCCGGCGCAACCAACCCCAGCGGCCTCTCTTCGCCCCTCCCCTCGGCCCTCAGCGCTGACCAATCACCTGCCGCTACCGCCCTTCAGCCCCGCCTCCTAGCGCAGGAAGGACAGGGCGGCTGGCCAATCAGAGCGCGCGCCCGCCTGCCCGCTCCCCTCTCTCCTTCAAGGGCGGCTGCGCAGCGGCGCTTGGGGCGGCCGGTGCCGCGGAACGGGGGTGGGCGCCGGGAAGCGCTCCCCGGGCGCTGCCTCCGCCGCTCTGGGGCCGGGCCGGGCCGACGGAGGGGAGGCCTCGGGGGTAGAGACCAGCACAGGCCCGGCCAGCAGCCCGAGCGCGGGAAGGGCCGGGGCTGGGCCGAGCCGAGCTGCCGGGGCTCGGCTGGCAGCCCCGCGCGGTGGGCAGGACGGGCCTGGAGCTCTTCCTCGGGCTGCTCGGCGGCCGCTCAGCCCAGCCCCAGCCAGGAGCTCGGGTGGTACTGCTGGTGGCAGTTATGGATGGAAATCAGTGAGATTTTGGGGAAGAGTCACGCAAAAGATAACAGACACGTAGAAGAAAAGAGCTTACGTAACACTGAAATGGCAAGGACTGGAGAAAAGCACGTCCCAAGTGGTCAACAGCCTGTCCTGAGGCCTCCCAGAGAGACGGAAGGGCTGGGAAGGAATACTCCCCACAGCTTACCTGGGTTATGATCTTGATCGCTAGGTAGAAAATACCTGACTAATTTGGCTTACCTCATTAATATCTCAGCCTGTGAATGTCCTGTTAGCATACCAAAATACCCACCCATAGGCTAGAGGGACCCTGACGAACTGAAAGCCCCTTACTCTGGGCACGCTGTGTGCAGGCCCAGAGCATCTCCTGCACAGTAAGGCCTGAGCTCAGGACCAGTGTTAGGCAGAAAGTTTTAAATAAGTAGTTTCTTTTCCCTGGAACAAATGCAGCCTTCTTTGTACTGCAAAAGTTTGGTCTTTGTGTAATAAAGTAGATTGTGGGGGAAAGTCTCTTGTTCGTTGGCACATCCCAGAAGATGGGACTATATGAGCACAACAAATTAACTCCTCCACTAACAAACCGAGCACAGCTAATTCAAAACATTAGTAAGTCATGAGAAGAGTAAAGGCAGCAGTTGTGATCCAGGCTGAGAACAGGACCAGCAAACAATGAGGGTGCCATCAATACATCCACGGCTCTGCTTCCCTCCAAATCAGTCACTGTACAGACTGGGGGCCATGAACATTAATAGAGGTCACGTTTAATGCGTAAGGACAAGGCCACTGCTGGTATAACCAAGAAGAGATCTTAATAATAAAAATAGGTAGCATTTATTTCCCTGATGTGTGTGATCCATGCTCAGTTCCACACCATCAGTTTAAAAGTGTATGAACAGATAATTTTGAATCTGGGCAGAGTGCCAGGAGGACACTATGCTAATATATATATCTTTTATTAAGAGTCCTTCCTGGGTTTTAGATAGGGTGTGTAATTGTGTGGTGTGTGAGCAAGAGGGACTAAAGCTCACCAAGGAGAAAATTCTGACTGACAGGGAGAAAAGGAAAGCAAGACTAAAAGCAGATCCCAAGAAGGCAGAAACAAAAAAGAGCCTGGCAGGTGGAAGTGTGACATGGCAGTTCACACAAGACATAAGGAACTCAATCCTGCCTCTGTTCAGGCTCCTCGGTGATGGAACAGCCAAAGACCAAATGGATCTTGTAGGACTTTGGGAGGAGAAGAACCAGTTCCATTATCATGTCCAAGGGCACTGAGAGGTGCTCACCGACAACGGGCAAAGCTGGTGCCACTGGCCTGGCAGGTAGGAGGCAGATCCCAGCAGGATGAGCAGCCAAAGACACAAAGTGCTGAAGAACCAGCCACAGAACGCAGTGTGATGGAAGCTGCAATGCAGAGGGGTGTCACTGGGTGTTAATCACACCCTTCCTGGTCTCTGTCCCTTACAGGTGACTTTGTAGCCTCATGCCTTGACTTTTGACAGAGCGAAACCATGTTCTCAAAGCCTCTCTCTGGGGCTCCACTGCCCCACAGCTTGGGAAGATTTCTCTGGATTTAAGGTTTATTTTCTCCAGAAATGCAGGGAAATAAGGTGAATTATCTACTGCCTAAAAGGGACCTGGACTGCAGAGTCACAAAGGGAAGAGATGGGGTGAGTCAAGAGATAACGCCACCATTAAAAGATAAAATGGATTAACATCTCCCTGCACGCAGAAAGCTGCGTGGGTGGAGCAAGAGGTTGCAAAAGCAGTTTAAAAGGCGATGAGACAGCTTGGCATCCCTGTATTCTGCTCTTAAAAAAATAAATCCATCCCAAAAGCTGAGCTTTGCTGACACTCTACTATAGACTGTAGACTGACTGGCTGGCTGCAGTTAGGAGGTATCAGGACAACCTGACTGCAGACCCTCCTGGCTGACCTAGATGGGACTAACAGCAAAAATGACCCATGGGAAGTAGCTCACAATCATATATTTCCATTTCTATTTCAGCCTGGGGTTTCAGCTTTAGCAACTATTCAGCCAAATGAGGCTGTGCACTACTTGCCCAAGGCAGCTGTTCCAGCGTGTCTGTGAGGTGATACGAACTGTGGTGCAGGGCCTGTTTAGGATGTGATTAAAGAGGTAATTCTCCCTCCCTGTGCAGATGAGAACTAAGCGTGGCTTAAATAAATTACAGAGTGGCTTGTTATAGCCCTGGCTGAGTTCCCTCCCTGCACAGGGCCTAGTGTTTTATATGCAATTTGCTGTGAAGTCCAAAGTGTCACAACAGCATCTCGATGCCTGCATCTCTGCACTTGCCTGACACCCCTGCTCTGGAAGATGTGACCCTGGGCACCCACTGTGCGTGGCTCTGAGGTGCAGGATAAGCCCTGTCAGTTTTCCTAATAGTTTCTGATTTTCCTTCCCTGAAAGCTCCCTCTTCCTGGCAGTGACAGTCCAAGGTCTGACCTTTAGGGACCAGCCGACTGGAAGCCAGAAGCACTTTGCTCTTGTCTAAAGGATTTTTAACAGGACGCTTTGATCATAGTGTGGCACAGATGAGTGTATAGACCTTGGGAACGGTATCAGCCCCCAAAACCCCTCGTTTCTACCCCCTGGAGAGTCTTTTGGCTCCTGATCTGAGTCCTGGAGGGGATCTCAGCCCCTCCAGCTCAGCCCCTTCTCCTCCACAGGCTGAGTTCCCTTTGGTTTCTAATTTGTATGGGCCATTTTTAACGGAGTTTAAAGTCACTTCTAGCACCTGGTGATCTTTCACCCCATCTCTTGGCATTTTTCTGCCTGAGGGGCTCAGCGGGCAGCCTCCCGCGGCCTGCCCCGAGTGACCCTTCTTGCCAGGACTGGCTCCTCGTCAGCTGCTCGAGCATTGCTGGATTCTTGCCATAAAATGGAAGATTTCATCCCTTCCAAAGGCTGAGGCGTATCCAAGGATCCCGAAGAGGAGCGGGACCCGCGCTGCCGTGCCCTCGGCACAAAGCCCGGCTTTACGGCGCTGGCCCTGCCCGCAGGTGGTTTTGGGGGGCAGGAAGCCCCGCGACGCTGCCTCGGCGCCCCAACGCCGCCGCAGGAGAAGCAGCAGCTTCCCTCCCTGGCCATGAACCGCTCGGGAGGTGCACGCAGCGCACCCAGCCGCGGTTGCGGGGGAAGGCGCGGGACGCGGGGCCGGGCCCGGGGGCGGAACGTTCCGCTGGCGGCCGCGCGTTCCGGGGGAAGGAGCCGCGCGCGGGACACCGGCACCGCCATCATGGCGGCGTGAGGCGCGGCGGGCAGGGCGCCGGGAGCCGCGGGGCGGGAGAGCGGGCGGAGAGGCCGTGAGCGCAGAGGTAACGGCGGGGGAGGGAGGAGCCGCCTGCCCGCCCCGCCGCGCACCCGCCCGTCCCCTCCCTCGGCCCGCGGCCCCGCGCTGCGGGCGTGCGGCTCCCCGAGCCCTGCGAGGCGGGCAGGGACCGGGGCGGCGGTGCGGGGCGAGAGGGCCCCGCGGCGGGACCCCGGGGGGATCATCCCCTGCAGCGGGACTCGGCCCGGGCGGGGGGGGGGGCGCGGCTGCCGGCTCGGCGAGGCCTGAGGGCTTTGCCGGGGGTCTGTGGGGGTGGGAGGGCCGGGGGGGCCTGGCTCCCTTCCATTTGCACTTCAGTCACTTCTCACCGGGGTAAGTCGGTCGTGGGAAGAGCAGCGAGGTGGTCCCGGTGGCACGGTTGTGCTGACACGGGACAGGAGCAGCGCAGGAGTCTGAACCTTAGCTTGGAAAATGGGGAATAATTGGTGTTCCTTTCCTGGCAGGGCATGGATGCAACCAACCAGTCTTTTGTAACCTCATGCACCAGCGTGTGCTTTGATTACCTGTGAGGGAGGACGATGGCTTGGGAACGATGAAATCTGGATTTCATTCCCAGCTTGGTCAGTGCATGCACTCTCCTGAGAAAACTGTCTGTCCTCTGTGTCTGTTCCTTACCCGTGGCAGGGAGAGCGGTGCTGATGAACCCCCAGGTGCAGAAGGAAACCACATTGACTCTTATTGCACTGCAGCAGTTTCTCAGTTGAAGCTGAGGTACTATTCCTTAGCTAGCACAAGGGGTAACGGTTTTGAGCTGAAAGAGAGGCCATTTAGATTAGATATTGGAAATAAATTCTTTACTGTGAGGGTGGTGAGACATTGGCACAGGTTGCCCAGGGAAGCTGTGGATGCCTCTTCCCTGGAAGTGTTCAAGGCTGTGTTGGATGGGGCTTGGAGCAACCTGGCCTAGTGGGAGGTGTCCCTGCTCATGGTAGGGGTGTTAGAACTAGATGATCTTTAAAGTCCTTTCCAAGTCAAACCATTCCATGATTCTGTTCAGTCAGGCTGCACGTGTTCCTCTGATGAAAGAATCCCACAGAGACACCACACTGAGAGCTGAGAAATCTTTGTGTGGACAGTGCAAAAGATCACCCGCTCAGGCTGAGGCCGTTTGTACCTGCAGGTGTCAGGGAATGGAGTCAAGTGTAATTTTAGAAGTTGACTAATAAAGGAAGCTGGCTGCGTTGCCTTCACCAGTCTGAATTTGGTTAGGCATGGCAAAACAGTGCAGACACCTGTGTGAGTGTATTACCCCCAGGAGGGCAGCAGTCCCAGTGGTCACACAGTGAGACAACTTCTCTGTGTTTGGTTTTCTTCACCAGAGTGAAGGTTTATGTACTATTACTTGTTTGTTGTCTGATGCAAACATAACACAAAAAACCCTCCTTATCTGCAGGGTTCTTTGTTTGGTGTTTGAATAATATGCTTGGGATGTTTTTTCTCAGTTGTTTGTAAACAAACTTATTTTGCTGAACTTGTTAATAAATAGTATTTTACATTTCAAAAGCAACATGTTGTACTGGGAGACAACATGCACACCAGAAATGTCAGGCAACAGCTGAAGACAAAGACCTCTCTTTACGAGGATTTAAAGAGCCTTTGTATAAAGGGGAATTTTTATCACTTAAGCTTTCCAGTTAACCCAAAACACTTTAACTGTACAAGGAGACTGGAAAGCTACTTACCAGCCACAGTTCTTTTTGCCTTTTGGGCTCAGAAAGCAGCAGGAATTATGTACACACACTCTATCTGTAGCTGATGTCAAAGGAAAAGGTATGACATACCTACAGTGGGCCAGGTCTTCACAGAGAATAAATGAGCTGCTGCTTTGAAGCTGTGTAATGAGGAAGGAGGAAGTCTTAGCTCCCCTCTAATAGACATAATCATATACATTTTTACAGTTGGTGTTATTTGACAGCATCAGTAGAAGGTAACATCTGAAAACAGCTTGGGATCTAAACTCCTTTCCCAGTAGGAGGAGTAGATCCTTTCAGGGGACAGACCAGGCAGTCTGCAGAAACTTGGCTCAAATACTGTGCAAATCGTTTTGCTCCCTAGATAAATGAGCAGTTGAATCTGCTGGGTTCCTGGTCTGCCATCTGAATGCTGAAGAAAAACCTGGCTCTGCAGGACCCATGTATTACTATGCCAGACAGAATTCAGCGGAGAAGAAAAGGTGTATTAATATCATGTTCTTTTATTGACAGGTGGAAAACCTAGAATGGCAGCAGAACAGAAACCATCCTGCAATCTTCTAGAGCAGTTTATTTTACTGGCCAAAGGTACAAGTGGCTCAGCTCTGACTGCTCTTATAAATCAAGTGCTGGAGGCTCCTGGGGTTTATGTCTTTGGAGAGCTATTGGAGTTAACAAATGTGCAGGAGGTAAGAAATTTCTAACCTAATGCCCATTCTACTCTCCCAGTATAAGGGATCCCCAGAAGTTTCCACAGACAGCCTGTGTGTGAAATTTCTGTGCCAGGTGTGACTTACCTTGGTTATGAGACGTTTGTGTATGAGATTGACAATGCTTTTGCCTGTATATATTAGATGTTAAAAAAACCAAACCAAAACACAATACAAAGGTTTGCTACCTTGAAGTGATTGCTAATACAGCAAAAGCCTGGCAGCAGCAGTTACAATTCCGAGAAGGCACCTAGTCGGCCAACAACAAAAAGCCCCCCTTTCTACTCCTTCATTGTCCTGGAAGGCATAACCTCAGTGCTCTGCAAAAGTCTCCATGAGCAGATGCTTGGTGTATCAGGCCTGGGTGGTAACCAAATCCCAACCATTTCAAACCAAGGTGGAAAGTAAGTTCCAGAGCTTTGGCTGGGAATGCCTCGCGAGCACCTCCCTCTCCTGCAATGAGGGAATCTAAGTTGAGTATCTCTGCAGCTGGGCTACAGCACGTTTGGCTTTCAAAACAGACTCTTAGATAGGCTGAAAAATGCCTCTGTGGTTATTCAGCTTCAAATCACCTTTTTTTTTTTTCCCTGGATCCATGTGCAGCAAATGGCATTAAAAAAACCCACTCAATAAAAATCACTGCTTGGTGCTGCAGTTATTCCCATGAAGTGTTTGCATGGAGAGGATTGCTGCTACTTTCAAATGCATGCAACCTAAAATATTGTAGCTTGCTTTGCTTTTAAGTTCTTGTGGCTCTGCAGGTAAGTTGTCTTGGCTTTCCCAGTAATAGCAAGGGTGCTTAACTAACTGACACCATTGCCTGCTTGACACATGATGAGAAGAGCTGGCCCTGTAGGTTGTCAGCTAAAATTAAGAGTTGCCTTTTTCTTTTACCTCCTAAGGTGCTGCACTAAGCATTTGACAGTCCAAACTGTAGTTAAGTTCTGGTGCATAGAAATGACTGGATCATCTTGATTCTGAAACTGCTGAAATTTGCTGCAGCTCAGAAGGCCTTAGAGAAGGTCCAGTTCTTTAAGATCTGCTTATAATTTCTTTTCTGGGTACTACTTGTCCTGTCTAGATTTAAAAGGTCCTCTGGAGAAGTTGCCTGCCAGTGTTGTGTTGGCTGCTATCATGTTACATGGAATTTCTTTTGTTTTCTTCCCATCCAGCTTGCCGAGGGGTCTAATGCTGCTTATTACCAGTTGCTGAACCTGTTTGCGTACGGAACGTACCCCGACTATGTAGGTAAGAGACTGATGCCTGCCTGCAGAGTTCAGACTGGGTTGCCCTTCAGAACTGTCAGAGGCAGTTCTTCTCTTTCTGTGGTACTTGGTGTAGTACAGCTCAGTGAAAGTGTCCAAGAACAGAATTTGCTTGGGAAGAGGATTGTTCCTAGGGGGTCTCTTGGTCATGTGTGCTTCTTAACTGCTAAAATTTGAAGGAAGGGACTATGCACTAGAGACTATGGTGTTTTACTGGTTTAGATTGGATTACAGCTCTGGATTGAATTGGTCTGTAGCAGTATTCATTCATGTTCACAGGCCACTTACCTCTGCAGAGTGCAATTCCAGACATCTGTTTTGAAATTTAGATGACACTGATTATGGAGGCTGCAGAAAACTTAGACAAAATTGTTCTGCATTATTTATAAGAACCTATATGGTTTATGGGATAACCTTTTATTCTATGATGGCATTGCTGAAACAAAAGAAAGCATTTCTTAGCTAGAATAAAGATTGAAATAATGACTTTTATACAGAAGGTCTATGCGTGAATCATCATAGTATCTGTCTGGATGTGCTTTTATCTCTGGTGCTTATGCTTCCATTCTGCTACAATTTAATACTTCATTTGTGGGTAGCAACCTAATCCAGACCATTACAGAATGTGACAAATAATACTGCCATGGTGCTGGCTGTCACTGTGGTGGATGAGCTGTCTAGTTCCTCCGAGGACAAGTGGCATCTTTAAGTGCAAGGTCTGGAAATTCCAGTGGCTGTGGAGCAACACGAGCCTCATGAATTCTGTGACTGATTATAGGATGTGTTTGCTGAGCATGGGTCTTGTGTCCCAGCATGTGACAGCCCAGTTCACTCTTCCTTTTCTAGTGAAGAAAGAGAAAGGGGGAAAAGTAATAAAAATGTAGAGCATTGAATGAGATGGGATGGATGGGAAACTTGAGTGGCCCTGAAACACTAATTTCCATTAAAGCAGATATTTTAAAGAGTTTCTTTGCTTTGGAAGACTGCCACTTTCCTTTCTTATTTTAAATATTCATGAGGGACATTAATATAATACAATGACAATGAGGCCATGTAAGTATCTAGATTAATAATTTCTCCTCTCTTCCTCAGCCTGGTGCTTTACACTTTCAGCCCTAAATTCTGAAGCTTTTCATAGAAACAAAATCCACTGTATTTACAACCAGATCAGCAAAGGGGAAAGATTTTATTCTGTCAGCTCATTAATGAAATAAAAATTACTTGGTGGTAGAAACAAAGCATTGACCAGCTGTTTTGGCAGAACACCATTTCTGTAGATGTGAATTACATTCTCATTCGGAAACCAGAGTTACTAAAGAAGTGGAGGAGAATGGAATTCCCAACTAGTTTTTTAAGCTTTTCTGTCTTTCCCTGGGTTTGCTAATCTGTCATCAGCAGCAGCTCTCCTTGCTCACCTGATGCCCACAGTGGCTGGAGGAGTTCAGCCTTTAGGGGTTTAGTGTAACTAGACTGAAATTTTGCAGCATGGATCGTATAATGCTTGAAGGGAAGTCCTGAATCTTTTCTGTTTAACAGCAAATAAAGATAACCTGCCTGAATTAACAGCAACTCAGAAAAACAAGCTGAAACACTTGACGATTGTAAGCCTGGCTTCCAGAATGAAGGTAAAGTACACTGTGTGTGATAGCAGTAGACTTTTTGTTTGCTTGTTTATGAAGATGGCACTGACTATGTAGTATTGGAGTGGTATTGGACTGCATGAGTACTTGCAAAAAATCCCACAACTAGGGAAGTATCTGTAATGTAGAGTATTCTGTCATGGTGCCTTTGGACCACTGACTTAGTGGACTTCTGTGGATGAGGTATGGGGGTGTCTGAGCTGCCATGCAAGTTGGTCAGTAAGGGCTGGGAGCTTTGTATGGTTTCTTTCACTGCTGGAGATGGAGAATCAGTCTTAAAAACACTGACTTCTTGTTCAGGTGAAAACTAATCAACATTTCTTAATTCCTTCTACAATGCCATTACCTGTTTTTTCTCCACAATGTACTATGTCAAAGGTTGAGGAGTTACCAGAGTTGTGTTAGAATATAACATAGACTAGTAGCAGCTGTTTGTTCTGCCACGCTCCTTCACTGCTGTGCTCGCAGGCTGAAGTGTAGGATACAACAAGTGTCTGGGCCTTGACCTTCTGAGACTTAGCTGTTCATTTTGCCTCTAGGACTGTTAACTTATCCTTGGACTTGCTGTTTTTAGTGCATTCCATATTCTGTGTTGCTGAAGGACCTGGATATGAGGAATCTGAGGGAGCTGGAAGATCTGATTATTGAAGCGGTTTATACAGATATTATCCAGGGGAAGCTGGATCAACGAAACCAGGTGCTAGAGGTGGATTTTTGTATCGGCAGAGACATTCAGAAAAAGGACATCAGCAACATTGTCAAAACACTCCAGGAATGGTGAGGCAGTCTCTCCACCTTCCTTGTATGTAGCTTGTCCTGTCTTTTTCTTATTTCTCAAAGTTTCAAGTGCTGGCTCAATTTCACCATGTTCCATTCATCAGCCTTATGGTGTAAGTAGGCACTTGGAGAGGTAGTCTATTAGACAGGCTTTTGAAGATCCCATCTAGGATTCAGTCTGTGTTGTGTACCAAGTCAGACTATACCAGGTCTTGAGATTCTGCTCTCACTGTTGATTTCGTAGGGCAGAACCGTAGCGAGGTGCTAAAAGGCCCTTTCAAACAGGCAGGCCAAATTGGACTGTGATCTTACGGTGGGAACTACTCCCCTTTCTGCTGTTACACTTGGTAACGAAAAACAGACCTGTCCGTTACTTACCAGCCTTTTTCACTGTAGTGAAAACTGCATGGGCAAATTCTAGAGAATTTCAGTTCTTTGGAGAGGATGTCTCTTCAAGTTTGAAGTTTCAGATGTCTTTGCCTTCTCTTGGCTCCTGCAAATGCAGGCTGCAGGCAGCCATATTGGGACTGTGGTACTACCTTATTGTACCTTTGCCAGGAAGCTGCTTCTCATCTTTTCATAGAATTCCCTTCCTGTCCAGAGAAATTCCCCTGTAGACTGTGGAGCCTGTGACAGGTTCTGAGCTGACTGAGAATTGCTTCCTAGTTGCTATGGTAATGCCTGCATAAGAAGTAATTTAACTGCTGGGCAAATATGCTGTCCTGAGGTGGGGGCAGGTTTTCTGCTTCTTTACTCTTAACTGCCTCAATCCTGTCTCAGTGGGAGGGCAGCTTTGAGGACCTTGTAGCATTGTTTGGAAGGTAACAATGAATTCACTGCCAATTCTTTTTCTGTCCTCTCAGTTTAAGAGTTCTGTGTTAGAGGAGTGCTCTTGTCTTTTAACACTAAACAGGCAGGGGCATTCTCTCAATTTGACTCTTTTGTTTTATTTTAAAGTTTTAATTACTTTTGAAAAACACATGTGTCCCTGTTTAAGCAGTAATTCTGATCAGAAAGGAAGTTGAAAGTGCATCAAACCTGTGCTTGCTTTTTGCTGGGCAGCTGAGAGTAAGTTGGCCTAGCTAATGAATGCTGTGAAATTCACTGACCAAACAGCAATTTTCTTGCCAGCTTTTTGGAATTCTGATCTTTAAGCAGGAAGTATAAATTTCATAATCTGAACATGACTTGTCAGATTGCCTAACTGAGCTGCTGCACAGGAGAACCCATGAGCACTGTCTGACATGGTTTGTGTCTTGCAGGTGCGATGGTTGTGAATCGGTTCTTTTGGGAATTGAGCAGCAAGTACTTAGAGCCAACCAATACAAAGAGAACCATCACCGAACGCAACAGCAGGTAGAGATGGAGGTGGGTACAAAGTAACTTCACACTGCTCTATGCCTTTTGATAAATGTTTGTTTGCAGAAGAAAATAACCTGGTAACACCTGCTTAATGGTCATGGCTCCTCTGAAACAGGCTAGCAATCATGCAAATCAGATGTGCTGGTTTGGGGTAGGAAGAAAACACATCTGCTCTCATGTGCTAGTAACACCACAAGCATCAAATTTGCCCACTCTGAGCAGGTTGGAACTTTTTAATATAAATTTGTGTAACTTTAGGCTGGGTGACTCTACTAGCTACAGTTTCCTGAGTTGATTTGTTAGGAAAAGTGTGCTTTGAACATAGAGCTTGGATGCAGTTCTGTTCCTTTTGTACAAGACGTGGTAAGAAAAAAAGACAGTTCACGTTGTTTTAAACATGAAAGTGTAGTTAACGAAAACCTCTTGAGTCTCATTGCTCTTGCAAAAAGTGCCCTCAGCAGCTTCCCTCGGGGTGTTTCCCTTGGGGTGAAGCTGAGCACTGGGGCCAGACTGGCACACTCTCCTGGGCAGCCTGACCCGGGAGCGCTCCCGCCGCCGTTGCCTTTGCTGCTCGGCAGTAGATGGCAGCACGGGCTCATGATTTTAGCCCCTGCTGATGTGCATTTACTTGTGAGAACAAATCTTGGCTAATACAGCTGTAAAGGTGAAAATGGTCCTCCCGAGACACTTGCTGAGGGTTTATTTATTGCAGAGTGCTGCATCCCTGCAGGTTTGTGTTTGCCTTTTGAAGCAGCATGTGCTTGGCGGCTTGATTGGCATACACAGTGCTATTGGTTTGCCAGATGCTTTTGGCCTGGAGTTGGCACACCTGACTCCCAAACTTGTTTTGGCCTGTGTTTTGTGTTTTTTTTGTTGGTGTTTTTGTTGTCTTTTTGTTTTAGTTTGGGGTTTTTTTATGGTTTGCTCATTGTATTTTTGGTGAGCCCTCCAGGGTTCCAGCAGACGGAATGTGGTGCCTGGTGCTGTATCCCTCCCTTTCAGGCAGAGCAGCAGAAGCACTGCTGCTGCCTCCCACTAAACCAATTTCTATTCCTCCTTGTAGCAGATACATGTGGCTAAGCCAGCCAGCTAGACCAAGTGGCATTTTTCCTTTTCAAGTGCTGTCCAAAGTAGAAGTTTGTTTCGTTCACAGTCTCCTTTGTCCATACAGCTTCTGGCCAACAGAATGGTAGGATGGCCACCTGCACCAAGGCAATAGTAGGTCCCTGTATTGTGCCTGTGTCTCTTAGGAAAAAAAATAAATACTCTAGTTATTCCATATTGGACCCAGACTGGAAATATTAACAACTCCTGGCTCTTAGTGAGGATGAAACATTGCTCAGCACTTGAGTTTATCAAAAGTATGTTTCTGATAGGAGGGTTTTGTTTTATAATCCACTCCCTATACTCCAGGGGTTTTCATTAGGTTCGTGAACAGAGTTTCTGCTGCAAGGGGAGGAAGAAGCAGGTGCTGATTCACTGTCTCTTCTTGGCCAGGTCACAAACATAAAGAAAACATTAAAAGCTACAGCCTCGTCGTCGGCACAGGAGATGGAACAGCAGCTGGTAGAGCGAGAGTGCCCTCCACACACAGAACAGAGGCAGCCCACAAAGAAGATGTCCAAAGTCAAAGGGCTGGTCTCCAGCCGTCACTAGAACATACCATCTAAATGTCATTCAGTTAGGAATGACAACAGGAGGAGCAAAAAAGGGCCTGTGTCTCCTTTTTCAGTGGGTTCTGGGCCAGTCCCTTCCAGGCTGGCAGATAAAAACCCTGTTTCAATACAGCTCCCAGTCAGCAGCACCTGGCTAAGTTACACTGTGCAGCCCCTAGTAATTTCCAGGGTGTCCCTGTTCTGGTCCTGTAAAGAGGGACTTCTAAAGAGAGGGACCTAACCAAAAGGGGCAGGGAAAAAAAAAAAAAAAATCTGTGGACAGTTTTGCTCCCTCCCAACCAGTTTCATTGCTGCTTAACCTTGAGGAAGCTGCTGTACTAAATCAGATCTTGGGAGAGTGTCTGAATCCCAGGGTTGAAGTGTGGCTACCAAAGCCAGGCTGGGAGCGAGGAAGCCATCTACACAGATCTTTTTATTTTCAGAGGGAGCACAGAAAGATTTCTAGGCCAGGAGCTGCTTTACATGGAAGTCTTCAGCCTTTCTGCTACCCCTGTCTTTTTTAAACTGGGGTGAAATTCACACTACCTCGCTCTGTGAAGATGAGATCCAGTGCTGGGCTGTTTACTTAACTGTCTGTTTACTGCCCTTACTAAGCCCTTTAATCTCTCACAGATTTAAAGCACTATTCTGCATCTCTGTGGCATCAATACAATAAGGAGGAAGCGGGCTGCTCTTTCAAGCCTTCCCCCTTGCAGGTGGTTAGGGGCATACTAGAAACTGTTCCTTCTGAATGTAATGTGACCTCCCAGAGCTGCTTGTGAGTTGTTTCCCCCATTGATACCTTCAAGGGGTAATGCATTGGCTCTTCCGTGGATGCTAGTGACAGAGATCTGCATGGAAGAAGAGCCCATTTAGCATCGTGGCAGGCTGGTGGCCCAGGACCCACTGGCAGGGGTCGCAGCAGCATCCCCTTGCTGAAGCAATGGACTTGACTAGTCTTTTCTGAATTTTGAACACTTTCAGGTTGTATTTTCCTCCCTTTGTTTTTTTTTTGTACATTGTTGTGATTCTAAAGCATTTCAGCCTTTGTTTTGTGGTTTGTTTTTTTTTATTTGTTACAAACTAACTTCAGGTGATTTGCACCTCGTTCGGCAAGGTGTGGGTTGTTTTTTTTACAGGGGAGGATGGGGTTGGCATTGGAACAGAAGGACAAAAAAGCACATCTTAGAAAAAAAAATTAAAAATGCTGATTTAATGTCAGAGTCTCGAGTCTTGGCTTTGAGGCTGCTTTAGGCTTGTAGTCCAACAGTACTTGTTCACTTGAGCATTTACTTGATTCCTGTTAGAAGGTCTGACTCATCTCCCTGATGCATCCGGAAGTCAGGGAAGAGCTCCTCACATTTTGCCAGTAGTTCATCTTTGTCCACGTTTGTGCAGAAAGTCCTGTGGCAAATCCAGTAGCTGAGCCCAGTGTCCTGAGCCTAAACATCTTTGATGCCAGATTGTGGAAGGTTCGTAGCTGTGCTCTGTCTTAGGCCAGTCGATTCCTTCCTCTATGTGTGGCAGTACTGCTTTGGAGTTTTGCCTCTGTCTTTCACTTCACTCCATGCTGTACAGAGAAGGGCTCTCCAGGAGTGAGCAGGGGAGCTGTTTAAACAGAGGACTGTGACAATGCTCCAGTCCTGCAGCCAGCTGTCACCTTTGCTTGCTTGTGCAATGCATGTGCCTTCCTCTTGCTGCTACCAGAATTCTTTGCTGGCTCTATGTTTTCAGTTCTCAGTCACAGGGCTTGTTGTGCACTTATGAAAGTAAATTCCTCTCCTTTTCTTCCCCTGCAGTGCAGGCACACCAGCTTTTAATCTTGAGAGGTAGATCTAAATACCTGCCATTCAGTTGCCTCTGGGTCAGGTCCCTTGGTTTCTAATTCTTTGCCAGCTCTCTCTCCCCCTAGAAAGGCTGGCCAAAAAATTCCCAGGGAATGATGTTAAGTGAATAAGCCCAGAGCATGAAGCCTTCCCCTGTATCTCGAGGGGACTGTTTCCCAAGAAGTGTCAGTGCTAGTTTATGTAGTAGCTTTTCCCAGTGATCAGCAAACAGCTTCTCAGGAGGTGCAAGTGGATTTTGTGTACCCAAATTAGTAGATCTGTGTGATGGAGAAGGAGTGAGTTTCTGGCTTCCTGCGTGGGCAGCTGCAGTGTGCTGGTCATCCAGTTCCTCACTTGATTTGACCAGTGAGGAGAGGTTCTCTGGTCCTCACTAGCTGTTTTCTTCCCGTTTTTAATATCAGTCCTGCAAAGAGGCAGGAGGAATACAAATGCCTTTGGAAATTGTTTTAGCTCCTCCACAAGCCAAAGTCTGCTGGGGAAATAGAGGTGAATTTGGCATCCTTGGTGTTTATTCCCTGCCAGTTACAGGAGTCACATTAGTTTGCTGAAGCTTCTTTAGTGTGTTGAAAGTTTTCGAGTTTGTTCTTAGGTTTTTGCTGTTCTCAAAACACAGCTGGGGGTGAAGATCTTATTTATACTCCAGTACACATTGCCTTTGATCAGCAAAGAAGCGAGGAAGGAAATAGCACTTTGGATAAAGAGCTGTCCCATGTTTGACAGCAAAGAGGATGGAGAAGGGAATGGGGTGTTGGGGGGAACTGAGCTGTCACATTTTAGCTTTCCTGTTGTGCCGGCGACCGTGATCTGTGCTGCAAAAGGAGGTGGGTGTCTTTGCAATGAGCCCAGTCTGAGATGAGTCATTAACAAATGACATGCACAGAGTACCTGGGGGAGGCAAACAGCTCTGCAGCAGCTGGTTAATGAATCTGGCTTGAAGGAAAGAGTTAGAAGCTATTCCAGGAATGAAGCAGAAGGCATAGTTGTTAACAGGGAAGGATGCAGGGGGTGCTGTGCTGTTTGGGAAGGGCCACAGATAAAGACTGCATTGACTCCCTGTGACTATAGGGAGGGCAGAAACTCAGAGAGCAGTTATGTGAATTAGGGGCTGATGGGGGCTGAATTGTGGACAATTTTGAGTGGGGAGTGCCTGGGGAGCTTAACTGTACTATGGGGACAAGAGGGAGGTGGAAGCAGAGGTAGATTTGATGCAAACTCCTGTGTATTGTATGTGCCTGCTGGAGGCAGCCACTGCAGCTTGTCTGAGCACTGCTGGACACTGCTCCCTGATGTGGGGAGAGCACCCTGCCCTGCTTTGTTTATGGCAGCAATGGGCTACTCCAGCTGCAGCTCACTTCAGGATTGCAGCAGGACAGAGTTTGAGCTATTGAACTTCTGTTTGACTCCTCTACCCGGAGGGAGACAAAGTAATGGAGCTGCCTTCCCTCTGCTCTTCAGGGCTTTATTGTCTAGCTTCATGTTCTGTGACTCCACTAGTACTAGTGCTTGTTTAATATGGAATTGGGCACTGAGCTGGAAAATGGAAGAGAAGATCTCAACTGATTGCAGTGCTGGTAGACTGCCCTAGTCCTAAAGCTGTGCCTCATGCTAACAAATGTTGCTGGCATTCCTGCTGTGACTCAGTGGATACCAGATAACATCAGGCAATTCTGGAAAATGATAAAGCAGTGCTGGTGTCAATCTTTTTAACAGAAGAAAAAAAAAAAGTTTTGTCTCGAAATCTATTTCTTCTACATCCCTCCTCACCTTCTTAGAGAAGTTGAATGCCAGCATAGCCTTCTGTTGAGAGCAGAAGGGAAAATCAGTGATGCTGACAGACTCTTCTGTGTTCAATTTGAGACCCACCCTGCAATCAGTCTTGTGAAGACTTCTGAAAGCCCATGGGTGCTCGTGGAGCTGCTCGCAGGTCTCTCTCCATGGATCATGTACAGGAGTAGAACCTGCACAGCTGTTCTCCAGAGTGAAGCTGGGGAAAGCGAAGCTTTTGTTCCCATAGAAGTGGCTGGTGGTGAGACGTGGCCATCATCCCACCAACCCTGCAAAGTGAATTTTGCTGAACAGCTTTATGTTCCTGGAAGAACAGAACATGACACAGAACCCAGTGGATGGTTTTGTTTCTGGTGTTCTGCTTATCCAGTGAAGGGAAAATGCGTTGGTCCACCTGGACAAAAAGGAAGTTGGATTTACTGATTGCAGGGGAGGCAGAGGGCAAGTGCCATCAACTTTGGTAGCTGTATTAGAATGTTACAAATCATGTGGGTAAACAAGACTTTTCCTAAACTTTCGGTTCTGTGTAGGTTTATACGAGTGCATCTAAACTGTTCAGAGAGACCTCAATTTTGGGAACCACTTAAAGCCCACCTGCTGCTGGGGTAACAGTCACAGCTCATGCATTTGTTGGGCTGTTGGTGCTGCTGTTCCTTCAGTGTCTGAGTCTATTGCAGACTTTGCAATGGAGAGAAACAACATTCTTTATTGTTCTGAATGATGGAGAAATGGAAAAATTAACCTGCCCCAAAAGTATGCAGACCCAGCTAGCCAGATCTCTGGCATCTATTCCCATCAAAAGTTGTCTGTTGGTCCCCTGTTCCCCCCACCCCTTGCCAAAGTCCTTTATAGCATCTGACCTAATGTAAGGGAACCAAAGCCTGAATCTGTCTAGTTTATATTTGTGTAATCTGTGAGAGAGTAACCCAGGGGCATCAAAAAAGGTAAATTAAAGTTTAGAGTGAACTCAGTTCCTTCTAGTAACCTCAACCTTGTATTTTTATTACAGAATTTTAACTTGACAGTCTGGTTTAATTTCTCAGCAGAGTTTTAAGAAATATGTTGTTTTTTCACTGCTCCCTGGCAAAGGTTGGTGTCTCTCAGGGACTGTTGACATTTTGCTGATGTTTCATCAATTTTGGCCCTACCACAGATCTACCAGAGGTAAGTGAAGCCAGAGAAATGTACTGTAAAGACAGTGCATATTTACCCCCAAGTCTAGGCTGCACCCTACTTCTTAGTGGCACTGTGGTGGTACCCCCAGCTCTGATTAGTGAACAAGGCAAAGAATTAGGCAGAGGCACGTTTTGTTCCCTGTCTCCAAACACACAGACACACACACTTCTTTTGCCCACAGTGTGTAGACCTCACAAGATACCATGAATGTATTTGCTATAGGTTGCAATTTGCATGAGTGTGATAGCTGTGACCATGGCTTTTTCTTGGCAAGAAGAAAAGATGTCTCCACTCTAGTGAATGAGGAGAGGAGCCGAGGGCTGGAGCACCTCTCCTGTGAGTATGGGCTGAGAGAGTTGGGGTTGTTCAGCCTGGGGAAGAGAAGGCTCCAGGGAGACCTTATAGTGGCCTTCCAGTACCTGAAGGAGGCCTCTGGGAAAGCTGGGCAGGGACAAGGGCATGTAGTGATAGGACAACAGGGAATGGTTTCAAGCTGAAAGATGATAGATTTAGATTAGATATTAGGAAGAAATTATTTGCTGTGAGGGTGATGAGAGGGGCAGGGGCGTTGGAACTGGATGATCTTTAAGGTCCCTTCCAACCAAAACCATTCTATGATTATGTGAACATGCACACTGGAAATTCTAGGTAGTAATGGGATGCCATAGGGTATTTTGAAAGTCCTTAGAAGTGTGTTTCCTCAGCATGAAATAATTTATGCCAGTAGTCCTCACTTGGTGTAGTTTTTGTAGTAGGTAGGACACTCATCCACAGCTCCAGGCATCCTATAGAGGCTTGTGAACCTTGGTATCATTAGGGCATTTTGTTAAATGCTCATGCACACACAATATCTCTGTGTTTCCAGAAGAGATGATTGTGGTGGGTAAGTGAAGCATCACACCATCAGAGATCAGCCTTTTTGTGATTATTTTGAGTTTCTCTGCAGGATTGTATCATCATGTGTGTGAAATTTGGAAGTAGTGCTGTCTAGCCCTCTGGACTTTCCTGAAGGTGCTGTTTATCTCACCAGCCCTAATGTTTCAGTTGCTGTCTCACGATCAGCACAGTCCTAAGGCTGCCTTGCACTGATGCAGTAAGTAACGTGTTTCATTGTCACCTTCACAGCTGTTAGAGAGCACCAGTTTCTACAGGATCACCTGCCAGCTGTGGTGCTATTCCTTTTACATCACGACTGTGAGATGACAACTCTCCTTGCTGGCAGACAAGCCAGGTGGGTCGGCATTGCTCCTCAGAGCTCTTCTGCATCTAGGGAGGTGTAGGCTGTTGCCTGATTTAGCACCATGGAAGTCAAGGACAAAGTGTTATAAATAAGGGGCAACATGCAGAGCTGTGTCCTATCCCAGCTCTGCTACTGCTGCAGAAAGCAACCTGGGGCAAATTAACTCTTTGGCAGCTGCATTTCCCAGGGCAGCCTCTCTCTGTGTGCTGACTTTGTGACAGAGGTTTGGAAAGTGCTTTGGTCTCCTGGCTGGGCAAAGGTTCAATGCTCATGGCATTGAATGAGCTGCTTGCGTCTGGGAAGGGGGGGAATCTTACAGCCTTTTAAGCTTTTCTTGAAGTCATCTTCCTCCAGTGTACCATACCCGTCTTTTCCCCTAATGCAAATAAGGTGGTCCACCATGGGAATATCGGCTTGGAGTGTTATGGGTAATATGCCAGGTTAATTATGGAGGGGACAGGAAAAATAGCCTGTACTGATTTCAACAATATCAAAGCCATGCTACCTAATGATTTTCCTATTAGTTCTTTTCCCAGCCTGCCAGAGTCACTGCAGAAGTGTCATTTACAAAGACAGTTTGCAACTCATTACCCTGGATTTTCAGTGTAGTTCTGCTCTGGAGAGCGTGGGCTTTTGCTGTGTGCCCCAACCTAATGAATTGCCTGATGGGGTTAGTGCTGCCATCCCTCCTGACAGGGTTAGTTGCTGACTGACAAGAAGGGGCCAAGATTCAATTCGCTTCTTGTTTTTGACGCACTTGTGTCAAGTGCAGGCTCCCTCTGGAAGCTGCCCTGTGATCCCTTCCCTTTGTTTTCCTGCATTCGGAGAGAAGCAGCCCATGCTTGGAGAAGTCCTGGAGAAAGTGGCAGGGGCATGTGTGCTGCTGCCCCCGGCAGTCCCTGCTCAATGCCTCTAGTCCCTTTCCAGCTGGAAAATTCCACTGCTCTCCAGCTCTGAGGCTCTGGGTTTTTCTTTTTCTTTGTTGGTTTGGGATTTGCTGTCACCTGAGCTGGGCTTTGTAACCCTTTGGCAATAAATACCTTGAAAAAGCTGTATTAATGGTACCAAGGAAGAACATGTAATGGGGGCTGGGGGAACCAAAGTGATTTCCCACATGTTGGAAGGCAACTGTGTCCCTCTTGTGAGAGCTCCAAGATCTGCTCTTGCCTGTTTGGGCTTTGCAGGGCACTTGTACAACAGTGCTGGAGAAAAGTCTTGTCCTTTTTCACTGGAGAGCAGTGTTTTTTCAGGCTGGGGGCCTATGGCTCCTCTCGTGCTGGGGATAGCTCTGGGAGAGTGGAAATTGAGGCTGTTCCTATGTTATGTCACAAGCTCTCCTTCTTAGAAGCTGAATGTGGCTACTACTGGTTCAGCTGGTAGAGCAGGAAACATGTAGCTCCTTTGGGTGCCTGTTTGACCTGAGTGTGGACAGAGGAGCTTGGGACTCACCACCCTCACTTCCAAGTGTGTGTATCCACCTTTGCTAAATGCCATTCTCTGACCACTGTTGAGACGTCAGATGTCACCACCCTGAGGCTGCAGCTTGCATCCAGAACAGCTCTTGCTGTTCATTTATACTGTGTCTGGACTGGGATGTGGCAAGGGCATTTTCCAGTGCTGGCCTTGGATCCTTTTACTGGATGTCATGAGGATCTGACCTAGCTGGCCCCCAAGGGAGGCAGTGATGTGAGATCAATTTGTTTCTGCTGCATGTGGGGCCTCCTCCCCTCTTATTAGATTCCTGTGGCCCCTCTCTTTCCAGCTGGCCTTGTTTCCTACTGAGTCCCTGTCAGAGAGACCCAACTGTGGCCTTGTCAGTTTCTTTCTGTGCTCTGATGAGCCTTTTCTGTTTCCCATTCTGGCCTGTCCACCAAACTGGGGAAGGTGCTGGTCAGCGCTCTGAAAACTGACACCTGCCCATCGACCCACCCATCTGGCTGTGCCCTGTGGGTGCTAAGGTTGAGTGGATCTGAAAGTTTTCCCAAGTGCTCTTTCACCCCTGAATGCTGCTTTCTCTCTTGCACATTAGCCCACACCCCCACATGGGCACGATGTTCCTGTCCTGCAGGTGGGAAACCAGCATGCTGAGGGACAAGGTGACTTATCCCTGGTCAGAGCAGAAGCAGCAAAGCGAGGAGCCAAGCTGTTATCCCCTCTCTGCACAGGGAGCTCTTGCTCTGATCCCTTTCCTTCTGCCAAACTAATGTCCTTTTGCAATGCAGCTTTGTCCTTCTTCTTGGACTTGTTCTTTTCCAGGAAGCCCACTGGATGGAAGGAACCCATGCTGTGGGGCTGCACTTTTCCCCTCAGACTATGCTGCAGAGGAGAAATGGGAATCCAGACTACATGCAACCCCAGGCTATGATCTCTGGGGTCTCCCCCAGCCTGAGCTCAGGTTGTGCCCCACATAGGGGATCAAATTTTGGGGACTGAATTCCTGAGACCAAGTTCCCTCTGCTCTGTTGAGGAGAGGCCCTCTGTCACCAGGCAGATGGTTTCATCCCAGTTCTGGCTTTGCAGTGAAAAGTCAAAGCTGGGAGGGGAACTGGCCCCACCTTGGTCCCAGCCTGGTGGTCTGTTGTGGTCACTACTCTGGATTTGTGCTCATAGACCAGGACCTGAGGAGGATCTGTGGTAACATCTCTTTACACCTCTGTTCAGACCTGGTGTGCAAGGCCTGGGCAGTAAGTGATTCCTTATTGCCCCTTAGGTTTGCTGGGTGACAGTGGACAGTCCTCTCTGATGGACATCCCTTTAGGACCTCCTGGCACAGCCCCTCCTTCCCTCTAAAGATGTGCAGAGCTGGTAGAGTAACTTTCCCAGATGCTGTATTTGCCTTACAGAGCTCTGACAGCAGATGGTCATTACAGACATCTCAGGAGGGCATCTCTGGAGGATTCTCACTGACCCTGAGGCAGGGCACCAAGCATACTAACAGCCCATCCTCCTTCTTTCCCATCCAACCTCCCAGGGTCTTGATTTTGTTCCCCATAGGCACCGTCTTAACATGCTCCATCAGCGGCCGCTCACCATCCAGCTGGACTCTTTGGGCACCACGAGGTGGGTACCTGTCTCTGACAGAGGCTTTGCTTCGGACAAGGCTACAAATGTCACGTGCACAGTCCTAACCTCATGATTGAGCTGCTGGGTGTCTGGATGAATCCTCTCACTCTTTAAACCTAATGTTCTCAAATAGCTGGGGAGAGTCTGGCTGGAGGTTTCTATGGTTTCCCAGTGGTTGCTAAGGAAAAAAGATCTCTCTGCCTCTAGATCTGGGTGACTTTCTTTTTGCCCTGTCCTAGGCACTGGAGCCCAGCAGAACATAATGCTTGTTGTTTTCCAGCCCACTACAATGGTCAGGGCATAATTTGTGACTCCTGTCACGGCTGGGCTGGGTGCCTGCCACGCTTTTTTTTCTAAGGCTTCTTTGAAGAATGAGACCAAAGAGCCTTCATGGAGGAGTTTGTGTTTTTGCTGCACTCCCCACCCCCTCGCTCACTGTTCCCTTTGGAGCTCCCGAGTAATTTTAAGGATTTATTTCATACACTTTACATAGCAAGAAGCTGTGGCAACAGGTGTGGCCGTGAATCCTTACCACGCAGCCCTCAGTACATTTTGCTCTGTCTGTGTATTGTCCCAGGCACAGTTAAATAAATCTCTGCTGGAGGAAGGGACTTTACAGCTTAGGAGCAAAGGTTTGGTGAATGGGACTATCAACAAGATACTTAGAGAGCTGCTGGATCCTAGAATAACTGCACCTCCAGCTCAAAGACGTTCCCAGGAGCACAGCCAGGGGCCAGATCCAGTGAGGTCTCTGTTGCTGTTGGCAGGGCCCATGTCTCCATTTGTGGCCCAGTGATGCAGCTATAGTTCTGGGATGAAATTTGGACCCAAACCTGCAGCCTGGAAGAGGTTAAAATGCATCTAGGCCAAACACTGTTCTCGTTGCGCTGCTGTTGCTCCAGGTCTGGGCTCTTGAATATGGTGGGCTTATTTCTACAGGTGCCCTTCAGGATCTGGGTATAGATGAGTTGCCCAAGGGTGTGTGCTCTCGCAGGGAGCTCCACTGGGTTCTGCAGAGGCTTGCAGCTGCACACAGCACCAGACAGGATGAGGTCTGGTGGAGCATCACTGGACTGGGCACACATTTATTTTTGCATATGGGAGTGTTCTGGTTTGGCTGGGATGGAGTTAATTTTCTTCTCTATGGGGTGAAGTTTTGGATTAGTGCTGTTGACAGTAGAGGGATGTTTTAGTTATTGCTGAGCAGAACTTACAGAGTCAGGGCTTTTTCTGCTCCTCATACCACCTCTCCAGTGAGTAGGCTGGGGGTGCACAAAAAGTTGGGAGGGGACACAGCTGGGACAGCTGATCCCAACTGACTAAAGGGATATGCCACACCATATGATGTCCTGCTCAGCATATAAAGCTGAGGGAAAAAGAAAGAGGGGAGGACGCACACAGAGTGATGGTGTTTGTCTTCCCAAGGGATCATTACACACGATGGAGCCCTGCTTTCCTGGACATGGCATGTTGATGAGAGGGTTCCAATTGGCAGGCCATCTCAGGTTCAGCCATCTCCAGGAAAGCAGGGCTCCATAATTTCAAATACCATCACTCTAAATGTCCCCCCTCTTCCCCCAGCTTTATATGCTGAGCAGGATGTCATATGGTGTGGAATATCCCCTTGGTCAGTTGGGGTCAGCTGTCCCAGCTGTGTCCCCTCCCAACCTCTGGTGCACCCCCAGCCTGCTTGCTGGCAGATCCGTGTAAGGAGCAGAAAAAGCCTCCACTCTGTGGAAGCCCTGCTCAGCAGTAACTAAAACATATCTCTACTATCAACACTGTTTCCAGCACAAATTCAAAACTTTGCCCTGTACCAGCGACTAAGAAGAAAATTAACTCTATCTCAGCCAAAACCGGCACAGGGATCAAAGCTTAAAATATCAGCTGGCCTTTCTCTCACTCCTGACTTTTCTAAAACATCCATACAATTTCTTCTTTAACTGTTAAAATCAAGCAATCTGACGTTTAAATTGTATGTGAATTTGACAAATAAAGACAGGTTACAAAATGCCACATGGAATGATTTTTTTTTTAAGTTTTTCAACTACTTAGGACAAAAATGTTACAATGCCTGACTTCATTTAGTTACATAAATAATTTTTTTTATAAATATCTCTTTATAAACAATATATAAATAGCTTTACAACATAAATACATTTATGCATGACATGAATTTACAAACAGCAACGTTATACAGCTGGCTTCATCAGTCTCTTGGAAAAGCACTGTCCCTTGTCTTGGTGAGTGTTTGTATATATAATATATATAAGATAGAGAGCACTTTTTTTTAAAAAATAACAAAACCAAAACAGCTGGTGCCATGACTCCTCGTACCAAAAAGAAAAAGACAGCCACATCTTTTGTCCATTCCAGGGGAGATCTCTGCTCTTCTAGGCGTTGCCTGGGGGATGGCCCTGTCTGGCCACGGTAGGAGAAATGGACTATGGATTCAAAGCCCTGTGAAGAATGAGAACAAAGTGCCTGTTAGTACTTGCCATACAATACCTTATACCCATGCCAAGCAGAAACCCCTGTGAGAATAATCCTGCTGTGGGGCTAGGAGATGCTAAAGTCAACAAGCCCTCGTGCTAAAGCAGGGAAGAAGTTAATCCTTTGTTTTCTGGCTTTTTGGTGTTCAGGGGAGAGGCTGAGGGAGGCGTTGCTGCTCCTCCTGGCCCTAGGTCTAGCAGAATATTTTTTTTCCTGGTGAGAATTTAACTACAGGATGGGTATGAGCTGGCTACACTCTGTGTGTGTGTGCCCTGAGCTGGGCATTTCCATGGGAATACTGAGGAGCTGCTACATGATGGAGCAGAGCAGCAGCACCCAATCCTCTGGGCAGAGCCATGGACCATCGCTGGAATCTTGCAGGCACCCCTGTGCCCTGCTCTTCCCATTGCTCTGCAGAGCAGCAGGATGCCTGGATCTGGTCCCCTCTGTGTCCCATGATGTTGCTGCAAGGGCCAAGGCACATCTCTTTGAGCAGGGCAGTGCTGTGCCAGGGAAGAGTGGCCAGGGTTGCAGTGGACAAGGGCTTCCCCACATGTGAGTTCATCTGCGTGTGCCTGCTGGCAGGGACCAGGCCTGAGCAGTGTCACCCTCGGGGGAGCTGGCAGGGCAGGAGCTGCCGTGCTTTACCCACACAGGTCACTGCGGGGAAGTGATGCTTCTCTTGCCCACCATTCCCTAAGCACAGTGGCTGTGGAGTGCTGGGGGAAGAACTCCCACCTTCCCAGAACTTGCCTGGATGCAAAGCCTGAGCTAGGAAAGCACTATTCTTGGCTGTCACCGCAACCAGGGAACCCCTAAGGAACTCATGTATTGTTTTCCCTTTCAATTAAAAGAACTGAAGCACAGCTGAGACAGGTGCCTCCCTTACCCTCCCACCACCGGCAGGTGGGGGGTACCTGCCCTCCCAATGCCTATCCACGGGTCACCTGTGCCTCCCCAGGAAGCAACTGGGAACATACGGCTGCACAAGAGCTCCTTCTGCATCCTCCCCGGAGCCTACGGGTCTCGCTCGCACCAAGGAGAACCCAGCCTGAGCCGCCGCAGGGGCCGATCTCTGATCCCTCTGCAGAGCTGGGCAGGGCCAGCCGGGCGGCCGGGGGCTGCTGGAGGGCTGGGAGCGCAGCGAAGGCCAGCGCGGGGGTCCTCCCCTTCACCCACCACCAACGCCGGGATTCGCGGACGGCCCAGCGGGCTACCAGCCCTTCCCACCGGCGCCCCGCAGCCCCGGCCCGGCCGCGCACTCACCACCAGGGGTCTCTCAGCAGCCGAGGCCGCTCATGGCGCCGATGCGGTCCAGCTTGAGGCCGAAGCAGCCCTTGCCCAGGCCCTTCTTGTGCAGGCCCTTGTGGCGGCGGCCCGGCGGGTCCTGCAGCAGCCGCGCCCAGCCCGCCCGCGGCCGGGCCTCGGCCCGCGCCTCCCGCGCCTCCCGCGGGCCTGACCCGCCGCCGCCGCGCTCCTTCTCCCGCTCCTTCTCCCGCTCCTTCTCCCGCTCCGCCGCCGCCTCGGGCGGACCCGCCGCCGCTGCCGCCGAGCCGCGGGAGGCCTGTGGAGGGGGGACAGAGGGACAGAGGGTCAGAGAGCAGCCGCCCGCCAGAGACCGCCCCCCCAGCAGGCAGGGCTGGGGACCCGCAGCGGGGTTCGGTGCGTTCCCCCCCGCCAGCGATGCAGCCCCGAGGTGCGGCTCCGTGCGCAGCCCTCCCGCGCGGTGCAGCCTATAACCCGCGCCTGGGCCCGGGGCATCCTCCCCCGTCCCCAAATCCACGCGCCCTGCCCTGGGCCAGCGCATCCCCCTCACTTGCTCCCCGCTCCCGGCGCTGCCCTGCTCCCTGCGCGGCACCCCGCGCTCCTGCTGGGGCCACTGCCGTCAACCCTTCGAAAGCACTGGTGGTGCTGCATGCCCCTAGCTCTGCTGCTGCCACTGACACCCCCTGCTCCCCCAAATGTAAAGGGGCCTGAAAGCTGGCAGGGGACTCAGTGACCCCAGCGGGGACCCCTGCCAGCTTTCAGGCCCCTTCAGATTATGGCGGGTGGGCGGTGGTGGGGTGTGTTTCTGCCCCCCAGCCCAGCTCCGTGGTCTCACACTGCTTCTGAGCTGTCCTCTCCACACACCTGCCTTGCAGAATGTCCCCAGCAGCAGTGGCGAGATCAGGGTTCCCCTTTACTGCTGCCCCCCGCCTGGTTAATCCTCTCTGGACCCCCCCATTCCTCCAGTCTTACCCACAATTACGGGGGGCACACCCCCTTCCTTACTGCCCCCTCATCTCTAAGCCCCCTGCCTTTTTTCCTCAGAGATGCTGCCCACCAAGCCCTGGGGCTGCTCATGCCCCTTCATTTCCCTGACCCTCTCGCATCACCCCGTTCTCTGCAGCTGCATCCCAGTTCCTTACAGGGACACCCCCAGTCCTGTCCCACCGCTGTCCCGGAGCACCCCCTAGTCCATGTCTGGGCAGTGCCACCCAGTGTCGGTGGCCTCTGGTGCATCCCTCCTCCTCCAGCACCGCGGGACACCCACCTCCCTAGGACACCCCCATTTGGGGTGCCTGTTTCTCGGGGGACACCCTGGGTGCCCCTGCCTGGCCGGTTCGGGCAGCGCTGCCTGGAGGGCGCTGGCCGCGCGCTCTGCCCACCGTGCACCTGCTGCCCACCCCGCTCCCAATCTGCTTCCCTTCCCCAGTGCCTGGCACAGCGCGGGGGTCCGGTGTGACTGCTGCCCTCCCTGGACCCCATCCTGCAGTGTGCGGGGCACACAGTGTCCCTCTCCAGCCCGTGGCTTCGGGCTGATGTTCCCGGGACACGCACGCCTCGGACAGGCTGGAGAAGCACTCCAAGTGTTCAAAAAGCCCACGAAGAAGGAGAACCCCACTTCGCGCTGGCTCTGCTACCCCAAAGTCACCCCACGTCTCCCCCCCAAAGTCACCCCACGTCTCCCCCCAGCACTCTTAGGACCCTCGGCGGGATGGGGAGAGCAGGGAGAGCCGGGGGGCAGCTCCAGCCGTACCTTCTGTGGGAGCTGAGACGCCGGCTTCGCCTCCAGCCTGACGGAGAGCAGAGCGAGTAAAAGTCCACCAGCCAGCAAGGGTGAGATCTGCATCCTGCGAAGCCGAGCGAGAGAGGGATCGGGGGGGGGGGGGAAGGGGGGGGGGAGGGAGGAGGGGGGGGGCAGCGGGAAATCAAGGGAGCCCCGGGGAGAGGCCGGGACCAACGGGAGTCAAAGTTCAGAGCGGAGCCCCGAGGTCCCTCCTGCCGCCTGCGAAGTGCCGAGCTAGTGAACTTGGGCTTTCTGCTTCATTCATTTTATAACCCAACCTGCTCGGTGATGTCATCTAAACAACCAGGTCCAACCCGGCCTCCCACTCCACAATAGCAGGAATTTAAAGGGGGGGGGGGGGGGTGTCCCCACACCCCTGGCAGGAATCAATGACAGATCAGCCCGAGGCAACCAGCTCGGGGAGTTGGAGAGCGCAGAGGGAAAGCGGGGGACATTTGGCTTCATGCCCACACCCGGACTCCCCTACAAGCTGTCTGCCCTCCCCTTGCCTGGCTGTCCCACGGCCCCTCTGCTCCCCTGCCCCTTCCCCGGTGACCCCCAGCTGCAGAACACGGGTCAGCCTGGGGTAGCTGTCACAGGCTGGGGGAGGGGGTCCCTGGAGGGGGTTAAACCCACAAGACAGAACTAAGCACAAAAACCACTTTTTGTTGTTCTTCTTCTTCCCCACCCCCTCCCGGTTCCCCCCCCCCATTCAGGACTAATTCAGAACTTGTTCATCCTCCAACTTCTTTCCCAGGTCTCTCTGCTTGGCAGGAAGGGGGATACTGCCCTCCCTGGCAGAAATGCTGGGGACACAGGGGGATGTGAGGGGCAGTGGCATCTAGGTGGGTCCCTGAACTTGGAGGGGGTGACTTGCTCCCTTCCCTCTCCTGGGGGGCCTGGATGGGGTCCCTATCCCTGGAGATGGGGCTTTTCACACAGCCCAGGGATGTCCTTTGCAGGGCATAGTCATCATCACAGGGTCCCTGCTGGGGGCAGGACCCCAAGGGCTGACCCACCACAAGTCTGTGCAGTCTGGTCTCCTCTGACCTGCTCCTGGAGCTGAAGGGTGTGGGAGAAGAATGCGATCCTGGGATTAACCCCAGGGGCTCTGGTGACAAGGGGGAGACTTCCCCCTATCCTCACCCTTCCCCTTCACCAACCGGGAGGGCAGGATTTGTGCAGCTGCTGTTGGTGTGCCTGGCACCAGGCAGGCAGCCAGCTCTGGGGCTCCAGTTGCTGGTGATGCAAATGGGGCTGGGCATCCTCAGCCAGGGGCTGAGGCATCCTCAGCCTGGGCTCCCCAGCCACAGAGGATGCTCTTATTGAGATCAAGCTAGAGGAAAGATGCCATCCCTTTGCAGAAGCATGCCGGACTGGATTGCACCAGGCTGGATTTGCACCCCAAATCCCTTCCCTGGACCAGGGAGATGCTCTCTGCCCTTCTCCCACTCCCTGGGTCAGCTCCAGGCTCCTTTTCTTGGTCATTCTAGGCTCTGCTTCTCCCGAAATCCCTGGGGAGTTGCCATGGCTCTTTGGGGGTCTGTGGTTTTCCTGCTTGGGAGCAAGGAGATGTTTCCTCCTCCTCAGCCCGGGCTACTGGGCACGGGACACTTCAAAGGAGATCGGCTTTTCAGCTCCATGAGAACAGGAGCTGGAAGGAGAAGGTCTCGGTGGTTTTTCCGTCGTGCCTGCCAGGTGGAGACAACTCGGACTTTTTGGAGTGCAAAGTTGTGCTTGGGCATTTGTCTGCGTGCAGGCAGAGGGAGGCGATGGAGTCGGGATTAGAGGCCACCTTGGATGCCAGGGAGCTGTGGGTGCAGGCGAGGAGCAGAGGGAGGCCCCTTCTCTCGGGGTTCAGCTCTTGTCTGCCCTGAAGCGTAGCTGAGTTGTGATATCCAGCTGCTCTGTGGTGCAATGAGGGGGGCCCTGCAGCACTCTCCCCTTCAGCAGAGCTTGTGCAGGGGAAAGGGGAGCTCTGGGGAGCTGAGCCCTGGGTCTTCGAAACCTGGGGCTGTCAGCGTGTCCAAGGTCAGATTGTGTCCTGCTGTCACTGCTCTGCTTGTGCTGGTGAGTGGGCAACGCTGCCCTGTGGTTTCTCCTGGGGGTACCTGGGATGGGGAAGGAGATGGGGCAGAGAGCTGGGGGAAAATGCCACAGCGTGAGGAGGAAGGGCTGCCTTGTTTGCCACCAGCCCCCCTTCCACCCCAGCCATGCTGCGGGACGTAGGGTCAGGAGCCATATCGGAGCTCCTCCACCAGCCCCTTGCCCCGGAGTATTTAGAGCGTTGCCACAAATGCCACAACACGGTCAGGTCTCAGCCAGCGCCTGCCCGCAGGAGGCTCGTCCCTCGCCCTCGGCTTTCAGCGGCATGGTTTTCATTAGCGTGTTTTCTTTGTCGCACTGTGCAGAGTCTTGGGTTGGGGGGGGGGGGGCTGTGTTTTATAAATCCAATTAGTCTTGTTATTCAAATCACCCTGCCTTTCTGCTGAAAGTCGCTGGAGTCGGAGCCTGGCGCACACAAAGCCTTTCCCTTTTGAGTTAACTCAAACCAGATCGGATCCACCGGGTTGCAAAAAGCTCAGAAGGGGGGAGAAGGGGAGGGCAGGAAGGAGTTAAGAGCAGGAAACTCTTTTTCTCCTTGGGATGGGGGCCTGAAAGCTTTTAACCCTTGAAGGGATGTGCTGAGGAACCCAAGCTGAGAACTGGCAGACTCGGGGCATGTGTGGAAGCTGGGAGTGTGGGGTGGAGGGGGCTGCACTCGTTGGGGGCTTTCCCCGGCTTCTGGAGAGCAAAGGGGATTGTGCACGGCAGAACAAGGAGGGATGGAGACCAGTCAGGTGGGCTGGAAGGGTAGTCACCCCTCCCCATCACACCCAGGGGCTCAAAGAGAGTTGTGGGAAGAGAGGGGCTCCAGGGCCGATCCACCCCTGAGGGATATCAGCATTGAACCAGGGGTAATGGGAAGGCTGTGGTGTGTTTGGTGAGGGGGTGGCTCAGGGTGAGGAAAGGATGAAAATCCATATTTGACTCCTCTTCACGTTACCTAAGGTCCCCAGCACCCTTCTGTGTGTGACTGCTCACAAAGGGCCATTCCAGAGGTGTCTGTATGGTGACAGTGGTGCTGGCTCCATCCAGCCTGGATTGGACTCTCTTGCCCCTTTGGGTCTTGCTGGGCATCGCCCAAATCCAGGATGGATCCTGCCCTCTGGAAAGCCCCACTCCCAGGGTGGGATGGAAAGGTGCTGGAAACTGCCCCAAAGCAGAGAACATCACTGATGTAGGGCTAAAATGGGGAGATACTGTGATTCTTACCAAAGTAGGGGTGACCCCTGAGAAGGGAGACTCGGGGGACTGTCAGTGTATAGGGAGCAGGGAGGTGAGTGGAGTGGGTGCGTGTGTGAGGAAGCACACAGGTCCCTGCTCCTGGGGACAGAGGAAGGATTAATCAAAGTGTGACTGGTGCCAGCATGATTTGAAGTGTGGGAGGAGATGGCTCATGGGGGTATGTGTGACAGCAGCATGGAGTATTTCAGTCCCATCACAAGGATGGGGTGAGTGATGCCTGTGGGTGAGGTTGGATCCTGCCAGTGCTGGGGCTCCAGCTCTCTTGGCTGAAGTCAGGAGCCAGGTTTCAGGCTCTTTCCAGAAGACACCCCTGAGAAGGTTTCCAGGACAGTAACATGGACTTTAGCCTGAAGAAAGCTGTGCCACAGCAGTGAACAGCCAGCTAGCTATCCTGTTTTTCTTCCCCTTGTTCTTCATTAGGAAGCATGTTTCTGTATTGACTTGGGGAAATCCCTGCCAGATTTACATCTTTTCCACTCCATGGGCCAGGGAGCATTTCCTGATGGAATGATGGATAACTGTGGAGTCAGGAGTTCCAGGTGATGCTGTGTGAGGGCTGGTTGTCCCTTTATAATAAGAGACATCAGAAAGTTGCACACCATGTGATGGAGGTGCTGGAGCAGCTGAAATTTTTCCATCCCAAAGCCCCTTGGTGGTTTTGGAACAAGCTCAAAAATATTGCTGTTCTCTGCTCATCCTGACACATTGCTTGGTACCCTCCTGGGGCAGGGCCAGGGCAGTGGAGCAGGTACAGATATGGAGGAAGTACAAGGATGGAGGAGCTAATTCCTTTCTGTTGCAACCACCAACTCCCAGTCCTCAGGAACAAGACATGGACTGGTGTTTGCTACAGAGAGTTTGAGGGAACACAACAGGAACTTTTTATAGTTTATGGGGCTTTCTACAGGTTTTGCAGTACCACTCTGGAGGTCAGGTGATAGCAAGCTCATCAAGAGGCAGTTTTGGGGGGGATTTCAGTTGTGGCTGCAGGGATGAATGAGCAGGCACCGGCAAACACAGCGGCAGCAGACTGTCTGGTACCACCTCTGTGGCAGCAGGTGATGTGGTCTCCTGAGGATGCTCTGAAACAAACTTTTCTGGGGAATAACCCAAAGTCCCCAAGGGTGGGAGCGCCAGCCAGGGGTTTGGATGTGGCCACCAATAGCCCAGAGGCCTGGATAACCACCAGGCCATCCTCAGGACAGGGTGGCCATGCAAGCAGGGGTGTGATGTTCCTGGGACACTGCAGCAGCACAATTGCCTGCTTCACCTCCAGGTCTCTCTGTCTGAAAGGCTGATGAAGCTTTTTGCCTGCTTGGACATCCCTGGTATTTATTTTGGATGTTGCTGCTGAATGAGGCATTACAGGAAACACTACATAATTTTACACTTTCCCCTGTCTCCTTTGGGTCTGGAAGAGGGCTCTGGCCCAGGACACATGCAGGGCCAAAATGGGATTGTGATGGGCTAAGCCTGATGGGGCAGGTGGAATAGGACTGATGGTGCAGCAAGGACATGGAGACCAAGAGGGCATTTCTATCCCTTCCAGAACCTCCTAGGGCAGCAAGGGTGGGCAGACATGAGAAAGTCCTGAACTCCCAGGCCTTTGCTAGTGAAGTGCTTGTGTCCTTGCAGGCACGGTGTGTTTTTCTCCAGAGTCTTGCTTTGGGGTTTTTCTGTTGGGGTTTTGGGGTTTGCCATTTTCCCTAGGCTCCCTGGGATGTTCCAGTCTCTTCCTGGCTTTCTGGGTGTTTCTTTTCCCTGGGGCTGTGCTGGAATGGCCATGCTCCGGGGCTGGACTGTCTCACTAGGCTAGCAGGATCAGGAACACAATGTCTCAGTCTTTTGTTGAACATCAAAAAAGTGAAGCAATTCTAACACATGGTGAGTCCACACCATGAGCCTCCCTCTGTGTCAGTCCTCAGAGGATATGAATTGCATTGCCTCCAGCTGCTGGCTGCTCCAGCTCCCCAGCTAATTTAGGGGCAGGTTGTTGGGATTTTCCAAGCTAAACACCACAGTCATCTTTGTCCTTCCTTTCTCATATGCCTTCCCCCTAATAAATGAGGGTCTGGCAGCACTTCACCCACAGCCTGGAGGTCCTAATATTAGCCCAGGCTTGCTGGTTTTGGTGATCAGCATCTCTTTTGGGAGAGGTATTGCCCAAAGAGGTGATGGCCTGGAAAGGCCAGAGGATGAGTTATTGTCATCACATTTGTCCCCATGGGAAGCCATGTCTCCTGCACATCCTGGGTAGGGATCTGACTGGCCAACAGGGAAAGACCCCCAGCCTGTACCTAATGGGGACCCCATCATGGTGGAGGAGCCGGATGCCACCGTGGCACCCCAGGGAGCCCCAGGGAGGGTTGTGCCTTAACGTGCTACGTGTGCATCCTGGCAAGGTGAGCAGGTTCTCACTAGCCCCACAGCTCTAGCAGCAGTGCATGCCCTGGCTTGGCAGGAGCCTCTTCCACCTGGCATGGCTGGGTGAAACCTGTCACCTTGGAAAATGCCGCCAGCAACTCCCTTGCAGGCCCTTCCACAGCCCCAAATGGCCCCCAGTCGCTCTGAGCTGACTTCCTGGGAACCCAGCACCAGACTGTGGGAAGTCTGTTTTGGTGCTGGTACTTCAGGGCAAAACTTTTGGGCTTCCTGGGGCTTTCCTTGCTGCATCTTGGATGTGGGAAACCCCAGGGCAGTGCTGGGATGCAGGGAGCTGAATCCATGCTGATCTTGGGGATGCTGGGGGTTGAGCCTCTTGCTAGGGCTGTGATGAAGCTAAAGCCAAATTCAGGTTTTCTGCTTTTTTAAAATGTATTTCTGGGAGGGAGTCCAGCTGTCCACCATGGGAGAGTTTGTGCAGGCTGAGCAGCACAGGGCGGCCCCAGCCAGGGCAAGGGTCTGGCAAGAGAAGGGTCAGATTTTGGCACCATGCATGGTGGGGCAGTCTTGTAGAGCAGACGACAACGAGGTCGTGCCTTGGTCATGCCTGGGAACAGCTTGTCCATCACTCCTGAGGCCGGGCAGCCCTGCCGGCTGCAGGGAGTCGTGGTGGCCCCGCTGCCACCCCGCGGGCAGCTGGTGTGGACGTGCGGGGCTCCACAGCCCTAACCTTTTCCAACCAGACAGAATAACAATGCCGGCTCGCTGGGGTATAATGGCCGGTGTTTGCTTGAGATACAAAGGCACAGAGCTTTCACATGAGGTAATAACTGATAAGTTTCACTCTCATTCACTGCTCCGCTTGCCAGCAGCACCGAGGCCGGCAGCGGCCACCACTCGCCTTGGCCGGGCTGCCGGGACGTGCCATCAGCCCCTCGGCCCCGTGGTCCCTGCTGCAGCATTGTCCCCCACTTGCCCTCAGCTTGCTGTGACCACACAGCCCCACAGTAGCCCCTGCTGGGGCAGTTCAGGCCCCCTCCCACGTGTGTGGAGTGGGGGACAGGGTGGGGTGATGCGGGTTGTGGGGTGAGTCCCTAACCCCGGGACTGGAGCGGCACAGTCTGCTAGTCCCTGCCTTGAAGGTGCCTTTTGCACCCCCCTGGGGGCATCAGACAGGGCTTGAACTCACTGCACCTCCCCTGCCCTGCACACACTGTCCCCCAGGCCTGCTGCCCACAAGCTGGGTGGGTGCAGGGCAGCTGCCTGCCTGGTTTCCTGATGGGATCCATGGAGCTGTGTCACATCCTGTGCCCCCGTGCTCTGGGACCTCAGAGCTTTATCATCCAAAACCACTTTAAGCACCTTTGGGAGGCTCAGTCTTGCCGCTGGCAGGGCAGGATGCAGGGAAGCTGAGGGCTCGGTTTTAAAAGAGAGTGGCCATCTATAACTAGGGAGGAAGAGACTTGAAGGTTTCCAAGAGACAAACCCAGGAGATGCCAGCTCAATCACAAGCAAGGCACTAACCCTGCTACTTCAGCATCCTGCCCCAGCAGCAGCCCACCTCTTTCCTCCACTGCCCCCTTCACCTCTTTCTTGGCTGCCTGTCCCTCTTTGCTGAGGTCTGGTTCTCCCTCTCCTTTGCTGGACAAACACAGCCAAACCGACCTTCCCCCTGCCTGGGGGGAGCTGTAGACATTCCTCCAGGCACTGCAGCATCTGAAGGAGGTGGGAACCCATCAGTCCTGATCTTGGGTGGTGTATTTCCCAACCAGAGGTATGGAGGGCTCAGTAGAAGACTGGAGAAGCTGAAGGACGGGTGGGGCAAGACCACATGCATTGTGACCCAGTTAGCAGATGGGTATCTACTGTGGAAAGAGATGTTTTTTACCTTATTTATGGTAACAAATCTGTCTCGCTCCCCTCTATTCCCCCCAAGCATTGCTTGTGTCCTCAGGTTAAATGCCCAGACAGCTCCTGATGCCTGAGCAATGTCAAAGTGAGTGAGACTCTGGCCTAACTCTGGGTGCTGCTGCTGCAATCGGGACACTTCCAAGCATGCTCAGAAGCTCCAGAACAAACTTGTGGCCTCTCTCTGCTTTCGAGCAAATCCTCGTGCTGTGCAGGTCAAGCCTCTGGACAACAGTAGGGAGGCAGAGGCAGAGCACCCTGCTGATCTCCATCCCACCACCACAGCCTATAACCTGAAACATTCAGCATCAACAAGAGGTGACATTCAGGCTGGCAGGGGTGATTTTCCACCAGCAGTGTTGGTTCACACCAGGTGGGCTGTGGGAAGCGGATGGAGGTGTCAGAGGAAGCTCTGCTCCCACCCAGGGTTTCCCCTGTTGAGTCATCCAGGGGTGGCTCCAGCCTTTGGCCAGTCACTTCTGATTAACACTGATGTAAACGAGCACTGGGCAGGCCCTTACTCCTCAACGAAACCTCAATGGCAAAGGAGCCAAAACCTTTGTAAGTGGGGTGCACCCAGCCAAGGAGCCATCATGGTGCTCTCACCTTGGCCGAGGTGCCACAACATGTTCCAGCCTCCAACGTCGGGGAGCAGCTACCAGTTACTGCCTGGGGGAAGATGGTGAGATAATCCTGTGCTGTGGGAAAGCAAGCTGGGACACCAGGCTGGGCTTGCTGCTACAGGACCCCAGGAAACGAGAGCACAGGGGAAAAGTTTGCCTGTGGACCTGCTCCCTTTTAGAAAGCCCGTGAGTTGCCATGAAGAGTCATGGGAACAGCAGTGAGGCAACTGCTTCTTTCCATTCAGCAGCCACGAGGACAGTGTGGATGGAAGACGGAGCCAAAGGTGAGACTGAAGCAGTCCAGCCCTTTCCTGGGAGGGATTGCATTTGGTGAGACCCTGCATGAGGCTCCGTCTTGCTGCCACCATTGCATGTGGCCTCCTTTGAAAGGTGTGAAGGATGGGCATGTGGCTGGTTCCAGCCATGTGGGACCTGCTGTGTGCCCACGAGATGACAGAAAGGTGACGTATTTGCTGTATCTCTTCTTCCTCTGGGCCAGTGACAGGGCAGAGCACAAGGTGTACAAACACAGGCTCTGCCCCATGGACCAGACCAGATTTCCAGACCCTGGGCCACTGCTGGAAGAAGAAGGCTGAGAAACACTCTGGCAGTCTGCAGGAGCGGTCTGTGCCTGCTGTGGCTGCCATCGGGTGCTTCACCTTCAGCAGCTCCATCTCAGAGGGCTTGCCATGGCTTTGTGGAGGTTCAGCAACCCTGGCTGGGAGCACGGTCATGGGGCTGTTTTGTGTCTAGGAGGGGCTGGCAGCCACAGGTGGTTCTACATGCTGACTAGACATGGCCATGTAGTTTTTATAAGTAACCAATGCCAGGCACTAAGGACACCAGCCTGCAGGGTGAGGAGCAAGCACCATGAGGCAATCCTCTTCCCCATCCTACCTGAAGGGGCAGAATAGACAGTCTGCTCAGCCCCACATTCCTGCCAAACTGGAACGGAGCCTTTCCCCACAGAGCCCTGCTTGGAGACACCAGCTCAGGTCTCTCTAGATCCTCCTCCACCCACTGAGGGGCTGCTCCAGGCAGACAGCTCAAACAGGGTTGACTGGGGATGCCAGTTTATTGCTCTTCAGGATTTTTCCGGCTAAAATTCTTTGGCGAACCCAGCCTGAGTTTGCAGGTAACACCTGGGTGACCAAACCACCTACTCCCAGTCAGCCAGACCCTGGATCTGACCCTGCTATGAAACCCCATGAGAGGTTTGCAGCCACAGAAAGAGCACAGAGTCACAGCCCCAGCCCCTGACTCTGGTCTCATGCTTTAACATCACCCTCTGACACGAAGGCTCTGACTTATCCTGATGGAGATCAGGCCGCTGCTGCTCAGCACCACGAGTCGGTCACTGCTGGGGTGCTATGGTAGGGGTGGGCTGGAGGACCTGCAGGTTGCCTGGTGCCCAACCTCTGGTCCTGGAGGAGCACGAAGAGCTGCATGAGCCGCAGCCCAGGCACCCGCTCTCCTCCGCCTGGGGAAGGCACGTAGGTCTTGAAGGAGGCTTCCTGGCTGCTTTCGGAGGTACGCCTGCCTGCAGAGCTCCGAGTCTCCACTGGGACAATACCAGTCTCAGCTCTTTACAGTATCAAATAGCTGAATTATGCTCCTTTTCCCCTATCCAGCTAGAAACTCTGGCTGAAGCGGGAGCGCCTGCAGTGAACAGGACAGATCACCACGGGGGCCTCGGCCGAGCCTGGCAGGAAGGCGGGAGGCTGAAAGCCGCGGGGGCCAAGGTGTCCGCAGGCCCTGCGGGCTGGGGCAGGCCGGCTCGGCTTGCGGCTGGGATGACACCCACCGCTGCCGGGACACCCTCCCAGCGCCATTCCCAGCTCCGTCCCCAGGCCCGGGCTGCGCCAAAGGGATCCGCAAGCCTCTCGTGTCACTGGGGCTGCCCGAGGGTCGCTCTCCTCCTCCTCCCCCTCCTCCCCCTGCTCCCCCGCCCCGGCGCTGAGGGGCGGGGAGCCAGGACCGCCGCGCTAGGCAGGGAAGCGAGCGCTTCGCGCATGAGGCGTTCTGGGCCCTGCCGCGGCCCGTAGCCGCCTCCGACCCGGAAGTGGACGGTGGGGGCGCTGGGACGTTTAAAAGGCTCGGAGCGGCGCGGCGGGGGGAGCGGCGGGGCCGGTGAGTGGCGGGGCCCGGGGGCGGCGGGGCCGGTCACGGGGGGCTCGGGCGTGGGGAGGGAGCGGCTTCCCCAGCCGGCCCCGGTGGCGCTCAGGCCATGTCAGCCCCGACGGGGCCCGGGCCCGGGGCTTGTCCGCCTGTCAACTCCGGCCTCGGGCTCCGCGGAGCAGCGGCGGTGGCCCAGGCTGCCTCTCGAGGGGGTGATGGGCGCTGCGGGGCACAGCGGCGGCCTCGGCGCTTGGCAGGGGGAGCCGGCGGGCGAGGGGCTGCTCCCGTGCCCTGCGGTGCGGGGGGGCCCTGCGGCCCCGCTCCCGGCCGTGCTGGAGCAGCTGCGCCCGTCCCGGCGGCTGTGGGCGGGCTGGGGCGCTGGGCACCCCTGGAGCGCCGGGCACAGCTTGGTGACAGCAGGTGATGCAGGCCGGTGTCACTCTTCAAATGGAAACAGCCGGGTGTGGGTAACCGGGGCGGTTTCACTCTGGGCCCGGCTCAGCGAGTATCGTCCCTCGGTGCTTCCTCTTTCTTCCTGGCGTTTCACTCATCTGCATCCTTGTCCCATCACCTTGTACTCCCTCCTGCCTCCCAGCTGCTGGGGAGACATCCATTCCTGGCTGCCCAGGGCAAAACTAGTAACAAAGCTGTGATGTGCAGGGGCTTGTGAGCTCCTCTCCTGCGTGTCTGCTCCAGTTACTCATGGGATGAGAGCTGCAGAGATGGCAGAGCAGGTGAGGTCTGAATGTTTATTCTTTACTTGTAAATAAAGATGGCAAACTCCTGTATCCTGGGACCAGTGTTTGGAGAGTAGTCTTGTTGGCTTTTATAAATGTTATCTGCTTCTTTTGAATTGGTGAGGGGAGGAGGTGATGTTCACAGAAAGCTTGCTGCAGGCCTCCCCGTGTGAGGGTTTTGTAATAGTGCTGTAGCAGGTCAGGCTATTGGGAAAGTTTAGCTGTTGGCCAGCAGCAATGGAAAATCTTAGGAAAAAGGATAACAAAGCACACAAAGATTTTCCCCCTCCCCCCTATTTATTCAGGTATTTTTAATTTTTCCTTTGTATTGTGAAACCTCTTCACATCCGTGCTCAAATAGTGAAGTAAATCTCAGTGTAACATGTGTTGTTTCTCTGAAAGGGCCAGAGCAGGCACTCTGAGGAGGAGCCAGTGCTGCCATCCTTGGTCCCTGCTGGATGACACCCTGTTTCCAGGTAGTGTGTGCATGGAGGAGACTGCCTGGGTGCTTGTCCTCTGTGCAACTGCAGGAAAAGGGACAAGAGGGCTGGGTAAGGGTGAAGAAAAATTCTAAGCGTGGTGGGAAGAGAGTAAAATTTATTTTATGCTGAGCTCTGTATTCATTCCTGCCAACACCCCTGTCCTCAGGGAGGTGGAGAGAGAGAGAGGTTAAATGGCCAGTATCCTTTCAGCTTCAAGTCCAGTGACCCTCAGTTCTTGCACAGAAGAGGTGAGAGTGAGCCCTGAAGTTCTCAAGATGTCAGCTGGGGTGAAGTTCAGCTTCAAACATGTCTTGAAGGAAAAAAAGAGGCATTTTTTATGAGAGCTTGCAGAAGACAGCAGTTGCACTGGGCTCCATGATATTTTTCTTTTCCTCTTTGATGTTCGATATAGAAAAAATCACTATGTCCTGCCCATACCTATATTTTACCTTAATAGTAGCTGAGAACAATTTACTCGATTGTTTTGCTCCAAAAACTGAAAAGCCAGAGCAGCTGAAACAGGATTGAAAGATGCTTGGTCTACTTAAGTTCCACTCTCATGTGGCAAAGGTGGAGGCACAACAACGTCTACAGAACTTGGCACTGGACGGAGAGGCAGCCAGGGTGTCTCAATCACACAAAAAAATATGAGTTCTTGCAAGGCCTTTTTGTCTGTCAGCTGCACTGGGAGTGAGTTTCTGGCTAGGAAGACAAGCTGAAATGGTTAGTCATGGTATTTGAAGCCAATGTCCTATGTAATCCAGAAGTGTCAGTCACTGTGGGAGGGGGGTAACCAGCAGTGTATGATTTTTACTGGAACGTTGCAGTGATTCAGTAAGGATGCAGGTATTTTTGAGGACTCCAAGGTTGGAGATGACAAGGTTTTACTTCTGGTAACAGCTAAACTGATGTGTCTGATGCAGCCTGTCAGGTGCTGCCTTAAGTTGCCTCATTTTTTCAAAGGCAAGGAAGAGTGGATTAAAGGAATCCCTGATACCTGGGGTGTCAGCCTGAGAACAAAAGTCCCTGTTTTGTCTGGTGAATGGGCAGGTATGGCTGATGGGCTGTGGTCGTCCACAGGTCAGTGGTGGGCATTCATTGCAGGGCAGATGTGGAAGCCCTTCCCCCCACTGAAGTGACTTATCAACCCAGAATGTCTGTAATGGTTGATACGTTCTCTGTCATCTTAGCACAATCAATTATTTGACACTTTATTTGAAGAAAATAACCCTTTTTTTCCCCCCCCCTGTGTCTATTTGTAACTCCTTGAAGTTGGGGCCCTTTACTGCACTATGGATCAGCTGGGGTATGTGAGAAGTACTGCTTCTGCTCAAGGTGCCAAAGAGGGTTTGAGCAAGCCCACTGCTCCCCAGAAGAACGCTTATGCCAGGCTGGTGCAGAAGCACCACAGCGGCCGATTCCGGTCCTATTTGAACCACATTGCACAGAAGATGCAGCTAGAAGACAGCACCTCCAATGACCCCAGCTTGGATCTTGACCTGCCCCTGAGGAGAGGCCTGGTGAAGGATAATCCAGCCAGGAATGGGTTGAATGCACAGAGCTATTCACCCATCAGAACATCTCGCCTGGAACACTCCATGCTCGGAGAATTTGAGAACAACAAACCCCAAACCTCTCTGAGCAGATGTCCTCATAAAAAAAATGCTATTGTTAGCCCAGAAGGAGACTTGGAGGTTGAGGAAGACTACTATGTCCATCAGCGTGGAGCTGCAGCTGACCTGTCAAATATGAGTGATGCCCTGGGCTGGAGAGTAACAAACAGCCTGAGACACCGTGCAGCTCTGCAGAAGTCTTCTGGTTCTGATGAAAAGGATGAGGAGGACATGTGGAGGAAGAAACATAAGAAACGAGGCAGGTGTCCTGCCAACACAGATACAGCAGCTGGACACTTGTTGACTGAGCAGTTTAGTGAGGATGTGCTAGCAGTAAATGCCAGGAAAAACAGTCACTTGTCTCCAGGTCAAGTCCAAGGTGAGTTGATGCTAATGAACTGTTTGGTCCATTTGCTACAATTATTGTGGAATTGAATGTGATGTTCTAGTCATGACTGAGTTAACAGGAGCCAGCTCTTCTCTGACCAGTTTAGTCAGCCCTTAGTTACCTGTGGGTGGCTTTGTCCTGTTTTACAAGTAAGCCATCTGGCATGTGGAAATGGCTTCATGTGGAGCCAGCTTGGTGCTGTCGTGACCTAATCCCCTGGTGCAGGCTCTGTCAATGTGGCTGTGCTGCTTCCGGGATCAGCTCAAGACTAGGAGAGCCCAATTTCTGTGGTGTAGAGTCCAAATTAATAAGACTAGTGGATCCAAGCTGACTCGGGGCAGTGACACTTTCCTCTGCATTACCCCTTTGGATCTGGAGTGTTGCTTTGCCTTCCTGGAGGGTCCAAGTCCATCTAAGGCTCAGGGGTTAAGGTGCTTGTATCTAATTCCTGACTCTGGTCAGTGTTGCTGCTAGTAACAGAGACCACATCTTGCAATAGTAAAGTGGATGGGTCTCTTACATGGGGTGTTCCAGGCAAGAAGCCCATTTATGGAGAGAAATAAAATTCTGTGTTAAAAAGCAAACCAAAACAGCATCAACAAGCGACCAAAGCCCAACAGTTTGAGTTTGATCTTGCAGTGTAAGGAGTTAAAACATTCTCTGAATGATGTTTATGGTGAAATACTTGGAGAGCCTGATCTTATGAGCTGCTACTGGAGGAACTTACAAATGTCACCACCATATTAAATTCTCTGTAACAAGTAGGAAAGAGATTGATTTCTCAGCTCAGTAAGATGGGCCTGAGGCCTGTCACAGCTCTTGGATTGGAAATCAAGTAAATGTTTAAATCAATCTTATAAAGCTATGCCCTGTCACTCAAGAGTGGCAAGTAATGTGCATTTTTACAGGGTTTGCAGTATTTTTGGGGCTGTGACAGTAGGTTATGTGCTAAAGTTGCTAAGCTTTCATGAGTTTTTACACAAGAGATCATAGAAGTTGAACACAAGCAGATTATGCTAAAATGTCTTGATGGGCTTGATTCTGAGGAGGTTTTTAATGTATGCTTCATTGTAACACTATTTATTATGCTAGCCTGTTGTTCCAGACTTTGCCACCTTTCCCCCCAGCTTTTGGAGAGCAGGGAAAAGCAGCTACCAGAGATGGAGAGTCTAGAAGGCTTACAGCTTACAGTGAAGACAATAGGTGCCTGTATGGTTTTTAGTTTAAATAAAAATACACTGGCTTTCAGAAGCAAAGCACCTGCAGTTCCCTCTAGCTCTAGCTGGGAGTGGGGTTGCACAAGCCCTTTGAAAACAAGTTGTTTGTTTAGCATGAAGGCTGAGAGCAGAAAATTTTGACTGCCCAGGTGCAAAACTCACACTGTGGGGAAGATTATTGGAAAACCGTTTGTTTAGCAGTGACACCTTCTTCCTGTTCCTCTTGCATGCCTCCTCAGCCACCCTCCTGTGTAGCTGAGACTTGTTACTCTCCAGAACACTTGTAGGAACGTGAAAACAGTTTAGTTTCTTGGGGAGGAAAGAAGTAGGGAAGAAAAAAAAAGTCATTTGATTCAGGAAAATGTCTTTTCTGCTGCTCAGTTTGAGCTTATTTTAGCACTCTTGTTAAGTGAAATGAAGGTTTTACAGTATGTGAGCGCTTAGGTATAAGAACTCACACATCAGAGTCCAGATTAATATTTTCTCACTTCAAAGCTTGTCTTTCTCTCTTGATGCTGATATAAGTCATATTACTTTGCATATGCAGGTGTCTGGTTTGATCAGTTTAAATCAAGGCTTGTGAAGCTGTGATGGCAAGAATTGCTTCTGTCATAGCGGTGAGGCATATCATCTTCTCAGTAGTGACATTTCTTCACAAATTAACTCTGCTCTGACTGTTGTAGGCTTTCCAAAAGGCTTTTTGAGCTAATCTCAAAGCCAAGCATCTCTTTGTTTCTTTTCGTTGTCCTTAACAGCTCTTCAGCTCAGGCTTAGCCATGGTCAGGTTTGCAGTGATCCTAAACTGAAAGTGCTGAAACAGAAGGCAAACATGGAAGGTCAAGAAAACCCTGTGAGTGCCTGGGGCAGGCTGTGGGCAGCGAGAGGCACATCCTTGTTGATGTCCTTCCAGTGGTGCAGCAGTTTCTGTGGCCTTGGGGAAAGGCAGAGTTGGTTTGTGGAGCCCCAAGGAAGTGTTACTGAGCCCCGGAGCTCTCTGCTGCTGGTGTGTTGCTGCCCATGAGAAGCACTGAGGATTGCTTTTGCCATGCTGTGCTATAAGGCCCCAAGACAAGGCTTGAGGGATAGAAATAATTTCACAGCAGACTTCAACAGTCTCCTCTGGTGTTCCATATAGTAACTGCTTTTCCTAAATACTGGAAATTTTGCAGTTGAGAGCTTTGTGTGGGCAAAACCCTGTCCTTCATCTGAAGCATATGACACTGTCATGAAGTTGTGCATTGGATTCATGCTCCAGAATGAGAAGTCTGGGGTTTGGGAAGATGATGCTGCAGATAGATGCATTCCACTGGCTGTTGCTCCCTTTCTGTGCAGCTGTAACCTTTGTGAGAATTGTCATAAAGCCTCCAAACTAGAAAATAATAATAAAAAGCTACTTTAAATTGTGATGCTTATAGTTTTTAATCTCATAATTTTCCCTGATGGTATTTTCCCCTAAATCTTCAATTTTCTAGGTTCTTTGGGTGCTAAAATTTGGTTAAACTTCCTTAACAGTACATCTTTTATGAAGTCCCCTGGGTTGTTTTCTGGTTTTGATAAAAAGACCTTAAGGGTTTTGCCACTTCAATCCAGAGTTAGTAATCAAAATCTCTTGTGAGTCTGACTAATGTTTCTCTCATAAAAGGGCTTAAAGCCCCCTTTTCCTTGAGGACAGAAGTACTGACTCTGCAGCATCTGTCTGTCACATGCCAGTAGTTGAGATTTGCATGGCTGCTAAGTGGAACTTCATCTTGAATATCTGCAGTGCATTGCTTTGTCAGTCAGTAGTTTAGACCAAGTTGCGTGTTTTCTTCAGGTCAGCAAGGTTTTGGTTGCTTTTTGAGTACGTGCACTTCTCAGTCTGTTTTTGAGGGAACAGTGCTGTTTGATAGCACATTCCTGAGTCTGCTGGAAAGTCAAAAAAACAGACATCTACAGAAGAGAATTTCTGAGGATCTTTGGAGCTTTAGTACCAGGGAGTGAGGTGGCTTTACTGATTCCGAAAGCTTGGGTGGAGCAGGGTACTTGGGAGGCTGATTGCTATGAAATAGGTTTAGATTTTGCAAGTCTGGATATACAGTCTCAGTCTGTATCTGCCTCAGGAAGAATGCCACCACTGGAGGTTCCTGTCACTAAAAGCTTCATGGGTTTATGATGTGATGGAGGTATCTTGCCCATCTGTCAGGGTCAGCATGCCCCCTGAGCAGGAACAGACAATTCCTGGGTAACAACAAGCCTCCTCTGAAACAGCATAAGATTTCCACAGCCCTTTCTGATTTATCACCTGTCTGACACTTGGCATTTACTTGCCTAGCCTGTGATACTTAACCAACTTGGGCAGCTTCCATGGAGGAGTGTTGCTGGCAAGCAGGCTGGTGTTTAGCATCACAGCTTTAAAAACAATTATTGCTGTTGGATGGTGGTGGTGTGTTTGTGGCTGCAACCCTGACATTTCAGAGGTTCAGCATAGGTAAAGGAAGTGACCTGGAATGGCTTTCCTGCATGTTTGACAGGTGCACCTTGTCAAGAAATACCAGCCTTGGGAAAATGGTTAAGTCGTAGGGATTTTGTCTTTGTCATACACTGCCATAAATTTTATATTTGCCTTTGTTACTTTGGAGAAAGGACCACAGCTTTTGCTTTTCCCCTTCTTGTAAGGCAAATTTAAGAGAATGCTAATTTTAGTGGTGAGTCTTCCAGTTCTTGTGTGGTGAAATTCAGTATATAAGAGTGCTGTTATCTCCCTATCTGGCACCAATAAATATGGGCCAGTGATCTAGTAAAGGCCACAGATTCAGCTCAATAAATGGAGAATGCTGGTTGCTGTGGAAATCTCTAAAATGTAGCTAACCTTGCCAGGTCCAATGTAACGTTCCTTCAATGACCTTAATCATAGTCATAAGATATGGGAGAGGGGGGAAAACTGGATTTACTGTATGGCCCCATCTGAGAACTACATGAAAAATAGAATGCTCCTTTCTCTAATGGTTTAGCAATGTCATCACAAACATAAATTTTTCTCTTGCTAGAAAAAAATGTTGCATTCCTGAATCTTGTGCAACTCATTTTTTTGGCTAACATCAGCTATAGTATGTGAGTTAATATCTGATGTATCCTCTCTTGGGGAGATGAGATCCTGCCCTTACAGGGACTGTGGTTTGTGTATGTGATCTAATAACTGTCTTCCCTGCCCTTTGCCAGAGTCCTGAGCACACTGTGGTACACTGGGACTGAGTTCTGCAGCAGGAGCCTTGCATCTGGCAGCTAAGGTTTAATCTCCATGAAGTAGCTTCCTTCACCTGCTGACGTTCAGGTGAAAATGTTCATCAGTGGAAACACTTGTTCTTGTTAACCCGCTTTTTTTTAAAAACTATTTTTTTATCTTATCTTCAGCTCCAGTCACTGAAGTTAGGCCCCTGTTACATAGTTCTGGTAACTGTGCCTGGCAGTTTCCTGCTCCTAGGCTAATACAGAATTGAATTAATTTTGAATTAGTTTTTGAGTCTTTTCTTTAATGTGACTTGTCATCGATTTAAGCAACGAAAGTCCTGTTGAGCTCCTTCAGTGTCAGTTTCTTATGAGATTAGGAGTTTGCAGATAAGGTGTGAGTATGGATGCTCATGTGTCAGCATAATAAAATCATGGCACACGTGTAATGGTTTAAAAGCTGTTTAGCTGAACTAATTACATGCAGTAATACTTGGAGAATTGTTGCTGACAGGTGTGCCAGGTTCCTGCAGTGTCATGTTCTGACCCTGTGCTGTTTAATACTTTTGTCAATCATCAGGAAAAAAAGAGGATTGGAAGGGTTTTTTTGTGTGATTTGGAGACCACAGGGGATATTTAATAATGAAGGCAGTTACTGGCAGCAGTCTGGATCACTTGGTGGACTAGGAGTAGGCAAAACAAAATCCATTTATTGGACCAGTGTAGAGCCATGCTAGCAGTGTGGGAAGCAACAGCTTGGAAAAAAGTTTTGATCTTTTGATGGATTAATCAGCTGAACATCCCCCTCCTGTGAAATGTGGCCAAAAGGGTAATGGATGAGCATGGGAATTGGAAGATTGAGTATGGACTGCGTGTGTCTTTGGCACGGCAGCAGCAGCAGCTTCTGGAGTATCATATCCTGTGGTGATGCCCTCTGTTTGGGGTGGATGGTGATGAATTGATGAATACTCAGAGGACTGCCACCAGGAAGATTAAAATGCTGGGATCATGAGTGAATGATTTGAGGAACCCTGCTTTACTTTCCAAAGAGATGCTTGGGGGAAGGGAGCTTTCAGTAAATTGCCTACATGGGGAACAGATGTTCAATAATGAGCTACTCAGTTGAGCAGATTATGATATAACGCATTTGAGGCTAAACAATCCAGGCTTGAAATACAGCACAATTTAGCAACAAGGGTGAATGACCATTGGAACAATTTTACCAAGGCTTGTGGTATGTGGGCTGTCACTGGCATGTTTAAAAGCCCTGATAACAAATTCTTCCCCCAAAATATGCTGTAGTTCAAACAGGAATTAATTTGAAAAAGCTCTGTCCTCTGTGATCCATGAGGTCAGCCAGCCCACACCCCAGTCAGGTCTTGCCTGTTGTTCAGATAATCTCTGAAGTGTCTCCTTCCCCATTGGTACCCAGGTAGGCAGGACAGATGCTTTGCAGCTGCCTTCAGTCACTGATTGAGATTCCTCTCCAGGCTATGACTACTGTAGGGCTTTCACTGCTGCCTTGCTTTCCAGTCTCTACTTCTGCCTCTCTTGTCCCATATTCTGGTCTCCTGTCCTATGTGCTGGCGTTCATCTCTTGCCATCCCACCTCAAGCCCCCTGCTAACTAGTTCCATGAAATGCTGTGGGTTGCATGTCCCATACTCCCTCTTGTGGGAGAATCTGAGCTATGAGGAGTTGAAACTTGGCTGGGGTAGGATGGAAAACAAAATGTTGGGATCTATTGCACAAAATAATGTCTTCTGTGACAAAAATAAGAATTTCCAGGGTGCTGTAGGAAAATATCAACAGTAGCAGATGCAGCCCACAGATGTATGGGGCAGGTCACACCTTGGAGAATATTTCAGGCTCTCTTACAGATACAGGCCTGCAGCAATAATGTTTTTGTTCAGTTTCTATGTTTTTAGTTATTTTCCCCCCACAGTACTAAGGGTTGTGAATGATGTACCTGTTGCACTGAATGGGCAGTATGGGGAACAGTTCTTCAGCAAATTATTATTATGCAACACATTGAATGACCTTGGGATGTGTATGAATCTCAAAGCAGTTCTTTCATTTCTTCAGCTATTAGTGTCTTCCAGGATGTTAGCACCTCCTATCAGGTATGTTGCCTTTCAAAGCCTGTTGACTTCCTCTGATCTTCAAGCAACTTGCTTCCCTCAAACTACTGAAGCCCAGACGAATCAAAGAGAGAACCTCAGCAGTATTATGTGTTGAAGGTGTTTTGCTTGCAGTTTTGAAGACTTCACAGCAGAGTTGCTGAATAAAACAAAAAGCAAAAGGAAGCTGCTTTGGGAGGATGGAAGGATGAGGGGGCAGTGAAAGCAGCCCTGACCCACATCCTGAGACAGGAATGGAAGCCTGGAGGAGTGCAGTCATCAGGCGGAGTAGGTAGTTAGGAGGTCATGAGCAGGGTGGAGCAGGTTCACAGAGAGTCCTGAAAACCAGAAGAGATGTATCCCCTCCCTGACAACGCCACTGTGCTGCTGCACACAGCTGGAGCACAGTAACTGTTTTCATAAACTTTTAGTCTATTGCTACTAAATGAGTTTCGTCACCAACCCTTAGTTCAGTGCCTGGAATGGTATCTTTGGCTCTTGCTCTCATGTAGTATTCCTACAACACAAACCCTGCTGAGGAATTGAATAAAACTGCAATTACTGTCTGAGTTCCTGAAGTCAAAATCCTGCAGGCATCAGGATGCTTGGAAGTGTTTTGGAAGAGGAAGTGTGGTGTCGTGGGCACATGATCTTGGCGGTCAGAGGCAGTTTCCACAGCATTGTTTTCTGCAGCAGAAAGAATCCATTGTGCATTCTTCTTCGTTTCAGTTTTTCAAAGCATAGGCCCTTTCAGAAAGCCAAAGTCAGCAAGAACATTTTCATTTTCCCTAGTTCCATGTTGAAATCTAGGGACATTCAGCACAAGAGTTGTAAATAAGTACCTGCAGCTTAAAACAAAAGAGCAGTAGTAACATGTGCTTCCTACCATGTACATGCTTCCCATGCCATTTTCATGGGTCTGGAAATGAGCATCTGCCTCTGCTTCTGACTTTCCTGAATATCCATGGACACATTTTTTGCTACCTTGTTCTTTGCTGCAGTGTAAGGCAAGAAGAGCTTAAAAAAGAGGCATGAGAGTTTTTTAATAACACAACATGGAATTTTAAAGAATGTATTATTTAAAAAAAAATTCTGCTAATTTGAAGACAGAGCCTCCCTTTTCTGGCACTGTCACCTCCAAAAAGCAGCTCATGGCTCTGTGAACTCACTCACAGACATGGACAGCCTGTATTTCCCCCTCCAGGAGTCACTGGCTGGGGGGCAGGCTGCCTTTCTGCAGCCAGCTTGTCCCTTATGTGGCAAGGATTCCCTTTGTGCTTTTTTTTTTTTCTTTTTTCTTCGATCTCCAACTCTTCCATGCAGATTTTGACAGACTTTCTGCCAAAAATGTTTAGAAAAATCACCTTCTCCAAAGAAGCAGGGTGAGACAGCTCTGCAGATTTGTTCCTGGGTATGCAGATGGCTGGCAGCTGGGTTGTGCCCTGGTGCATGACAAGCTGCTGGCTGGCACCAGTGGAGCTGTGTTACGTTGTACAGGGTTGCTGGTAACCAGTTGGGCTAGAGGGACTAGTTGCTCTGAATCACTCCTGAAGTCACATTTAAGGGCTGTGTGGTTGTCTTCTAATTTTGTTTTGATTTGTCTTGATGGTGGAAGGTTACAGCTCAGATTTATGTTCTGGCTGGGCCCTGGTGGCTCATTGTAATGGGTCAGTTAGGGGAAACTGGTGGGCAGAGGAGCTGGTTCTGGGAGCTGGATTTCAATACATCATCCACTAAGTTCAGGACATTTGCATAGCATTTTCATTTTGGCTGAGCCCATGCATGTAAAAGTAGATCTGCATTGTTTCTCTTCTTGGAATGACTGTTTAATTAACATTAAACTTAATTATGCCATCTGCCATCTGCCTAAATCCCTACAGTGCTGTCATATCGCTGTCCTTTTCCACTTCCCTCAAGATACTCCCTTTCCCGGAAGTTTGCCCTACTTTTCAGTCATTAAGATAACTTCAAATCATTCTCATCCTCGGCAATTTTTGGGGAGAACTCACAATAACACTGCAGGAACCCTCTTTAGCACTATGGTCAGGCTTGGACTGAGCACAGACGTGTGCTGCAGACCCTCCTGTTAAGGATTCTTTGAGTTTACATTTCATCAGAGAAGAAGGATCATTTCTTATTTGCTTGTGATAATGTGATCTCTGACTTTCTCTTAGACCCCAGACTGAGCATCTGATATACTGCCTACCAGGTTTATCTCCTGAAAGTCTCTTTGCTGCCATGAAACCTCACTGAGCTGATAGCGTATCTCCAAGTCTTGCCTTTTCACTCCTACATCTTCCAACAAATTCTTTCCCATTACATCCTCATTTCTCTCTATTGCTTTGTCTTTAATCTTGAGCCATCGACTTTATTTAACCTCTTTGCTTCAAGATAGTGTAAAATGCATTGAGGTGGTTCTGTTCCAAGGCTAGCAAAGAGCTCTGAACTCATTTAATTCATGCTGAGAGCAGTGTTGAAGCACAGCTGTTCCTAGCACAGGCTGGAGCAGAGCTGAGCTCATGGGGTTTTGGTCCTGTTATTTGGGCTCTAGCATAGAGTTTTGCTTGAGACATATTCCAAGAAGTGTCTTTTTTTCTTCCTGGTACAGAACTCTTTCCCTGAGCTGCTATACCAACAGCTGTCTTTGTGTATTGCCTTTTAAAAGGAAATAGAACAAAAAGTATTTGGCTGTTACCATCAGAGGGATGTTTAATCTCTTAAATCTGCAAAATATTTTTCAAAACATAAATAGCTAGTTACTTCTGGCCTGTCTGTGACCAGTGTTTCTGTTGACATAACTCACATTTGAGATCACTTCAGTGGTGTTTTGCCTGTTGTTTTTTGCCTGTGTGTGGTAATTTGATCCCAGATATTGTAGTAGTCATTGAAGTGCTTGGAGTTCTTGAGTTAGTCACTTACATAATATGGCATATACTGGGTGTCACTTATGTGTTAGAAATTAAAAAACAATCTGAGAAATGTATTTTGGCTTTTAGAGTTTTAGAGGAAATTATTTTAGAGGTTTCTCTGAGCAGAAGAAAATATCAAATAGCTTTTAAATTACTTGTTTAAGCATATGAAAGGGAAAGATGTGGGGATCCTAGCAAAACCACCCTAATGTTAATGCAGTTTGTACTGGCAAGGCACACTTTTGCTTTAGGGTTTATTTGACTTGGGAGAATGAAACAAATAGTTGCCTGGTACAGCAGTGTCAATACTAGCTCTGTGCCTGTCTGGAGTTACCAGCCAGAAACTGTGTCCCCACCCAGCTCATCAAAGCTGGCAGTGTTAGATTCACCGAAGGACCTGGCATGGGCTGCTCAGGGGCTATGTAGGATTTGGGATTTTTTGGGTCCTAAGCATCCTTGCAAAGTAAGGCAGAGTTTGTCAGCTTAGCTCTTGTTTTGAGGCTATTAACATGCCTGTTGCACATCAGCATCCTTAGTAGCTCATGAAGTTGCAGGTAGGACTTCCTGGCAGGTCATGGGGAGTATTTGTTTGCTGAAAGACCAGATCTGATGGTTTTTAAAATTTGCTTTGCCAACTCTGCCAGGAGCCAAGGGCCAGTTTGAACTTGTACATCTGCGAGATGATGCCTTGGGCTGCCACATGCTTGGACTCTTAATTCCTTGAGTGTCTAGTAAGGATGAATAGGAACATGTTTTATTTAGCTTTCTTGCTATGCTTAACCTAGTCTGATTTAAATGGGAGTGTAGGACTAAGGAGGGGTTGGCATCAGAGTAGTTCTCATTGCCTTTAGTTGGTTAATTCCTGCCTTTGGAGATAGGGTAATGTTGGGTGACCCTTCACTTGGTAGCTGCCCTGCCTTCTAGCTCATGGTTGCATCTTTAGTGTTTTCCTAAGTGCATATGGGTTGCCATAAGGAAATAAACATTAGGGAATCTCTTGAAAAGTTTGAAGGAAATTGGTTTATCTCTTTGAAATGTCTCAGCAATGAAATGAAGCATGGTAGAATTATGGACAAGTATTTAGTAACTGTGTTGAGAGTGTCTCATTAACTGATAACAGTTTTTTCTGTTGCATGTTATTGGTTCTGGGGATATGCTTCTGTTTCTTTTCATGCTTATGCTAACTGTAAAGTGGGAGTATTTGAAAGTTTCCTTGGCGTATCTAGATCATCATCTAATGCTGGAAAATCTTCTTAGCCAGTAGCAGAGTTAGTATCAGTCATGGGCCAGTAAAGGTAAACAGTAGGTGGAAGTGTTTTGTGTTGGAAAAGTTTGTAACAATATTGTTCCATACAATGTGTTCAATCTGATTCCTTTTTTTTTTTAAACTTAAAAGGAGCCATTGGGTGTTGGGAGAGCTGTCAGTAAGATGAGAGTCCTGAACCTGTTGTGATGCTCTCACAGTCCTGCCCACCCCAGGGAGCTGGGTTAAATATAAATAATGTAGATGGTAACAAAGCTGAAAGTTTACTTAAAGGTTGGGTGCCTAATGACAAGGTAGATGCCAAGAGGAAAGCTATACCAAGATGTCTGTATCTTGGAATTCACTTAGTCTCTCCAGTAAAACCAATTCTTTCTGGATTCTGGATGGGAGGTATCCGAGGAGTAATGGATGTGCTGATGAAAATTCAGTGAGGAATACTTCTGTGCTGCTGGTAATCAAGTAGCTTGTCAGATGTTAGAGGGCAGTTAGAAATGTTTTATTTTGGGTAAATAAAATTGAGCATCTTGGTTCTTTCTTGTGTAAAGTAATATGCAAATTTTAATATAAAATTAAAGACTTTCTGGCCTTCTAACTTCATGTTTAGTTGAATATTTTAGTTGATTTAGTTGACCATCTAGTTGATCAACTGACTAATAGCTTTAAATTTAATTAAATGCGGTACTTTTCAAAAGCTAAACTATAGTGATTTAGTATAAATTATGTCAAATATGCTGATTTAGAACATCTAGCCTCCTCTCTTACTGTAAGGCAGATCAATTATTCTGGGAAGCTGCCTGCATGCCTTTTTTTTTTTTTCCAAAATAAGGAAAGATTAATAGGTACTTAGGTTTGAAGACCAAAGTGCGCCATTGTATGATGTCATCATTGTCGAGATGAAGTGTGATGGTTTGGATTCTAGAGCTCCAGTGTTGTTCTTCCAGCAGAGCTCAACCAGCTGCTGCTGCCTGATGCCAGACTGAGCTCCTGGTTTGGAGCCAGCCCCCAGCTCCATCCTTTCTGCTCCTTTCCCTGGTGCCCATGTTGAGAATAAAAGTGTCACTGATGGGGACTGTTCTGAAAGCCTATGAATGCCACCCACTTTTCATGCCTTTCTGGCTGTGGTGGGAGTTGTGCTTCCCCTTGGCTATTTTGAAGGGGTTCCCTGCTCTGTGTGTTGAATTGCTGGTCCTATTTAGGTGCCCCTCTGTCACCTTTGTGGGGAGCCTCCTTGCCTAATACAGGTGTTAGGCTTGTTTAAACCCAAGTTTCTTCCAGGTGACTTCAGGTAATGAACAGTAAACCTCCTTTCCTCAAATTGTTACTCCTGTATTGTTTTCCACTGGAAATGGCAGAACATCTAGAAATCCTGGGCAACTGGTTTGAGGAATCATCTGAGGGGCCAGATAAACATACCCAAACACGTTGTGTTTACTGTGTGTTGTGTTTACATCTGTGTCTTGCATTAGAATTGCTCTGTGTTCAAGGCTGAGTGGTTCTGCACATGTAGGCATGTTTGGTGCTTTGTGGTTGCTTCAATCCTCCCATCAGGAGGTATCCTTCAACCTCAGCTCTCAGTCACTGCACTTCAGTCTTTCTTCTACTGAAGTTATTTTTTAAAAATTATATTTATTTACTATGTTATTTATTCATTGGTTATTTTAATGCCTAGAATGTTTTACTACTTTGTGTGACATCTTACCCAAAAAGATTTTGTTGTATCTTACAAATCACACAACTGTAACACTATAGAAGCCAGACTTCTGATATGCCTGGTGCTGAAATAAGAGTTTAAGTTTGTGATAGCAGTTATTTCAGAAAGGATAGTCTCAATATATCCTGTGCTGTCTATAGATTAATCAAGTTACAGTTTGCTTTGTGGCATGATGGCTCTTTATCCATCGACTATTAATGCTGGGCAGCAGGGACAGCAGGACCAGCCCCATGTGTGAAGTATTTCTGACCTCCAGTTTTAGGGAACAGGTGCATTACAGAAGCAAATACTGAATCTAGTTGAAACAGATGGCAACCTGTAGTTAGCTCTCTTTCTTGTGAAAGAGAAAAAGCAGAAATTACAGTCATGCAGAATTTGGTGTGTTCCAGTTGAATGCTAATTGTGACAGTTGTCTGTGGCTTTGTAACAGGGGTGGTTTTGTTTAGCCATAAATGTCATGGCCAGTGGAGTCAAATACTTATCCAAAGTAGCTGTGTGTAAACTGGCTTGCAAACCAGCTATCTGGAAGCAGGGCTTGTTCATCTGAGTAAATTTTTTCTTTGAGTTTGTGTCTAAGTGGATGAAAAATCCTACCAGAGAGGAAGCCAAAGGCTGAACTATTAGAAAAGTGCAAGTGCCTCTCTGCTCTCCTACCTTTCAGCAGAGAAAGGTGCTTCTGCACCCTTTGCTGTTGCTGTGCATTATTTTTGGCAGTAGTGGCCCCAAACCTCCTGAACGCATGGCCATGGCAAGTGCTGGGGCAGCTCTGCTCTGCAGTACCTAATTCTGGCTCTCAGCTCACTTCCCAACTCGCCAGACACTTTTTTCTTTTTTTTTCTCCTCTGCATTTTATTTGTCTTTTTTTTTTCAGCTCCTTCTTAATTTCATGTTAAGGTTTAGCCTCCTTTATATCCCAAGTTCTTTAAATCATAGTAGTATTTTCTGTGACTCGCTGTCATAGAAACGAGAACTTTAGGGGACCTTAGGAGCTCATGAAATCCATTTCACTCCCTTAAGGAAAAAACTACTCTTTTTAGACCAACTCTGGCAGATATCTGTCTCACCTATTTTGAAGAACCTCCAAGGAAGCAGATTGTGTGACCTCTCTGGATGATGAGTCTAGTGCCTTGCTTTTTAAATACTGTTTCTAAGGTCCTGCTTGTTGCAGTGTAAGTCAGATTCCTATACCAAAATGGCTCTGAAAAACCTCTCCAGAGCAAACCATGTTGCCAATTCCAAAGTTGTTCTGCTCAGGTCTCTCTAGTCCATACTTTTAGTTTCGGTGTCTGTTTTTTAACTTAATCTCTTGACCCTTAGGTCATTTGCAAATCAGTTTGTTAGGCATTTGCAAATGAGTTAATTTTAGTTCCATCTCAAGATGTGGTCTGTGCAGACAGTTTTACCTGGTTTGCATAATTTGAACCTCAACCTTTGGCTGCGTTCTTGCTGTGTTAGGACTGGGGCCTCCCTTGAACGGTCTCCTCCCTGAAAACCTGCACAGAGGGTGAAAAGCTTTATCATGTAGAAAGAGGCCAAACTACATTGCCCTAATCCTTGTTGTCACTGAATGCAGAGCCTCTCTTTTAATGTGAGATGCTGGTGCATCATTTTGCCTCTTCCTAGGCTGGTCTGAGCTGGCACCTTGGTTGTCCCTCTTTCTGTCTTGGTCTGTCCTCTCTTGAGTTGGGAGAATCCCTCCCTCTTCCTCCTGATTTACTTGTTGTTATAAGTGGAAGTTGATTTTCTTTTTTTGTCTGTGACTAGGTAAAGTAGCAACTTTATTGCACCATATTTTTAAGATCTGCTAAAGTACAGCTTTTTAAATGTGTGGGGGTTTTCTCCTCACTTCAATTTAATTCTGTGAAGCAATCTGCAATTTCATTTGTGAAGGATACCATACGTAAAAAATGTGCCTTGTAACTTGGATAGCCCCACAGCACATAAGTTGGCATTGCACGTTTTCTGACTTGCAGGTACAAGCTTGGACCCAGGGAGCTAGCCAGGAGGGGCTGGAAGGCAAAGCTGTGATGACATGTTCAGTATCCAGGTGGAGGGCCAAGAGGGCAGCTGCACGGCGCTGGGTTGCATTCCAATGTGCTGATCCGTGGAACAGCGTTGGCATACGCTTTGGAAGCTGCTGCTTGCTCTCCTGGCTGTAGGGAAGGGGCTGAGGTGATGGCAGGGAAGGAAGGGGTGAGTCTTTGCAGATTATTTTTGTATGATCATGGCCTGTTCTGAGCAGGATGGACATTGGAGTCTTGGCATTTCTTTGGGATGTCGTTGGTAGCTCAAAAGTTAATTGCTCCACAGTGGGTTGTTAAGAATCTTTTTTCCTCCTTGATTCCTGAACTACTTAATTAAGTTGTAGGGAAGTTATGTTTTCTCACTATGTGGGGGTTTAATGGGGTGGAGGTTTTGGAAACAGTTTAACAATTCCACATTTTATATGCTCTAATGAATTTCCCAGGATTTTGGAAGGGCTGTATCCAACTTCAGTATCGTAATTTCCAGAGTTTTATTTATGCTAAAGTAAGTTAGTGGTGGATTAGAAGGCACAGAGGGCCAACAGAATACAAATGAACTAATGAAGACATGGTTTCTTTTGGATAAAGAGCATGACTCACAGTTGTGACTTGTAATGAAGTATGGCAGACCACGAGTTTCAGCAGGACCACAAGTTGGCAGTGGGGTTCCTCTTCCTTCCCCTGTTATTTCAAACCTGTGTTTGATTTCAGGTGCAGAAAAGAGAGGGTTTGCAAGGACCAGAAACAACTCTGAATCTGCAAGAACTCCCCAGAACTTCGATAGGAAGAGGCAACTCTCAGAGTCACAGACAGAAACAATGAACCATTCAGACAGCAGAATAAATCCTAGACAACTGGGAACTCCCAGAGGTATTAAAGCAGAGTGTGTACATGCTTCAAGAATAAGCTGCCTTGAAGCATGTGCTCAGCACTATTAAAAGATGGGCTGGGATGAATTCTCTTAACTCTAAGATGAGCTGTAAAAGCCGGTTGGTTATTTGTAAAGCATGATTATTCCAGGCTTTTCGGTGCTCTGAAGTTGAGTGCCAATATTTCTAGGCAAACTGTTCTCACAAGTTCAACTTTGAATGCAAAGCCTCTGTACAGCTGCTGTTGAGATACATAGACAGGTTTGGTGGGCAAGATAACACTTACAAATTTTTGTTTGCAGGAGGATCCTATGCTGCTGTCCCAACACTGGGGGATAGAAAGAATCGAAATAAACCCACTCGAGGGAGGAAGAAGAGTATATTTGAAGCCTACATGTCAAAAGAAGATGTTTCAGCAGGACTGAAAAGAGGAGAGCTAATTCAGGTGCCTGGAACATCCGATGTCCATGCTTTTGTAATAAGCCTGTGGAAATCACAGGCTGTTGTTAGAAATAAATGTCAGTTGGTTGCATGACAGGGGATAGATCTACCACTCGTAGATGCTAGAGAAATAGCTTTTTTTCCCTTTCTCAGAAGGTTCCAGAAGTGGGATGGAATCTTTTGCTTTCATCTGAAGTATAGTTATTGGGTTGATTTCATGAGGCCAGTGGTATGAGATTCAACAAGAAGGTCCTACACTTTGGCCACAATAACCCCCTGCAGTGCTACAGGCTGGGGAAGAGTGGCTGGAGAGTGGCCCAGCAGAGAGACCTGGGAGTACTGGTTGACAACTGGTTAAACATGAGCCAATAGTGTGCCCAGGTGGCCTGGAAGGCCAATGGCATCCTGGCTTGTATCAGAAATAGTGTGACCAGCAGGACTAGGGATGTAATTCTCTCCTTGTATTTAGCACTGGTGAGGCCTCACCTCAAGTAGTGTGTGCATTTCTGGGCCCCTCACTTCAAGAAGGATATTGAGGTGCTGGAGCAGGTCTAGAGGAGAGCAACAAGCCTGGTGAAAGGACAAGAGAGAAAGTCTTACAGAGATAGGCTGAGGGAGCTGGGGTTGTTTAGCCTGAAGAAGAGGAGACTCGGGGGACCTTATCACTCTCTACAACTACCTGAAAGGAGGTTGTAGGGCTCTTCTCCCAGGCAACTAGTGACAGGAGGAGAGGGCCTGGCCTGAATGTGCTCTGGGGAGGTTTAAGTTGGTTATTGGGAAGTACTTCCTCACGGAAAGGGTGATCAGACATTGGAATGGACTGCGAAGGGAAGTGGTGGAGTCACCATCCCTGGAGGTGTTTAAGGAAAGACTTGATGTGGTGTTAGGTCATAGGTTGGACCTGATGATCTCAGAGGTCTTTTCCAGCCTCAGTAATTCTGTGATCCTGTAAAATTTCTGATCCACACTTGTGATGAATTGCAGAGTTCTGGTTGGATGGTCCACTAGCTGTTGTTGTCATTATTCTGGAGACACTTAATTTCACAAATGATGCTCAAAACCACAGAATGTGCTGGCAGTCGCTGTCAGTGTAAGTAAAAATGAATGCCCTTAACAAGATTCTTCTTGCTGAAATTCCTTACAAAGATGTTCAGTAGACCTCAGCAATGAGGTGCAGACATCTCCACTTCCAGATGCACTCTTCTTTTTTCTGTCTATCAACTACTCCCAGAAGTCTCCCTTCCACAAAAAAAACAAAACCAAAACAAAACAGGAGAGTGATGGTGCAGGTAATGTTGTGGTCCCTGGAGTCTCCTAGGGCTGTGCCTACCAGGGCATTGCAATAACTGGTTATAAAATGTGATGCAACTCATTAAATTAATACCGAATGGCCAGGCAGTGGTTCTGGACCCTTGGTGTGATGTTCTTCAGGGCACACCCTGCAACCCAGTGAGATCAGAGTGGCTGGGGAAAAAAAGGCAGGTGGTAGTCAGTGAGGGCATGGTGGACACTCATGCTGAGGCATCATTTGCTCAAACACACTGGTGGATTGCCTTATGATTAGTGTTGTAATGCTGGACATGGGATACTTTCACCAATACATTGAAGCTGTGGTGTATTGTGATTCATCACCTTGCTTATTGTCTGATTTCTTGTTACAGTTGTGTAGTAATTCTTGTATAATCATTTAGTGGCATTATTTCTGGAGATGTGATGAGGAATACACATATAAAATTGCCTGATTACTTCCTGAAGACCAATCTGATCAGTTCTTTGCTTTCAGAAGAATGATCCTGCAGCATATCCATGCTGATGATCACACTGGTTCACTGGGCTACCCAGACCTTAGGCCAGGGCCTTTTTAAAGACTGTCATGGACATCCATACTAAGAAGCAAATGGTGAAAGAAGAAGTGGGAACCTTGAGCTGTGACTTCTCCCCATGGCTGTAGTGCCATATGGCAGCAACCAAAGCTTCTGCTTTACCTTGAAGTGTGTTTTTGGCACCTGTTTCAGTAATGCAGCCTGATAACATTAAGTGCAGCATGTGTAGACTGCCTATGAGGTCAAGTGCAGCTGCAGATGAGGCACATCAGACTATGACTACCTGAGATCCCATTGAAATGCTGAGTCCCAGAGGACCTGTGATTGCATGTTCTCTGGCAAAAGAATCCCTAATTCTTGTAAAGCTTAGTGTCTGCTTCAGGTCATGTGCTGCGTAACTGGAAGACTCATACGTGCTTGCTTAGGCTGTATCTGTTTTCTTTTCATTCAGTTCCACATCTCGGGGAACAATTGAGGCTGCAGAAGCTGGATTTAATAATTTAGGGATGAGTTGTCAGATCATGGGCATCCCAGCTCAGTATCTCTCATCTTCCTGAGAGATACTCATTAATTGTTATGATCTCATCAAGGCTGTGACCTCAAGCAGGATGGGCAAGATCCTGAGAGCAACTTCAGTGAATGGGCAGATACTCAGGACTGCTCTATACAATGACAAGGAACATAGTAAACAAGTATGTATTGTGTCAGTCTTCAAAAGTAGGGCATTAATCTGGCATGATAACCAGCAAAAATCTTCCATGAGAGCATGTGGAAGAGGAGAACAAATGTATTGGTCTGAATCTGATGGTACTGAGCAAACTTCAGTACTAGCCAGACAGAAAAATTACACTCGGAGCAGGAGCATCCCCTGGAGCATCCTGGTAACACTGGGTCTGCATTTATTTGTGTGAGAACATGAGAGATCTGTTAAGAGAGAAGAGACCCTACTGTGAACTCTGGGGATGTTGCTGGACACTGGTAATGCAACTACACAACTAAATGCTCCTGACAGCCCTCCCCCACTGGAAACTACTGGCAGATTGGAGATTGCTCAGATAAAACACAAGTGCCATGAAGACTAAACAGTCCTAGATCAGGAAGAACAGAAGTGTTATCTTTATGGGTGCTGATGTCTGTCAACAATATTAGTGTCAGTGTCTCTGGTGCCATATCTGACATAACTCAGTTTCAATAAGTAGTGTGGAAGAGTGCCCTGTGGAATTCCTGGATTCATCTCATTGTGCAACGTGTGTGGAAGTGTCCTTCCATGAGAAAGGGGATCTGAGCTCAGAGTACGTAGACTTCCCACTTCCCTGCCTGTAAAACTGTCTGCAGGGAGCAACCAGCAAGTGTTACCAGGCTGGTTGGAATCACGTCGGCTGGGCTGAAGGCAAACAAGACTGAATAACTTCTGTACAGTTACGCAAGCGGATGATGTTGGCTATACACAACAGATGAAGTCAGGTTATGTATTAAGGAACATTGACCCAAAGGACCATAATCATCTTGTGAAGCACCATGTCTGCTCCACGCCTCCAGCATCTCCTAGATCCTCCCTGCAGGGCTGCTGGGGTCAAGCAGAGGGGGTGCAGCATATGGAGGCGCAGAGCCTGCTTTGCCGCTAAGAGGGTATTTTTCCTTGGAAAGCTGTTGCTGTGTGGGTATGAAAACTGGTTTCTCTGATTTTGGTGGATTGTTTTGTCAAAGGTGGCCACAGTAGCAAGCAGATAATTGAACCCTGACCCTTTTTGGTGTGTACATGCAAACCAACCTAGGCATGTGTGTTACGATAGCTATTACAAACTGTTTGAGATGTTTGAAGGTTAGTCTGAGTGTTTACTGCCCTGGCTGTAGCAGAGCAACTTGAGAAATCATGACCCTTTTGTATCTTGCTGTGAAAGCTCAATAAGGTTAGAAACTTTTTTTTGGCAAGCATGTGTGAAGCTGACTTGACTAATCAGAAAGTGTTTTAGAAACCTTCCTGCAAACCTTTCTCTTCCCTTTCAAAACAAAGGCCCTGCTGACATAAAAACACTGATAAATATAGCAGCTATTATTTGTGAGCTATTGTAAAATAATACAACATTAGTGTGACATCATGAGACTCAGCAGCCAGATCCTCACCCCCTAATACACATATGAGAACAGTTGTTCATTGCAGATGGGGAGAGTGACTGGTTCCAGATATGATATCACAGCGTGAAATGTACAACATTGTAAATAGGATTTTCATAGGCACAGATAATAGGGCCCATCTGCTTTCTAAGATAAATTTTGGGAGTTCCTTGCTTAAAGGGAAGTATTTTAATGCTACTTGATGTAAGAATTCTAATGCTGATCATAATTAGGTAGTGCATATAAAATGTAGAGAAACCTGCTGCATGGTAAACATGGCAGCACTTTGCTCCTCTGGACCTGGGCATCCATGTGGACATAGCCGCTCTGGCGCCTGCTGAGCCATAGATGTAAACCCTGATTTTTCATGCCCTTAGTGGGCATTTGCACCTGGCTGATTGACAGCTGTCCCAAACCATTCAAGGGGGTTCTGCAGAGGAACACAGGATGTCCCCTCATCTGCTTTGTGCTGCTGGGTAGATGCTGGTATGGGAGTTATTTGACTTGTTGTCAGGCAGAGCAACCACCCATTTTCATTTTCCTTCCTCTCTGTAGCAGCTTGCTTTACAACAGTATATTGTGTTTGATGGATGATTCTGGGAAATAAGGGGGGGGGAAAAAAAAAACAGTGAGAGTTTTCCATCAGTGAGCACCAGTGCTAATAGAGGCTGATGACAGCAACTTAGCTCTCACTTTGCCTAAGCATTAAGTATCCCTAGGGTTGCTCCTTGTGGGTCATCTTTGTGCTGTTATGCCTGCCATGTGGCTAGGGTGCTCCTTAATACGAGTTACATAAGGCACAAAATAAGGCATTGCAGCAAAGTACTAAAATAATGCCTAAAGAATATAGAATGTATGGTGCTGGTGTTTCCAAACTTGAGTAAATAAAAACAATGGAAACCCTTCATAAATCTGCAAATTCTACTTCAAGGCAGCACAACTTTCACATGTAATCAGCTTTATTTTCCTATTGTCTGAGTCTTTCCCAGAGTACATAAAAATTATATGCTGCAGTAAATTGGTAAGGAAGCAATTCCTGTGAGAGGTTCCTGTGATTGCTTAACACAGAAGTGCAAACAGATGCAATCTGTTCGTACAACAAATTGGCCAGCTTTACTTCAAATACACAAGTGGAGAAAGTTTTAAAGTTTCAGCCCAAAGCGGAACCCTGTGTGAAGACAGATGCCTAGTTGTATTTCCATAAGAATCTAAAGCTGTCAGTTTTAACTGCAGCCACCTGAATCACAATTCCCAGGACCCTCTTGGGATGGGAACAGCACCGTTGTATAGCCTGTAAGTCCTTGGTTGGCTCTCTTTTTCTCTTGGATGGACCTGAATGCAAGCAGCAAAACTGGGAGTTTACTTTGTTTACTTTGGAGGAGTGATATGAATTTGTTGCAGGTGACTTGAGCTCAAAGGTTGGCAGGTGACAAAGCAGAAATAGATAGACCATGGAGTCTCAAATGTATTTAAGACAGCTTGACTTTAAACTTGTTTAAACAGAATTTAATCCTGTAGACTTTAAATGTTTGTTTTTGGAAAATCCTTTTGATTCTTATTTGGAAATGTTCTTTATCACAGAGTTATTGCTACTGTCTCTTTGCAGGAACAGCCTAAGCTGCCAGTGCCCCAGAAGGCTGATACCTGCTGCTATGCAAGCTCAGCATGTTAGCTTCTCCTCTTTCCTCCCATCCTCCAAAATAAGCAAAACCAACATTCTGCTTTTCCAAAACAGAGCAAAACAAATTGTTTCTATTGTCTGTTGGTTAATGAGGTTGGTGGATGCTCAGCAGAAAATGTGTGAAGGAAACAGGAGGGCTTGGCTCCTCAGTTCACCCAGTAGCAGCAACAACTAGTGATTCAACATCCCTTTGATGACAGACTGCAGTAGATCAGTTTAAGCCTATCATGAAACTGCCTTTTGGCTCAAAATTGCTCGGATGCTAAGTTGTCAAGACTTGAAATGTATAATGGAAATTTAGATGTATCTCTCATGTTTCACAGTAGATATATTACCCACAGCTCTCTAATTTAACTGCTGTTATATAAAATTAATAAGATTCAGGCATAATCTTTCTCCTTCTCTTTTTTTTTAAGGGACCCTTGAGAATAAATCCTAAGAAGTACCATGAAGCCTTCATTCCATCTCCAGTAAGTGTAATTTTATAATGCTTTAAAGTTCATAAGTAAAGGTGCATTAAGATAGGAGTTACGCTGTGCACAAAAGGTCGCTCAGAGGTGAACGAGTTGGAATAAATGAGCATGAGCTGGATTTTCTGTTAAATCAAATACTCCCAAACAAACCTTCCTTTTTTTATACCTCGAAGAACTACCTAGGTTTGCTGAAATTTGGGATGTTGCTGGGTCCCACAGAAGCCAGCTGAAGTTAAGTTTGAAGACCACCAGATAGTGTAATCAGAAACCCTTGGTTTATGGCTGCAGAGGTTTTACAGATTTTCCACTGAGTTAAGTTAATCTTCCCTAAACAGATATGCTCTCCATTTTCAATCTGCTGCATGAGCTAATTTGAAAAGTCATTCCAGAAATAATATGCGTGATTCCTTTTCATGTGCCCTCTTTTGCACGAACTGGTATCTTGGTTGGCTTGGGATGTACTTCTGTCATGTGGGACTGGCTTGTGCCTCTTGTCTCTTCTTTCCTTATTTGACAGAAAAGATTTTGCAATTTCAGGGACTTCCAGTAGGGAAGGTGACCTCACAGCTGGCACAGCCAAGGCTTTTTATGTGGAACTGACTTGGTCAAAGTGTAACTTGGTCAGTGAGAAAGAGTTTCATATTGAAACATTTTTTGGTGTGGGGGAGAGAAGGCAGAGCTTGCCCTGAGACAGTCAAACACTGACTGTTGTTGTCCCTGCTACTGACAGCACTATTGTTTGGAGCCTGGATTGAAAGCCTTGAAATTTGTGGCATTGTTAGTTCACCCTGTTCATTTGGGATATTGTTTTGGAGCCCACTTTGTTAGAGAAGGCTGGCATTATAGAGGTGGAGGAAGGTCAGGGATGCACATGGTGGATTGACTAGAGGAAGAACAGAGCAGCTCTCCAGTACATCAGTAGAGCAGCACTGTGTGTGTAAGTGAAAGGAACTGTCATCCTTCTGTTTCAGGTGTCCTTGTAGGTGTGATAAGTGTAAACTGTTAAACATATTCTCTGAAATGGCAAAATTAAAGGAGACATCCAGCTACTCTTGTGAGCTTAACTGGATGTGAAGCTTTACCTCTCATCACCCCTAGTGTCTGACTGTTGCCTGGTGCAGTCAACACTCCTGTTCTGCATGCAGGAATACATACATACATTAGAGAGGGTTAGCAGAGGTTATCTCAGATATCTTTCTACTTGTCTACCCTTTGTAGAGCTGAGTATCAGAACCAGCCTTGTCCCTAATAGCAAGAAGTATCAATAGCTGGATGAAGATAACTGGCTGGTGTGGACACAGTCCTCACTTTAAGACAAAGGTTTTAGGAAGCTTATCCTTCCAATAATAATACTTGCCATGATGGAGGGTTTGCAACCTTTGTGTTCTGCAAGACTTCCCATTGTTGTCAGATGCTGCAGGATCTGCAGCTGTGCAAAAATGACTCTTTCTCTCCTGCTGTTGACTGGAGCACTGTACACATTTTCAGCTCTGACTTGGCTGTGGCTTCATGAAGTTCAAATGCAACAGCTGTTCACCTTCTAACACCAGAAGTCCAGGGTGTTTCTTGCTGCAAATGCTCTATCTCTGCTTGTGTCATTGTTGCATGAAGATTTGAGGGGAAGGCTGAGGGCCCTTCTCTTGAAATCCATCTAGTGAACAGACCTGAGCATTTAAGTCTCTGCCTGGCATCTTGTCTTCCCTGCACACAGTGGTGTAGTTTGAGATGATGGCATTGCCAATGTGAAGAATGATACTGCTGAGCACGAGTGATGGATTGACTGCGCTGTGCTTGTGGAAGACACTTCCAGAGCAGATGAAAGCACTGCAGATCTCCCTCTTGTCATATGGGCATAGACAGCACTGCTTTTGATGTGCACAGGTGGCCATGGAGCAGCCTGGTGCTCCCTGGAGGGGTCTGCAGAAGTCTTGAAGCCATTGCAGCCAGTACAGTATATGCACCCTGGGGGCAGCTGAGATTTTGCAAGTATTTGTGTTCTGTTGTGACTCTGTGTCATTTTAATTGCATTAGTAATCTGAAGTGCCAACTGTTCAGAGTAGGGGATGCTGAAGGAAAAAGTGTGATGGTCAAGTGTTCTTGGAAGTGTGTAAATTCTTCTGGAGCTCAAGATACAGAAATGCTTCTTTCTGGAGACAAAACCAAAAATTACAGCAATTTCCTGATTACAGCTTTGTTGCAGACATTGAAATTAACTGCTGTAAAATAGATGTGCATACACTCTGTGTGTGTGTATAAGTGTGTGTATATATATATAGGAGTGTATTGTTCATGATGAGAGTTGCTGCAATTGAAGTCAAGACTTCTGCATAACAAAGAGGGGCACAGCTTTAACTTTGTTGTGTGACATATCAGGTACCTTCACAGGGAGTGAGGGAAAGGGTCTGCCTTGTGCTTTCTTGGACACAGGAGAGAAGGAAAAAAAATTTAGAACAAACAAGTTACCATGAATGCCTGCCTGTGTCCTGCAGCACAAAGCAGCTACAGGTAGAGTCAAAATCAAGAAGGCACTTTCATTAAAAAGTGACCTTGAACTTATCTTTTTATGTATGTTGTGGATTTGGATAAAGAGTTGTGGCAGAAGGGAGAGGGTGGGGAGAAATGAGGAATAAGAGCATGTGTAAAAAATCTGGCTTTTTGAAAAGAACAGTTTCCAATTTGAATTATGTTGGTCCAAGAGGCTTTGCAATTTTTCTGCATCTTGTCATGGGAGGCAGCTTCCACACAGCTGTTGAGCTGCTGCTGCTTTTCTTTCTAAGAGCAATTTGGTCTTTTGGAGGACAGCCTCAGTTTCACATCATGGCAAGTTCTTTCGTTTTATTGTTTTGGTATCTAAGCAGAGTAAGATATTTGTGATATTAAGGCTTCGTGTTTTCAGGTTATAAAAGAAGTTTTTCTTGGAGACTGAGCACACTTGTACTTCTGATTGGATTTACTCAAGCATATGAGACTCAGGAGTGAGTATTTGAGGGTGACTAAAGTTGTGATTAAGATTTTAGTTCTTATGAGGCTGGTTTGGTTTTTTTATTGAATGACAATGAAGCACTAATCTAAAACTCATACTGTTCTTTTGTACCTCAAAACTATCCAAAGATTTCTTGCTTTAGAAAAGCTATGTAGCCTGCTTATGTTGATACCAAATGCTCAGGCTGTTTGACACATTCATGGCACTGGGAAACAGACACATGGAATTTTTTTTGTATTTTGGGAAAATGGAAATGAAAGCAGCAGGAGCACTGTCAATAATTAGCCATAGAAAAAGGAAAAAAATGGCAGTCCTTTAGAAACTAAAACTTGTGTTGGCATCTTCAGGAAACTTAATCTTTATTCACCCCATGAAGAAGATCTTCCAAACTAAATCTAGGTTAGCTGAATGCCAGACATGTCTGGGGTGGATAATCATAGTGTGTCCAATTAGTAGAGGCTCTTGTGCAAGGATGTTAACCTAGAGTATTGAGAGATGGTGTCCTAACATGTCTGTTACATAAAAGATTTCCTGGCTTGCAGTTGGCATCTGTAGTCACCATTTTTTGGAATCTTTTCTAACATTAGTTGTGCCAAACACAGTGTATGGTGCTAACTCATTTTAAAAAAAGAGACTGCATCCCCAGTGCCTCTCTTTAGGCCACCTTCACAGACTGACCTGCTGATCCCAGAGCTATGTGTCCCTGCTTTCCCATCTCACCAGGAGAGTGGCAGGTAGCTCAGCATGGGGCACTTGCCAGAGGCTGTCTTCTAAATGTGTTCTGAACAGTAGCTTGGAGTGTTTGAGTTGGGAACTTCATGTGTAAAGAGCTGTGACTGCAGAAACTCTCTACCCATTCCCAAGAGTAACTGTAGAGGAACTGAGCAGAAATTGCAGACAATACATCTTGAGGGCTTGGCTCTGTCTTGAATAAATAGAGTGGAACTACTGTGCTGGCACATAGATACAAAGAATATTGTATGTTGAAGGGCATACGCTGGATCAATTTAATTTCTGTGCACAACTGCAGGATGTTTGTCTCACCAGGGTGTGTGTCTTCTTTGACAGTGTTTTAAACCTCATAACAACTGTAATTTAATATGTTTTGGTCTGGCATTTATTTTTCTTCCTCTTTGACTAGGATGGGACTCGTGATATCTTTATTGATGGAGTGGTTGCTCGCAACAGAGCCCTGAATGGTGACATCGTGGTGGTGAAACTGTTTCCCAGGGAACAATGGAAGGTCAGTATATTTTTCTGTAATTTCACAGAAAGAGCTTTGTACTGTTTTCTTCATTAAGCTCAGGCCCTGAGACAAAGAACAGAGAATTTCCTACAATCAGATTGGCTAAATTGTAATTTGTGCTGCTGTAGATGGATTTTATCCATTGCAATGCTTGGAGGAAGAATTACCTAAAATGTTGAAACCTCACTCTTTGCATAGAACAGGCTTCTTTGTTATTGTGTGGAAAAGTCTGATGGCAGTGCTGGTTAAAGCATGATTGTCAGAGGTGACTTTGGATATCTGTTATTTAGCTGTCTTCAAGCTGTGCTATTAGATACCTCTGAGTAGGTGTTTGCAATTGCGTATATATTTGACAAGTGCTGTTCATAATGCCTTCATAATGATTAACTCTAATTTGTGGGTCCTCAGTCCATGGAAAGCTTATTTTGTCACAGCTCCAGATTTTGTAGTAATGCTGTTCTTTACACGAATGAGGAACGTGTGAAGTGACTGGAGCAATGCAAATGTGGGACAACTTTTTTCATTTTCATGTCTGAGAATTTCACTAAGATTGCTCTTTTTTTTTTTGACTGATCGATCTCAAAGTCCAATGTCACAAAATTTTCCAAATGTATTTCTTGAATTTTTACTGAGAATTAAAAGACCATTGTTGTGTCTTTGTGACAAAAGTAATAATGATGGTGATTCTAGCTGAGTGGGTACTGGTTTGGGCTACCTTGACCTGATGCTTTTTACTCATTCAAGCTGCCTTCTCTGCCTGTCCTTGTTGGAAGTTATGTGATTTTAGTCTTGCACATGCAATATCTTCAGTCTGGTCATTTGCTTAACCTTCTATGTTCTCTGTTTAAATCTAATAGTAATGGAAGTAATAGGTTTGAAAAATATTAGAACTTGTCTGTTCCTTTTAAATAAGCATAAAATGAGTAAACAGCCTAAGCATTATTGCATGTAAGTGCAAAACTGCCTTATGCAAAAGGCAATTGTAAGTGGGATCTAAGATATTACAGGTGTATCCCTGTACAAATACAGCTAAGAGGTCTGCTCAAATCTTTGTAACCTCTGAAAACCAATTTTGAAGGTCAAAGCAAAATTTCTTTTCAAGAGCCCATATCAGAGTTCACTAAAGCTGTGATGATTAGTGTATGTTTAGATCACCAAATCCATATATGTAAATTATCTTTTGCATTTGACCATTTCATATGGTTGGAAAAATGGAATACTTAGGGTGCTTAGATCCTTTGCCAGGACCTGCCAGCACAAGGGCTTCTTTGTAGGCTTTTGATAGAGGTTGCCTGAGTTGGAAGCTTTGCAGTTTTCCACCTATATCTGGCTCTAAACAAAGAGAAGACTTCACTCTCTTGTATCCTCATGCTTTCATATATTTAACAGTAATGTTCTTTTATGAATACAAGAGGAAGGGTTCAGAATATTCTCCCAGTCCTGGGCAAATGCTGACACAAACAGAATTGGAGTCTGACTGCGAGGAGGCAATTCAGCAGAGTTCAATGTTTTGTGGTATCATTATGATTCTTCTGTGGCAAATTTAATCTTGCCAAATGAAGTAGCTGGGACATGCCAGACATGTTTTTCAGCCACACAGGTGCTGCCCTATGTAGTCTTTTTTTTTTTTTAACTTCTTGCCATCAGCAACTTAATCAGCGATGACATCCTTTTTCCCCTGCTCCCTGAATCTCTTGTTATGTTCTCGTGTTTGTATTAGATCTTTGGGAAAGGTGCCACAAAGTTGCATTGAAAGATACTGCATTCTGCCAAGTAATTCATACTGATTAATGATAAACTGTCACAACCTATTTTAGGTTTTTCCATTTGTTTAGTCTCATGCTGCTGCAAAGCTGCCACATAGGTGTCTTGAGGGTTTTCTCCTTCCCATTGGGCCTTTGGAATAAGCTGAACAGCTTCAATTATTTCCTTGAAAAATGTAAATCAGATGTATGGTATAAGTGATGTTCCCAAAGGAGACTTTACAGGCTCTGTACTATTTGTTTGTTAGGATTGAGATGTGTGTGCTGATTGTTTTTATGGTTCACTATTCCCAACCCATTAGTCTGTGCTCCACTGAGAACTGAGCTGGGTTTTTTGCTGGGAAACCAGTGTCTTGCAAAGTATAAGTTGCTGTTACAGCAGTCTGGTGGGTCTGTGCCTTTTGAATTTCAAGCACCCTGGATGGCCTCAGAATACTCTGGGGGAAGATCTTACTGTGACCAGTGCAGGTGATTCATGTCATGGACCTCTGTGCAAAGTTGCAGTGCTACGTCCCAGTAACAGGAGGACTTGACTTAGCTGGAACCTTGGTTCAATTTGTGTGTGTAAATGGGAGGAAAGGAGAAAACCTGTGACAGGTAAAATTATGGATTTTGGATAGAGAAATCTGTATTTTCTCAAAGAGTTGAGAAAGTTAGAATCATGGAGTTGTTTGGGTTAGAAAAGACCTTTAAGACTATCGAGTTCAACTACTGGACTTGGGATCTGCCTGGTACCCAGTCAGTTGGTTTGTTTTGTTTTTTTTTTTTTGGGGGGGGGTCAGGTGCCCCTAAGATAAAAACACAGGCTGGAGAGAAGTTTCTCCAGGGATATACTGTTTTCTGCTGAGCCTGTAGTGGTGATACCTTGCACACAGGTATAAATGCTGCAGTGAAATGTAAGGAGATGTTGAAATAGTCTAGATCTGTGGTTATGCTTTCTGTAATACCTTCCTGAGAGGGACAGCAATATTTTCTTCCTCCAGCCCTCCACTTCCTGGCTCAGTGGTGGGAAATTTATCAGGCTTAAATTGCTCAACATCGTGTCCTTCCCAGTATGTGCATCAAGTGAGTGGATGGTCCTCTTTGTGCTTGTTCTGTCTGGTCTTAAAGCTCTGTTTGTTCATACATCCTCTGGGAGAGCTGTTTGCTGTTTGGTGATAAGTTTGTCAGTTCATATTTCTGTGCTTACTATTAGCTTTGATCAAGAGCCAGCAATTTCGGTGTGGCACCACTGGCTTGAGGGAGAGGCTTTTTATCCCTGAAATTTGTTATCTTGTGCTCTTGGAGAAGGTGGCCATCGGCTTCCTGCCAGGGCTGAGTGGTGTGCATTGTGGTGACAGCATCTGGAGGCTGAGAAGCTCCTCTCCTGTCCTCTTGTGTTACATCTTGGGAATATTGAGGTGCTATGGTAACTTTCAAATATTTAGCTTTTGCAAAGTAAGGTATTTGACTTAGACTTTTTTTCCAGGTACTTAACCTACTCTTAGCAAATGAAGTCAGAGTATTGTTGCAGTCAGCTAGACTGTCCCCTTCTTACTTCAAGCTATGAGGCTTCCTTGAGTCTGTGCCCTTATCTTCTGGAAGAATATAATGATGAAAGGTAGCCAGTGACAGAGGATTTACCTCAGTACTTGTCAATTATTCTGATAAAGAAGAAAAATGGTGCTTTCTTTCTTGACTGATTTTTCAATACTTCAACTTCCACCCATGGGTTCTTATTATATTTTATGGAGTTATGCCTACATCAATTTTGGGAGCTTCAATTATACAGTGGCATAATTACTGGAAGGCAAAAAAATGTTGATATGATGATCATAGCAATATTTCTCAGGCTCATCAAGGAGAGAAGCAGCGTGTTAGGATAAAAGATAAACCCCAACCCATCTTTCCTTGCAGCCTCTTCTTGCTCTTTTACTGTCTGCTTAATTGTCAGACAGAATTTGTTTAATTTCAGAGATTTGATTTGGGTTTTCTTGCAAGCTGTAATTTCTTTGGTGGAAGGAAATAGCATAATAAGTCATTTGATATCATTTGGGGCTTGGATTCCTGGCCCAATCTCTGGTGCTTTTAGAGGAGTAGTTTATAATGTGGAATGTTTTTCATGACAACCGTCTCACGCATCACATGTGATGGCTGAAATTTTAGAGTCTTAGTCTGAAAATAGTACCCAGATGAGGACTTCTTGCTGCTCAGGACTGCCTGAAAGGAATTTTGGGGTCCAGCCCTGTATTATTTGATATAAAATGCAGGAGAGATCTCCAGTTCTGTATCTGCTTGCAGCAATGGTGTGTTAAAACGATAACAACATACGCTATATATGTACATGAAACAATGTCAGATTAACCTGCCAGTTTCTCAGGAATTGGTGCCTGAAGTTGTCTTTTGTTGCTGTTGTTTCATGAATAACTTCCTCCTCAGCTTAACATGCTCCTTTGCACTATATTCAGCTGGTTCTTTTTTTGATCTTGTTTTATGGTCTCCAAAGCCAAGGATGTAGACCTGTTCCTGTATATATAGTGTGTGTTTGTGGATAATAGGATAATGGTTTTAGTAATGAAGTGTCTGAAAGTGATAGAAACAGTAATTCTTTATAGCTCATGAAAGCACATGTTCTGTTCAACACTAGGGTGTCAGACACAATACAGTGCAGCAGGAGATCTTAGAGCTGTCTCTTCTAGAGCCATATTTCAGAGATAAATATTTAAACACTTTATGTATAGAAGACACAAAGCACAATTCATTTTCCACAGCTGTGACTGTTGTTGGCATAATTACAAATCAACGCAGAGAAGAGGAACTATTTGATTCAAGCAGACATCACAAATGTCACCATGTATAGTTTGAACAGAGCTACATATCTTGGCAAATCACCACCTCCAACTGTTGGTGAAAACCTATGAACCATTAGTTGTCCAGAGGGGATGCTAGCTTTGGATTTGCCCTGCTGAATAATGATTTGTTTCAACCAAATTCTTCTGAGAGTCAGTTTCTTCTCAAAATCTCCCTGTCAGTGTAAGGATAACAGTAACGCAGGAGGAGATGGGGTTCTTACAGGGTTATCACAGCAATACTGTTTGAGTCTAGCAATCAAGAATGTTGTTTGGAAACATTACATTCATAATAAAAAAAAAGTTCTGGAGAAGTCATTATTGAAATAGTAAGTGTTCTGGCATGCTGAAAGCGTTCAGGTGTAATTCATGATATCCAGGAGTAACATGGGAAGCCTAAGAAGCCAGCTAGGAAGATGTCCAGAAAATCTGAAAGGTTGATGGATGCTGTAGGGAAGAAGAGTAGATGGGTTTTTTGAAATTTGTTGTGCTGTACTCTTTACAGTGAGGGCTGTAAGTTAATGGTTACACATGTGCGTACAGTCCCCTCCCCATCTCAGAAAATCCCCAAACCACAAACTGGTGGAATCTGGAGAAGCCTTATTACCTGTTTACTTTATGCTTTTACCATTCTCTGGTTGGCCACATGTTCCATGCTGCTGGGGCCTGGTGGACCTCTGCTGTGAGCTGGCATGGCTCTTTCCAGGCCTTGCTTAACTCCAAACTAAATGGGTATAGAATAGCAATACAGTAGATTGATAGCAAAAAAAGCCATGAAAATGGGAAATGTTGTCCACTGAGACATTTGTGGCATTAAATTTGCTCCTCTTGCAGATGTTGCTTTCACATTTCACATTGCTAGTCAAATATCACTTGAAGTCTATCAACTGACATCTTAAGACAGTGAGTTTTAATAGCAAGACCTGGCATGCTTTCTTATGGTATATAATGGTAAAATGACTCTAATGATCTGGATTATGTGAGATTGCCATGACCAGTGCTGCTTTCATCCCTTGCCTCCCCATGCATGTGTAAAACAAGGAGGCAGAAATACCAGCACTTTGAATGTTGCAAGCAACCTCTTACCTTCCTGAGAAGGACCATTCCTGTCAATACCTGCCTCTGTGTCTCTGATGGGGAAGCCAAAACTAGGATTCCAAATAACAAAATCACAAGAAAGGCACAGACTTTCTGAACAATCTAATCTCCTTTTTGTTCTTCCTCCTTATGTGCTGAGTAAGAGTGATATTAGAAGGCAAATTGTTAAGTTAGGTAGTAAGGCCAGCTTCTTACTGACTGCCTGCATCCTGTCCTCTAAGCACAGAATTACACTGCAGATCAGGTTTGGCTCCACAGATGCAGGATAAGATAAAAATGTTACCCTTAGGTGAACAGTGAAGCATTAAATAATCATTCATCTCACATGGCCAGTTGTTATGTCACTGGTGCAATAATAACAGATAACCCCCTCATGATGAGGGTGGCTTAAGGCTGTGTGAGATACCACTAAATTTTAGTGTGGAAGAGCCTCATCTTGAATGGAAGTGCTCATGGGGGCATCTGAACTTCCTTTAGAATAGGAGTCAAGTCAACATTTAATACCTGCTCTCTGTTGCTGCTCAGTTTTTTCTTCTTGGTCATATGAATATAATCTAGTACAGCAAATTGTTTCCTTTAACAACTAACTTTTTTTGAAGTGATTATTTTAAACTCAGTTCTTCCAAGTCCTCTGTAAATATCCACACATCACAGTAGATTATTCTTAATCCAGTCACTTATGTAACCACTATCATTTTTTACTTAGTTATTGGTTCCTGTAGAATTACTATTTCTTAGAACTGTTTGGTTTTTGCCAGTTTGGAGGCTTATTTGATGATACCACATGAGTATTTGGAGCCAGCACCTTGTAAGACAGAGTTATGATACCTGTTGTTGTGATGGGATTGGTTTTTGGAATGTCATGCACATTAAACTCACTTAACTTTTTATAAATGTTTTTTTGAAAGACTGTCCAGCTTTTCAATAGTTTGGGTTTCTTTCAGATCCACATAATTCGGAATAAGTTTAAAGTGTACTGATGATGAAAGGTCCCATCTGGCCTAAAATTTGTTCAATGAATGTTATATTCTATTTTTTATTTTTAAGGAGATTGTATCCCTAATTTACCTGAACAGCTGGAAAAATGAAGAGTTACTATGACACTGAAAAGCTGTTAATCTTTAAAGTCCCTGGGTGAGATGATTTTGAATCATATCTGAAGTTCTGAAAAAAAGAAGCCCTACATATCTATTTGCATGTTTGTTCTTGCTATCAGCTGGCAGAGAAACAACAATTGGCTGCAGTATTTACATGTGGTCAGAGCTACTGAGGTTGGCTCATTAACTCATTTCCCTTATTTCCTTGACTCATATTTATTTTTCTTAAAGCTGTACATCACAGGGACAAGGAGTCTAAAACAGAGGTGATTTATGGAAATGAAGAATTGCAGCAGGGGGAAAAGTGACAGGGATTTTTCTACAACAGGTTATTTGGGGCAAGATGTGGGGCCTCATTTATAATCATGTGGTTTTTGGAGATACAGAAGATGTTTGTCATCATGGATGGGATGCCTTAAATTTGTTGTTGACACAAGGTAATTTGTAACTATCTAAGATAAGTTGTCTGCAGTCTAATAATTAGGTCTTGAATCAGTATGCCACTAGCTTCAAAGGGTTGGGATGATTGTGCTTTGTCCCAAACACTGTTCTGTGCCTTCCTCCAAACAGGGCAAAGTGTAGCAAGTTGGAGTACATCTCCTGGCCTCCCAAGGCCTCCTCTTCTGACTTTGTGACAGTATTTGCTATGCAGGGATTCTCTTTTCTTCACATTTCTGAAGCTAATGCCTTAACTACTAGACATATCACAAGAACTTGGGAAAGAGTCTAATATTAGTGCACTGTCACACACAGTGGAAGATGACCAGTGGTTTATATGCATCAATAGCAATTTTCTTAATACTGCTAACATAAGAAATCTTACTTGTTACTTGCTATTGTCCTTCACCCAAGTACTGTACAAATCAATACCCTGGAACCTGTAACTGTGTCAGAATCTTTTCCCGCAACATCTTGAAGAATTGCAAGTGATTATTTCAATCAAGTTTCTTGTTTAAGAGGTGCTGCCCAAAGCACTGAGAGGAAATTAAAATTCTTCTGATCATTTTTTCCAGCAGGTTCCTCACTGTTTCAGTAGTTGTTCTTGACATAATTTCTCAGCATGTGTGCACTGATAAGACAACTGATGCAAGGTCCCGTTTTCCAGTTTTTTCCCAGCCTACTTGGAGGTTTTAAAAAAGTGTTGTTAATGACTTTAGGAAAATACTGCAGGACAGACTGCTGCTCTACTCACTGCCAAAAAAGGCAGTCACTTTGGTGTGCTTCCTTGCTTTGTCACTGTTTGTATGAGTTTATTTTTGTTTTCTGTGTTCTGTCACGTTAGGTAATAACTGTTTCGTTAAAGTAGGGCCTGTCTGTCTCATGATTTGTTTAGGTTTCCAGTATGCTAATGATTCATCCATCTTCAGCTGTATCATCTCCTGGAGTTGAAACATTTCTTTGTTTTTAGCTTTCTTGGAATTATTTTAAAACAGAGAGCAGTGCCAAAACACGTACTTTTAATTGAGCAGCTTTGAAAGTGTGAAAATAAAGACTTGGCATGATGTAATTAGCACTTGTGTATTTTGGTTGCAAAAAGTGACTGGTGAAGAATTTCCCAGACATCATTCCTTGTTCTGTCTGAAAAAAATCCTGCATAAAGGTGTATATCCTGCTTAGTCCTTCTTGGTGCTTCGAAGTTTTGACTGTAAAGCTTTAGCTAATTAACTGGCTGCCAGGGCACCCCCCTGTTCTTGTTCTCATTGCTCTTTCCTTGTTTGTTGGAATGAACATTAGCTGCTTTATTTTTAAGCTCTATAGAAACTGGCATTTCTTTTCCTTTGGTCTCTTTAAATCCCACATGGCAGCTTGTTTGCTGTATTGCTGGTGTCTGGAGGAAGTCCCAAGGAGATGTGTGAAGTGGGAGGGTTATCTCAGCAGCTTCTTTTTCTTCCTGACCTAATGACTGTTCAGGGGAATGTGGTGGTGAGTTCTGGTAAAAGCCTTTAATATGGTGACCAGGTAACTCACCTCCTTGCCCTACTTGACTTTTTCCAGTAAAGTGTATTTCCTCCAGGGTTTTATCATCCCTTTTGATGTCTGATTGCCTTTCTTTCTTTTTTTTTCTGTGCACACCAGGTTTGCAGCTGTAGCCCCTTGCAGTAACTACAACTATTTTGATGGTCTGGCTTAGGTTTGGACTTGAACCTCTTCTCCCCTGGAGTGTGAAGATGAGAGGTTGTCTGGTGACAGACATCTTTAAAGGGTCCCATCCACAACAAATCTGGGCAGAGCCCAGCTGTGTGCAACAATGCTGTGGGACACACAGCCTGTCCAGCTCTATGAATTTGGGAACAGCTCCCTGCCCACTTCAGCACAGTCTCTTTCTAACTAAGGACAACCCCCAGACCTTCAGGCTCAGAGCCTTGGCGAAGCAGCTGGGTAACTGGGGAGCTTCACAAATACCTTTCCATTCAGCCACTGTCTCATGGTTGTCTCTTAAATGTACAATTGGCTGCTGGTGTTAGAGAGGCAGCAGCTTATGGCCTCCCTGCTCATTTCTTTCAGTATCTCCTTATTAGAACCATCCCCAGTGATTCTTTACAGGGACTACACCTGGTTGTGCCACCTGGCAGGAACAGTGTCACCACCACGGCTGCCCCTCACTGGGAACAAATGGCTCATCTACCTCTAGTTTATTTACCTTGCTGAGCCAGAGAGTCTAATGCCATGGATGAGTGCTGTGTTGGCAAGCCACCTGGTGCTTGAGCTCACTTCTTGAGGTCTGCATTGTAGCATGTAAACATACCCAAGGTTACTGGCTAGCCATTAGTTTAATTTGGTTTAGTTCGGTAGCTGTGCTTCAGGCATAGTCAGAGCAGTGTTTAGACAGCATGGCATTGCTTTATCTGCTCCTCCTGTTTTCCACCCCCCTCCCATATTCCCAAAGCTTTCTCTAAGACTGTTTATTCTTTTTTCTCTGCACAGTTGTTGAACTGTGGATGTAATGTTTATCAGCTCAGATTCACGTCTTGGAAACTTAATTTACCTTTTTATGTAAGGCTTTATCACTAATGCATGGTAACATTTCCTGGCAGGATATGCATTGTTCAAATTCATTTGCAGGAAAAAAAAGCCTAGAAGCCGGATGGCTCCCCTCTTGTAAGGTTCAAAAGTTTGTAAAGCAAAAGAGGGAAAATGTTCTTCATGGTACCTGACATCATTTTAGTCCCACCATCCTGCTTTCCCATGGGGTGTCTCCTATCAGTGGCTAAGATATAACAGAGCCCAAAGACTAGGTGTGGTGGCAGCTCTCACTGTCAAGTAAAGGAAAGGCTGGGAGGGGAAGGCTGGCCTTGTCAGGGCAGTGTCTCTATCTATACAGTAATTTCCTATGGGCTGACTGAGACCTTGGGCAGACTTTTTGCTAACAAACCCACTGCCACATGTCAAAATTGATTTTTTTTTTTTTCCCCCTCATTGTCTTTTTGTCAGTGAAGAAGTCAGAGTTAGCCAATGGTCGATTATTTATCTGTCCACCCTCCTGCTCCAGCAAAGCCACTTAAGTGACTTGCAACGCTTGTTTCTTGAGGATAAGTAGCACTTATCACTGCAGCAGCCAGTATCAGTGACATGGGAATGGTCCTGGGGCTGCAGGGTTGTCTTTGAGCAATTAGTTGCTATGATCATAAATAAACTGTTAGACTGTGCTTCAGAGCTCCAGTTCCCAAGCACTGATTTTTGTTAAGTGCTTTGTGAAAGGAAAAAATAATAATAATTAAAAAAAATCTGCAGTTCAGCTAATCTCCTCTAACAATGTATAACACGTTCTGAGGACCAGTGCTTAAGGGAAGGGCGTTGTCCTAAATGACAGACAACAAAATATACATAACTCTGTGCAGGGCTTTTGTGGATTAGGACATAAAGCTCCCAACACTGGCATATCACCCTCTCTTGAGTAAACACTCTGGTTTCACCCGCTAAGGATCGATTACTGTAGAAAGCTCAAAGTATTTGTCAAATACTCTTCCTTCGAGTATTTTACATCCGGATCCTTTTGTCCTCATTGACTTGCCTCAACACCTCTGCTTAGCAGGCTGGGCAGGCTTCCTCCAAACCCTTCTTGTGGAACAAATGTCATATTCTGCACCTTGCCTCAGCCTTTACTGCATCTCTAGCTGGTGGCATAGGTTGATCCATCTCCCTTGGGTGAGGTGAGACACCAGGATGAAAGCAAATACCTGCCTCTAATGAGTGGCTTTATGCCCATGTGTCTGTTGAAGAAAATCTCTTCCCATCTGCAGATGTGAGGAGGTGTAGAGACATGGTTCCTATGTCCTGGCTAGCAAGAAACTCAACTTCTTATTTAGATGGCATTAATTATTTTTAGTGTAAAGCATGTTTCCAGTGGAGTCCATGGCTGGATGTACTGTACATCATAGGATTTTGATATTAAAAAGTGATTAAAAAATAATAGCATTGTATTTTAAATTTGCCACAGGTGCTGCCTGCTTAGTTGCTGCCACCTTTCAGAGTTTAAGTCTTTTTATTTTCCATCATGAGTCAGAACAGCACCAGGATAAATACCTTCCTGCCTGCATCGCATCCCCTCGGCTCTGAACTGAAAAATAATGTGGGTTTAGCAAATCCTCCACTCTTTTTCAAGATATACCAGGGGAAACTTGCTTTATTTCTTTGCCAGGTATAAGTAACCTTTTCCTTACAGTAAAAAAACCCCAACGTGTCTTACCTCCCCCCTCTCCTTCCCGTGTTAATTATCTTTGATGCATAGTTGTGAAAAAAATTCCAGCACAGTCTTCCTGATATTCTCACTGCGTGGAAGTAAATACAGAATAAGTGAGTTTAGAGCAGAAAAACCTAGTTCATGTGGGGTAGCTTTGGAAAAGCTCATATTCATTAGAAGTGAATACCCTTGTGCAAGTGCATGTGACAGTTCTGATGTGATAGGTGAGCATGTTAGGCCAATGATGGGGAAACTTCATCTTAAGTGATTGTTGGCGTGTTAGACAGGAATGAGCCGCTCCCTCTGGAGGTCAAGAGTACGTTGGTATTTGTGTGGCAATTTTTGACTGTTCAAAAGGAACAAGAGCAGTTTAAATTCCCAAGTAATGCTTAGTTGTATGAACTGTATGTAGCCTGCAAGGTTTCCAGCTAATATGCTGGAGTAACTTAAAGTTCTGTGTTTCATCATAAAGAAAAATAAGATCGACTACTCCTTGTACAATGGGGCTGTAGCCTGCTTGTTTTTACTGTACCTCTGCTGCAATATCCATGTTTTATATGAATTACTGCAAAATATTTATACAGGTGAGAACAGTGTCTATAGTGAAACTGATTTGTGTATTAATTTACTTTGACCCTTAATTTCAAAGCACCATAGCAGCATTTGGTTTTACTTTTAGGTCAGATCTCAGTGCTGATCCCAGCTCATTGTTTTATATAATTGTCTGTTTCAAATGCTGTTAAATGTTTAAGCTGCATCTTTCAGTTACAAATTCACAGCTTTCTTCAGTGCCATTTGAAGTGGAATTTGGTGGGAGCAGCTCATAAAGTCATGATGAGAGGATAAAATAAGAGACGTATAGTTGAATGGTGTGAGTAGTGAAACTGGTTTTCATCCAGTGTTTGAAGTATTAGCTTTATTTTTAACTAGCCTAGACTAAGTTTGATAAATTGAGGGTGTATGTGACTGTGTTGGGCAAAGAAAGCAATGTTCTGTTAAGAAATTATGAAAACCATTCATATTGCAGTGCTTGGGTAGAACATTTTAATTGTACTCGTAGGACTGTGCATAATGCAGTAAAATAACTTCTGGGACATTAAGACAACTTTACAATGTGGTCAAATTAGAAAGAAAATTATGAGTTAAGGATTGAGCAACTTGCTTAGTTTTATTATGGTGGAGTCCTGTTAAGATTTTACAAGGAAGCAGGTTTGATCATGTACTTGGTTTGAAGTCAAGTTTTTGTTGCTGATAGCCTTTGCTCTTCAGAAGCCTTTCTTGGTTGAACATCTTCCTCAGAGGAAGGATGCCTTTGGTGACTGGCTGTGTCTGCTTGGGGCAGGCAGCACAGGTGCATTGGTACAGAGTGGGAACCAGTCCCTCCCTGGAGCTGGAAGACATGGTGTGAACCGGTAGGTTATTGATAACCTTTTGTATGTTTAACAAGGCAAATCCTTCCGTTTAATTGTTTCACTGTGAACAAATGCTTATCACCTGATATTTTTGGACTTGTATCCCTTTTGATTTGTTTTGGATCAGGGACTGTAAGAGCCATTTAATCATCTGCAGCTTGTAGCAAAAAGGACAGTGAAGGGGCGGCTGGGGCTTCTGGGTTGTGCTGCCCCACCAGAGTGCCTGTGGAGCTGCTGATGCCACCAAGAGGAACTTGTGTGCAGAGGCACCTCACAGGGTACAGAGCAAGAATTCTCCAGCTTGTGGTAACTGCTAAAGCAAGAATTGCAGTTACTCCTAGTGCCTAATGGCCAACCTCCCAGTGTCATTTCTCCTAGTGCTGTATAACTGGGGGGCCAAGGGCTATAAAGTTCTTTATTCAGTAGTCTGGGGGAAAGAACAAGTAGACTGATGTGGGCAGCACTTCACACTACCCCTACATCACCTTCTTTATTTACCTTAAAATCATAGAATTGTAGAATAATTCTGGTTGGAAGGGATCTTTAAAGGTCATCTAATCTACCAGCCCTGCAGTGAGACATCTTCAACTAATCAAATTGCTCAGGGCCCTGCCCAACTTGACCTTAAATGTTTTCTGGGATGGGGCATCTACCACCTCTCTGGGCAACCTGTGCCAGTGTTTCACCACCCTCATTGTAAAAGATTTCTTCCTTAAGAAGAAACCTTGTCTCTATGCATTCTCCATCCCCCAGTGCCAGGACCCAGCACAACTAAACTGGAGGTGGAAGTGATGACTTTGGGTTCCCAAATGGAGAAGTGGGATTTGAATTTGGATGCCCAGCAGCCTGAGACCAAACTGCTGTGTGAAGTGATTTCTTCTGATAATGTTGTTATGGCAGACATAGAGTTGTACATGGTACAATGGCAGATTAGCTTGAAGGGTGAACAGACATTTCAGAATGAGGCAGACAATTTGAGGAGGTATTAAGCCAAAAGGAAGTAGAGGACTTAATGTGTTTTCTTGAGAGGGCATTAACTTTTCACATGTCCCCAGCTCTCCAGGCAATGTAGATGCTTTGGTTACTAATAGTCTTAGATGTGGCAGCTATCATCTACGGGTAGAATGGGAGCAGGCAAGTTGGAAGGTTTCCATGTCAAAGCCACTGGTTTTGCTGGTGAGAAAGCAAATGGAAGAAGTTTCCTAAAGCAGTGGACTGCCTGGGTAGGACCTGAGAACTTGCCCTTCCTCCTTTATCAGCTTAAGATGAATGGCTCAGTCATTGTTAGCTGCATGGTGTATTTCGTTATTGGAGACCTGTCAGAAGAGTTGATTAATAATCCAGAGCATTTGGATTCAACCTGATAAAACTAATCATAACAAAAGTACTTGAGTGCCTAACTTGAAGCTGTGAAGAAAATCCTGTTATCTTAAAAGAGTCTGTATAAGAGAGGGCTAGCTTTTTCTTTTTTTCTTTTTTTTTTTTTTTTTTCCTAAATAAACATAACTCCACTGGTGAGTTGCAGGCAGCGGTACCGTTTCCAGAGGCAGCTTTCCAAACCTCCCCATGATGAAGTGGAGCTGAGATTTAGTCCTGTCACTTGTGGAGTTTCAAATGTGTGCTTCTCAAGACCTCTTAAGTTACACGACAGAGAAGTTGTTATGGCAACAGCTTAATTAAATGACACATAAATATTAGTAATGAGCACAAATTTACTTTCTTATTTTCTGGCAAGGCCTGCCTTTTCACTTGGTGCAAATTTGCCTTTTTCTTTCTTTCTTGTTTTAAGATGCTTAACCAATTTATTATTAACACATTGACTGTATTGCAGTTCACCTTTGTGGATATTATTGAAATCACTTCCTCCAGGTAGGGAAAATTATTAAATGTCATCCCAAAATTCCTTTTACTAAGGGGAATGTTGAGCAAATGAAGATTTGAGTTCAGCAGATCTGTATGGAGTGGCTTTGAATTTATCAGGTTTGTTTAATGAGGGAATTGAAAGAGCAATGTAGTTGTTGGCTCAGGGTCCAATAAATGCACAGATGTACTGCAAGGGGGAGATGCTCCCTTCCTTTCTGGTAAAAAGGACTGTAATTTTTAGTAATGAATGTTTGCAGGCAGCGAAGTCCAGACTTTGCATTTGAGCTGGCTACCTTGTAAAGAGTTGATTTGATTTCCTTGTTCCGTAATTTCCAGTGTTGAAGTGAGAGTTCTTGTTGGATGACTAATGCATTTCAGCACTAGTTAAGGCACTTTTGGAGACTCAGTATTCTTCATATATTAAATATTTTATTAATGACATAAGCAGGTGTCAAGGCTAGTTCACAGTCACATGTTTTTGAGCCATGCTTCTGTATTTTGCCATTCTCAGTTTCATTTTGCTTGAGTGTTGAATGGGGTTAACACTTGACACTGTGGTGCTTCCTCATGTGGCCTGTTAGCAGCTCAGCTTTGTACCTTTTAACACAGCCAAGCACATAATTTTTCATGTTTCTGCTTTGCATTATGGTGTTTGCTCCATATTTGTTAAGAGAATTAGAAGTGTGTTCAGACCGACACTGATTTTTCTGGTCGGTATTATCTTCCAGGCAATGTCTCAGGTAGCTCCTCACTGCTTTTGCATAGCTTGTGAAATTTGGTTTGCTGCAGCATGCTGCCACCCATTCCGTGCTAGAACACAAGTTTATCCTGAGACAGAGGGGAGAACTCATGGCAAGTTGTAGGGCAGAGCTTTAGACTGTCACCAGGGAACAGTTGGCTTTTGTGTGAGCGTCTGAGCTGGACATGTAATAGAGGTGGGCTTCATAGGGCTGAGCCAAGAGATGAAATTGACAAAACTGAATATAAATCAATATATTAATAATTTATGGGAATGGCTAAGCTATTAGGATTTGGAAGCATGATTCAGAGGTTTGCCAGATTAGCCTGTGATGACCACTAGAAGAGTTTGCCCAGGAGAAATGAGTTAGAAAGTAACTCAAGACTTTCTAAAAAAACCCTCTTGCTCAATCAGAATTTAATGACCAAGGTGATGGCTTTATGCAGCCATCATCCGTACTTAATTCCCCAGTATTTTTAGTTTGCACCTGTTTTACTGATCTCATAACTGGCCATTGTTACAGAATATAAGTGGAATTTGGTTGTGAGACCAACTTTTCTTTTCTTTTTTGGATGGGATATGAACTACCTATGGCAATAATGTTTCTGTGCTTGTGATTATGGGCACTGTCAGTATTTCCATTATAAATTTTAGGATTTTTTTTTAAAGGAGCTTAAAACTCAGTTATAAAGATTTTGTTCTTGGCAGAAAACTTATATACAACATCTCAGCTTGAGTAAGGTTTTTTAATGAATTTTGAGAGAGGGAGAGAACCTGGACTGCTGGGTAAGTTGAGGTTACAGAGGAAAATTATGCATTGAAATCTCCTGTGGTACTCGGCTTGCAGAGAAGTAGTACAACAGAAATCCCCCTGTGTTAGTTCCTTGCCCTGCATTAAATTTTAAATTGAGTTATAACAATTGAGCTTAACTATTCAGTGGAGAAGCATCCATTGCCAGGCAGGAAAAACAGGCCAGAGGGTACCTGGAATCAAGAAGCAGGGAACTCAGTGGTGCCCAGTCCTTTCCAGTGCTTGTTGCAGGGAGAGACTTTTCAAATTGCTGGTTGCAAAGGTGAAATTTCCTATTTACTGCATCTTTCAGTGCTGTAGGAGTTGCTCAGAGACCATGTTTAATCAATGTATATTTTCACTGGATTAAATCAACCTGAATATTGACGTCATGAAAATAAGCTGAGAAGCCTGGTGGAGGATACTGATGCATTTTACTCTTTTAATAAACACTGCTGCGAAATTTAATGAAGCATATCATGTTGCTAAAGGTAAATGCAAGCAAACTGAGCTATGTACATTTTGCTTGAGGTGCTTGCTTTTTAATAAGATTCGTCAGTAAGTAATGTGAGCAGATCCATGTGATGCAAATCCCAGCAGTTGTTTCCCTGCCACCATTTCAAGAGGAAACCTGGTGATACTGATTGTTTTCACTAGACAGAGAAAACACTGCAGCAACACATGTCCTCAGCAAAATGCTGAGCATCACCCATCTGTTTCAAGAAGTCTTTCCTACCTTGAGCCCTTAGTTGTAAATGCAAGCTCAAGTGATTTTACTTGAATTCTATGAAGATGGGCTTATTTAAAAGGTGATCTGTGTGTAACCTTCTCGGTCTCATCTATTTCCTTCTGTTGGTGTTTTGTCTTTAATAAAAACTTCCTAGAAGTTCTGTTGAACATAAACAATGTTGTACACCTTTTGGTGCAGCACTCAGGATGATGTGTCCCTGGTTCTGACTGGGACAACTGAGCACAGCCAGAAAACAGTCCTGGCAAGGATGCCTTTTGTCAGAGGTAATGGTGTGTGGAACCTGTGCCTTGAGTGGGCATTACCTTGTCTTTCAGCAGGAAAAGACAGATACCTCAATTCCTGGAAGACAGACCCATTACTGTGCTCTTACGCCTTTCTTTCTAGCATGTCTTCTGTTGTTGCAGGTTTGTGACTCACCTCTAGGAAGAGATTAGTATTTTGGTACTGTTACTGTTGTGTGTATTGATGAACCTCCATAACAAGAAAAAATCACAGCAGAAAGGTAGTTATGAGAGTTTCTTGGTTAAACTAGTTTTGCTGCTGGAGGAGAGTACAAAGAAGAAGTTTTAATAAAAAATCTAGTTTTCTGTTGTTATAATAGACAATTTCTTATGTATTTCAGAATTGCTACTTGAAATTCTAGTTTTAAATGTTTTAGCCAAGGTATGAACTAATTCTGGATAGGCATAAATAACCAAATTGCCAAAAATTCCTATTAGTAAGTGCCTGAAACTTAAGAAGAGGTAGCTGAGCTGTGGTTATAACTACGGAGTCATTCTTTGCTTCTGTTTTGCTGTTCTAATGATATTCCCAAGTGTGATACAACAGAATGATGTCTCAGGTCATCTTTAAATAGGAATTCAGTAATTGCTGTGATTAGTGAGAAGCCTCTTAGCTTTTGCATGTGGAAGTAAGAATCTGATTTCTTCCAATGACAAAAAAAGTGGTGCTTTGTTTCTGGAACTGTGAGGCGTTGGTTTCCATCCTGTCTTAATTTCAACTAGCTGCTGTAAATAAGCTAATGCTGCCCTTTGGATATGTGAGTACCTGCTCTGAGAGTCTCGCCTACGATTGTGAAACCCTGAACACGGCCTATGTGGTTAAGCCTTAGTCCCTGGGTGGGAAGAAGGGAGACAGAAAGGAAGAGAAAAGAGTTTGTGGAAAGCAAACTGGTATGTTAGTGTTTCTAATAAGCCCCCAAGAGTTAAGTAATGCTTTCAACCTAGGTAAAGTATTTGGAAACATCAGTCCTCACATCTGCATGTTTTTCAGTGCCCATCTGATGGAGAAGGTACTGAATTCACAGTGGTCTTGGTGTGTATGACTGGAACTGGGCATCAGTGCAGCATGCCAAATTACAGTTAACCTAATGGTCAGTTGATGTCTCAACCCATTTCCTAGAGGATGGAGCTGCTAGTATCAAGAAACCACTCTGGCAGATTGTACTTTCTGGCTCCTGTATAGGAAATGTGGTGTTCAAGTTGACATCCAGTCTTCTGCTGCTAGAGGTCTTTAAGTCTCCTGGCATGTGTCTCCAGCACCCGTTATGGAATCCCTTTACCTTCACACCAAAACACAAGTATCTGCAAAGGAAGCTCTGGCTGTTTGTGTGCTGTTTACTTTCGTAGCATCATGTTGCCATTGGAGGAGGCTGTTTTTCTTGGTTGAAACCATATTTTGATGCAGTTATAATCTGATTTAGGAATTAATGTAGGTGCCAGTTTCCCTGATGTGACAGGATAGATACTGTAGGAGTAACATCTAATTTTGCTGAGCTCATTTGATGGGATTGAGGCAGGCATAGCAGGATGCACTCAGCCTTGAACAGCTGCATTTTGCCTTCCGTGTCCTCAAGGGAGCAGTTGATCACAATGTAAGTGCAAGATTGTTCCTGCAGAAAATAAAGATAGGGCAGCCTGGCTGACTGAATGCAGCCCTGAAGATGGATGACTGGAAAGACTAAGGAGCTAAGAACTATTCGAAGCAGTCTTAGAGTTGGAGTCTTGGTGACACTTCAGCAGTGACTTGGTTAGGTTCCTGATGCTCTTTTCCCACTGCGTGAATAAATAAGCAGACCTGGGCTGATTGAACACACCAGTCAAAGGAAGTTCCCACTGGGGCATATATACTCTGAAAACTTCCATAAATTGTTCTGTAATATGACAATTTCCAATTACGGGTATTCATAATAAGAGGCTTATTGGCAATCAGTAATCCAAGTTAACTGTGGAAATTTCTATTGCTTTTCTTGGCCCCTGTGCACTTCCTGAACAGTGTGTGCTCTGTCTCAGGTGTGCCATTCTGGGCTTTGGAAGTGTGTCAAAACATCCCCTGGGCTGAGACCCCTGGGAACGGGCACTCGGAGCTGGATCAAAAGAAATAAAAAAAGCAAATGAGGGGCTTAAGGCACGAGCTGCAACATGTTAATTCTTGGTTAGTTTGTTTGTTTCCTGCCTTGATGAGTTAAAGGGCTGAACAAGTAAGAGTTTTTCATAGACATATGGGAAACAATTTTTACACAGTTCTGAACAAAGCTTTGACTTACATAGCCTTAGGAGGTACAGGTATGCAAATATCTTGGATAGTCTTTCCAGTACTTTTCGATTAGTTTGCATTGTCAACCCACTTTCCTCTAACAGGCACGTGCAGGTACAGGCTTGTTTGGTTTATGAAATGTTGAATAAGTCGTCCGAGAGTATCACTGTTTTCAGGAAATACGTTTTTCATACATACTTGTATTGTTTGAAAAGAAAAAGGCAGTAATGGATAATTCTTTGGGTTTGTGTGAGCCAACGGTGTGGTTTGCTTGGCATTGCAGCTTTCAAATTATACCTACTCAGCACAAGTAGATTCTTTTCTGATTACATGCAAGCACTGTATAATGATTACATCTTAAAATATATATATTGATTCATGGTATTGTCTTGAAGTTGCAAGTAATTCAAAAGCCTATCTGCTTCTTTAGATCAGATACAAAGTGGATGTCTTTCTGCAGTAGTTTGCTGAAAATGCAGTGATTTCAGAGAATCATACCTTTGGAGATGTAACCTTACGTTGTTCTCTTCCTCTAATCCACCCCTCTTGAGTGATTTATTCTAGGCACTGTGCGTCGTAGGTTTTGTCCTGGCACCCATTCCTGTAGTGTTGCAGTGCCTGTCCACATTACCAGAAAAAGATGGCTGGGAGACAGTTTTAAACAAAAATATGTTAAACCAAAAAAAAAGAAAAAAAGAAAGCCAGTTCCAGTTAGTAGAGAGGGTTTTGCTGCCAGTATGGATGGGGCATAATTTGATTTAAATGACTTTTGAAAAACAGTTCTCAAAATTGTTCCATGCATTTTCTTCCTGGCTACTGTTGAAAATATGGAGCCGAATATTTTCTGTGATGTTTCAAACCAATATGTTCTGGCAACCTCAGCTGGGCCCTGTGCATTACACTCTTGTTTCCAGTTCGCTGTGGCCTGGAGTGCAACACACAGCTCATGAGATGCACCAAAGTGGGAGGTCTTGTGAGGATCAGGCGATACAAAGGCCCAAGGTACAAGGAACATTTCACTGGGGTCCAGCAGGGAGGCTGCCAGTTTTAAGGGCCTCTTTTATGAAAGGAATTTGCTTATAGGAGACAGAGGAACTGTGCGTGCCTCATCGGATTTTGTGAGTGTGTAGGAGACAGCGGATTCCTGGATGTTGTTAAATGCTGGATACTGAACTAGATCTTTTGCACTTCCCTGGGGTCAAACTTTTCTAAGTAGAGAGATTTGCTGTACAGATGATGGGTGATGTATAAGTATTCATCACTGCTTTAAATGTGACAACACACAGCTGTATAAAAGAATAGAATGCTGGTTAGGAAGCCATGGCTGGGTCACAAGATGTTTGCTGTATCACTTCTGCTCCAGGGACTCCTGTGTTTTGGGGAATGCATGTGGGAAGGTCAGTGCAATCCCAGTAGGTATTTTAAAAATAGAGGCTGTTCAAATCCTGGGGGTGGCAGCAGGGGTGGAAAGTGTGAAACAAGTTTGTTGATCTGGCTATAACAATTCACAGCAATTTGTAATGCTGTTGGGAGCCCTTACCAGGTTGGCTTATCTACAAAGGAGATAGTACATTGTTCCCTGCAGGTGGGCATGGGGCCACTGCCCTTTCCCATATCTCCTTGTCAGCATTACTCTTATGTCTAAATATCACAGCAGTTTTGAAGTGTGAATCCCCACAAGGCCAGTCAGATCTCTTTCAGAGGTTATTCCCAAGTAATCCTTTGGAAAGATTGTACAGACTTACCAGGGACCTATTATAAGACTTTACCAGTTCTGCTTTCAATGCAACATGCAGCAAGGGGTCCACTGTGAGCTCAGATATTTCCTCTGCAGGCTGCAGAATGACTCCTTTTTGGAATTTTGGAGTGGTGTGATCCACACCACTGCTGCTGTGACACGTGAGGTACCTGTGTTGAACAGGGAACCACTGCTTCTGACAACTTATTTTCTTGCTTCTCTGCAGTTGTTAGAAGGTAAAAAAGGCAGGGCTTACAGATCGAGCTGTTTAATTTATCCTACTAGGACAACCAGATCAAATGAACCCAAGGGATCCATGGTCCTGGTGTATCCTACAGGCAGCAGTGCAAGAGTCAGACTAGGGAGAGATGAGTCCAGGGAGACCACAGAGAGGTGGCAGGAAGGGAGTGAAGGCAGGAGTAGACTTGAGCAGAGATGGGGACTGAGGCGACTGTCTACTGCTCAGTGTTAATGAAGTCTTGATCAACACGTTTGGAAGCAGACAGTAGGTGAGGGACAAGGGTCAAGGCAATGTGATCAGGGAGCTTTCAGAGGCAAATGAGAAGTCGGAGGCCAGATAGGGAGTGGAGATATGTGGTGAGGAGACAGTTCTTGTTTTGGCTTTAGGATTCAGAAAGGTCAGTCTTAAGAATTTTCCCTGTTGATGCTTTTCCACTTGTTATTCTGGTTACTTGTGCAAGGTGGAAGGAGAAGGACTTGAGCAGGACTTGGAGGGGGACACACTGTAACCTGTGATGTTTAAGTACAGCCTGAAGCACAGATGAGTGAGCTGTTCAGGAGTGAGGATTATTGGTGGAAGCAGGATGAAGTAGTGAGAAAAAGTGGCTGTTTGGAGGTACAGGTTTTGTTGGTTTGTTTGTTTGTTTGTTTTCTGCAGTTAATTGTTACTCATACAGCTGCCTGGCAAGCCTGGATAGAGGTCTGTCTGCTTTGTCTGCTTGGGCTGGACTAAACCTGGATGCTCTGTTAGATTACTTGAATTAGCTCTGCAGCAAAATCTCACTTTGCCCTCAACAGCATCCTACATCCTCTCTGCTCAGACTAACCTGCAGAGGAGATGGCTTTGGGGATTCAGTAGATTTGATGGGCATCTTGCAGATCTGTCTCTATGTTCTTTGTTTTGAAAACACACACAATGGATTTCATTTGTTTCTCTCCCACTTCTCACCTACTGCTGTGGGAGCTAGTCAGAAGAGCTCTGGAAAGCTGCTGTTTCCAAGAAACCTTTGTGTACTCAGATAATTTACCCTTTTGAATCCACAAGGAGGATGCTGTGACAAAACTGTGTGACATCTGTGAACAATAGAGCCTACTGGGGAAGAGCAAGCAGCCTTTTCCTAATCAAGAGGGAGAAATTTTAGTTTGGATGTTTGTATGGTTGTTGCATCCAATGTGATGCCTGGAATGTAAACTATAACGTGCTATCTAGTGTAAAATAGCCATGTTGTGGGCTGTTAGTGTTTCCAGTGATTTAGAGTTAAAAGATTGTTAAAAAAAATAAATCTAATCCACAATAACAAAACCCAGTCTAACATTACTGTTATTTTTAAAAGTAACACCATAGCTGCTTCTGCTCAGACTGGTCACCTCTACCGAGTTGTCATCCTTGCCAGAGCTGTTTGGTGTTCATGGGATTATAAAGAGAAGGAAATGTGATTGGGACAGGTGGTTTTTCTCTTATTGGAAATGCCATTCTTTCTTTATCCAAGAAGGAACTAGAGTGAGCCAGCCTTTGTTTGGTTGCTCTTTTCAGAAAAGCAAAGCTCTCCCTTGCAATATTTATGGCAGCTTGGCTCTAGCATGTATGTACGAGCAGTGACAGCATCCTCGTGTTAGCCAGGCTCCGTTCCTACTCCCTCGTGAGTGAACATTAGGGAACCAGCTTTTAAGTGAAGACTGTTTAATATGGCAAAAGCTGGGAGACTTATAAATGCAGGTGTTCACACTATTGGTATGAAATGTGATGTTTGTTACTGTTGTGGTAGCAACAGTCTTTTTAATGGTGAGATGGTAAGTTGGTCCAAAGTCCCTATTTTCAGCTGTCTTACTTTTGAAATAACCACTTTCAACCTGTTGCTGTTTCTGTAACTTGTTGCTTAACTAAGGCTCAACTGCAAAGAGGGTAAATGACTCCAACAAACTTTATACCCTTTCCCAGTATTGAGCGTAACAACTTGTCTATAGCTAAAGCAAAACTTGTGTTTAACCAAGGTTTTGGTTTTGTTTTTGGTTTCTTGTGGCGTTTTTTTTTGGGAAGAAAGGCATTTTATCTTGGTTTGCAAACCTCAGAAAGTAGGCTTGGGCTGAAGAACTCATTTCCCTTATAGCTGTTCTCCTATTTAGTCCTCCCTTCTTAAAGTGAGATCCCTGCCTGCTGTGAGTCTGTCTTCAGCTTCCACTCACTGACAAATCTACTGCACCTTTCTGTACAAGTGTGAGGAGCCTCTGTGCATTGTTTGTCTGCCTCAGTAAAGAAAGTTATAATTAAAGGCTTGCCACTTCTAAAATCTTTTGGATGTTGCACATTTAGAGTGTGATTACTCATTGAGGCATTTAGCTGGGTTTTGACTGACGTATGGAGAAAAGGTGCTGTGCTATATCATCTCTTTGTAATACTTGCATTTTGAGTGAGATGAAGAATTTCATTTTTACTGAATCTGTGTCCAAAACAGCTGTGGTGAAGATGATCCTACTTCCTTACCTGCAAGATGCTTCCTGTGAAGGAAGTCTCTGCACAAACTTCTGTTGCAAACAGTGACCCTATGTGGAAAGTTTTCAGCCATGCAAGGTGCATCTGTCCAACTGTGTCTAGTTCAGCAGTCGTCTCTCTTCAGATCTGTGAGGATTCATGGATTGCTTGTAAGGATCAGAGATTAATAAGTAAGAAAAGCAAACCTATTACTGTCAGGCTTAAACATTTTGGGGGCTTGGTGCATTCATTGGAAAAAGCCTGGGGGTTGATAGCTCAGATTATTAAAAATCACTGGTCTGGTTCAGCAGTTCGAGATTGTAAACTAATTGTAAACTAATGTGTGAGTTGTTAGCTCTTGTTATCGAGGAGGCAGCAATGAAGACTGTGCTGGATCTGAGAGTAAACGCACTTGGGCTTTGTCCATGTGTGGATGTGTGGCTTAGGTGGAGAGGCTGTGAAAAGCTTGGAACTAACAGTGCAGATACAAGATTGCTCCTGGCAGACAAAGCAGTTTCGCCTGCAGCTCAAGAGATAACCCTTGTGTTTTTAGATGCGCAAGACTGGGCTGGGTGCAGCGAGGCTAATCATGCTGCTGTCCAGGCTTTACATACCTATGCTAGGATGTTCTTGACCACTAGCTGTTTTTTATTGTATTTATGGTTGAAATAGGATTTTAATCAAAGATTCTTTGTTCAGTCAGTTATGACTTTACAAACCAACTACTGTGGGTTGGAAACTTGATGCTTGTTCAATAAACATATGTTTGTTTAAAGTCGGAAGAAAACATGCTCGGCCACTGTCTTAAGGACCAGACAGTCAAATGAGCAATTGACTTTCATCAAAATGCTTATTTTTTTTCAAATTATTATTAAAGGGCATATTAAAATAATGCAGCCATAAAGTTGACAGTTGACTTCCAAGGTCAGGAAGTTAAGGTCCTTTAAGGGGCTTTAACCATTTGTCCTGGGATGTTTGCATGGTAGTAGTGTCATACCTTTCATGCATATGCAAGAAGAGGGAATCCCCTCCTTCTGGGTCCTTACAGGGTCAGCTGCACTGTCAGAGAATGGTGCTTTGTACTGCACATATGACTACATGATACACTTAACAGTTGTGTATTTGATTTATTCTGTATCTCTAAGTACTGATGTGTTCTAGCTGTATGCGTATGTCATGTATGAGCTTTGATTAGCATAACAAGAAAAAGAAGAGTGCAGTGTCATAACTTCTTTTCTGAGATGCTGCATGTAAGAAATGCTTATTTTGTCACAGTCAAATTTGCTGCTGCTCACATACAGAGGGATCCTGCTCTTTGGAATCTGTGTGATGAGCTCGTGTTGGCCAGCAACTCTCATCATCTTAAATGGAGTAATTGTATCCACTGAGCTCCTGATTTTGTGAAGTCTTATGCAGCTTTCCAGTCTTGTGATGTACAGCTTCCCTAAATTTTTGGTGTGATGTAAGAAATCTTGGGTGAAATTCCCTGCTCTGTTATGTATGAGGTCAGCCTAAATGATCTGTCTTGGCCTTGAAAAGAAAACAAATCCTATTGCCTGTGCTTGCCAGCAGCTGGACATCTTGCTGTTCTATGTTATATGGAGGTCGTGATTCTGTGGACTCTGTAAAACTGTACTTAAAAATCCATTTGCAAATCCCTAAGGAAATGTGTGACTGGGAGCTTAGGTAGTGGCAGTGATATGCTAGCTAGCAGCAGTGTGTATTCTCTAGCCTGGGGGAAGCATGGTAATTTTAGCAATGGCATTTAAAAAGAAATCTGTATCTGCTGCCTTCTTTAATGCAACATAAACTTTTCAAGCATAAGCTTTTCAGTGCTGCATCTGTAGAGAAGCACTTCCTATCATTCAGATACATTTGATGTTTGCTGCGTTACATATAGAAAGCTTTGTAATTCAGCGCCTGAAACTCATCTCGCTCTGAAGAACCACTTGGAGAGAGAAATTCAGGCAAAACATGAAGGGGTTGAAGAAAATGAACTCCTGCTGCAGTTGCACACTTGCACACATCTGGTGCAACTGAAATTCAAGAGCTGAATACATCCACATCTGACCGTGGTGGGGTCCAAACATTACTGTTGACACTGGTTTTCTTTTTGGATAGGCACACTGGCAGAGCCACTAGCGTGTGGAGCCTTGTCAGCTCTCTAATCTAATAGACTGTTCTTGCCCAGACCATTGTGTGTCAGTATTTTATGTACCAAATGTAGCCAGGTTTAATAATCGGCCACTTTCCCACCTTCTGCCAAACTTTTTTCCCTTTTGTGTCACAATTTAATGTTGGAGTCAAAATCTGCTATGGTAACAAATTATATACATATTAAACAATGAAAATAAAGATGGAAAGCAGAGTCACAAAAGGTAACAAGAGTTCAAAGTAATGTCATGTGAGATTTTTTTTAAGACTTGAATTCAACCCATTAAAAAAATTGTATTTCTGTTATGTATTGTGAAAAGATGGCAAAGAAATGGGTAATGCTTGAAAGCCTAACTGTAACTCTATGGATGTAAAATTGTGGAAGTCTTCCCTGTACAGATCTGATTTGATCTATTTGCTTTTAAGTTACTAAAAAAATAAATTGTGGAATTTTTTGGATCGAGTTTTTCTTACTTGGAAAGATTTTCTTCAGTTAGGACCTGTTGAGGCTATTTATACTTACTTCTAGTGACTGTATCTCTCATACCCAGTATGTTACCAGAAAGGCTTTGTTGGATTATTTTAATTGCATTTTTGAAAGGGTGCTTCACTTGCCTTGCTGGTGGCATGAGTTGCTGCTGTCCCATACTGGGTTAGTGGTGCTGAGGACTGGGGACCTTGGAGAAGCATCTCCAGGGAGTTCCCTGCCTGGCAAACACCAGCACCAACCGGAGAGAGTGGATGCCAGGAATGCAGTCACCCAGTTTCTTTGTGACTTTGATGGTTAGTAGGTTATTTCATGTTCTGCGCTGATTTAAATCTTGCACTGAAGTAGCACAGCTTGTGTGAAACTTAAATACTTTTTAAACTAAACCCCTGGATCTAGATTTCAGGGCCAGGAGGGTACTTGCAACTCACTGTTGGTTGCATGAAGCATGCTAGTAAAGGCATATGTATCCAAAGTATCAACCATCTTGGTCATTATGTCCTGAGATGGAGCAGTTTCTGCCTCTGTCAGGGGCTTGAGAGATGTCATACAGATCTGGTGTCTACTGGGACATGGATTCTTCATAATTTTTTTTGACATGATTACACATGTTTTTTCCTCCCCCTGTGCCATTGCTGCACTAAAGTGGGCACAAATCTCCAGCAATGGTCAGAGTTACTTCTCTGAGTTATCAGTTAGTGAATACTCAAGTGATTTTTTACTTTAATTGAGTTCATTCCTCTCTGGAGTTGAATTAGGAGATTTGTATAAATAACAGCAATAATTGAGTGCCTTTAACAAAAAGGCCAAAGCATAAAATAGATGTAAAGCTTGGTGTCTTACCAAGCTGCCTTGGTCTGGTTCCTCCACAGGTTGCAAGGCACAGTGTTCTCTGGTCTGTACTCTTTCAGTCTGTTCCTAATTGTGTGTTGAGGAGTGCTCCTGGAGATGTGCTTTGACATGATCCCAGTGTTTGCTGGAACTGCTTGAGTTTTGGGACTTCCCAGGATGATTAGTGTTATCTTGGTGAACAATGGTCTAAGCAGCTCATTAAATTGTAGCATATTCTCCTCCCTTTCTGTGTTTACTCCCAACTTCTAGAGAGCCATTAGAGGCTTGGCAGGAACTGTGTGGTTATGCTCTAGATACACTTTGGATACATTATTGTCACAGTTGAGGTATTGCAAAGGCCGAGCCGTTCCTGTCTTTATCCTAGTGAGGTACCTCTTTGGATTGTGTAATATCTGTGGCTAATTACACAGCAATTGCAGTGTGCCACCAGCCGCCCACAATTCATTGTCAGCTCCTTGGGGATGCAGATGTAAAAGGAAAGATAATGTTTTCTTTCTTCAGTCCAGTGATTTAGCTTGTGTCTTTTTTTTTTTTCATCTCCTGCTCCTTCAGGTAATAAAGCCAGATGGTAGTGACAAAGAAACAGAAGCCACACATGAATCAGATGTCCCTGAGGATATGCTGGGGACTTGCATTCCTCAAGAGACAGCGAAAGATGATGCTAAAAGTCCCGATGTCATTATAGAAGCTCGGTTTGATGATAATGATGCAGAGCATGGACAAGACCACTTGCAGGATACGTTGACTGATGACATTAAAAAACTTTCCCTGGATACCAGTGAAAAGGGTGAGTAGATCGGTTTGTTCATTTAAACCTTTATTTGAGCAAACTGTTGAAGTATGACTTTGTTGCCTCGCTTTGCTGCAAGATATAAAATACAGGCGTAAAAGCTTAATGCCTTATCACTTCTATCCCTTTCTGCTAAACTGCCTTCATAGTTTTGAATAGGTATTAAGGACTGGGTTTTATGTAGTTTTGATCGATGCGAAGTAAATCTGTGAAACAGAAGTCACACCTTTAGATTTGCAGTTCTCAGAGCTGTCTGGGGATTGCTGGTTGCTGTTTAATTCAAGATGCTGCTGTAGCAGTTTCCTTTGTTGCAGCTTGGCTGGCCAATCTACATGTCTCAGTTTGGGAATAAGAATGTTTTTCCTTGGGGGCAGTTATGTTTGTTTTCAAACAGTTATGAGCAACTTAAAGATTTGGTCCATTTGAAAAAATGCACTAAAATCTAAAGCAAACGATGCAATCTGTTTTGAAGGCAAATAAACCCATTTTATTCTGAATCCAAAGTCCATCCAAGCCATCAAATGTTGCTTAGGGCAAAATAAAATAGGCTTCCCTGTCCCAAACTATGCTTAGGCTACTCTTTGCATGTGCTTTCTAGTACTAAATCCCTTCCTGAAGAGCTGCCTGTTGAGTAGATTCTGACAGTTGGCTCATTTAACATGTGCCTTCAGCTCCTGGTGAAAAATTGCCAGGACAGATATTGTAGTGTGTTCCTGATGCTGGACAACCCAGTTGTCCAGAAAGACGGCAGTAACTTAGGATGTAAGTAGCTGTTGTTCTCTGACAAATCTTGGTGCTGGTTGGAAAGATGTTCTATTTAATACCTCTGTTTTCCCAAGGTGGTTTTGGAAGATGCACAGAGCTCTGTCTAGACGGTTGGTAGACTTCCATTTTTCACATCCATCAGTTAAGAAAGCTGGAATTAACACTTGAGTGGAAGTGGTGTTTGTTTTTATGACAAAACATTGGTTTTCAGTTCATGAATGGAGCTGCCACCTCACCAGTTCATGATGCTATTTCCTTCTGGGTACCTCCATTGACTTTGAGTTACTGCCAAGTTGTGTGTCAACTACCATCTTGTTCTGTTACTTTCCAGCATAGGGCTTAAGTTGGGAGCTACACTTCTTGTCTGCAGATGATTTACACAACTAGGTATTAGTTCCATCTTTTTTGCAGTCTTGGAGACTGAATGCCATTGAGCTGCCACTTTGACTTGACAATTCTGTCTCCTAAAATGGTTCTGAGTCACATGTCATGTCTGGTGCATCTCTTACTTCTGACAGCTGTGCCAAATTAAAATTCAGAGAAATACATTCTAGTCTGACTCTAGAATCTAAATAAATATGTACTTAACCCAATATTTTATTTAACCAGTAAGATTTTGCTTTAGTGTAAAGGCTTGGTGGGACCTACTTTTCTTGGTGCATCATAATTCCTCGAGATGCGCTGGAGTGACCTGTGTTGAAGGTTATCAAGTCATCTCTTAAAATCCATGCCAAAGGAGTGGGTTTTCCCATTTGATTCTATCTTTGGAGAATATTTGTAAGGCAGATGTTAGATCAGCTTATTGTCTACACGGTTGAAATCCAGCCTACTTTTCCCTTGCAGTTGCCTAAGCCAACTGTTTTCTTTTGTTTTCAAGGCCTTTCCATGTTCATCCTTAACAAACCTTGTGGCTGGTGTGGATGTGCCAATTAGATATCTGCTGAGTTTGTATTTTACTATTGCCTGTTTTAATAGTTGCTTCAGCTTCTTTGGCCATATAACCCATATGGATTTTTCTTTAGTTTCTTCTTGCTCTGCTTTTTAATGCCCTCCTTTTTTTTATACATATAAAGTTTACGATGCTGCTTTTTCTGAAGGTGTTTTTGAGCAGTTGATGATTGCTTTGGCTCGTTTCCTGTCTTTCATGCAATTTCTCATATCATCACTTATCCAGATTTTAAGTCTTGCCTGGAAAAGAGCTACAGTTATTCTAGCATCAGTGATAACTGTCATAAAAAATAAAATATCTTGTGTGTGTGATTATATGAAGATCCATGTACATAAATATAAGACCTAAAGAAAGCACGAACTGAACAAAAAACTCACCAGATTTCTGCAGGTGAAAAATACCCATAGCTACTCTTAATAGAATCAAAAGTAAATTTTATTCGTTGGGGGGCAAAAAAACCAAACAGACATGTTGAGATGGGGCTCAAATCTTTGTGCATATACACAAGCTCTGCAAATTGTTGCCTCTCAGTTGCAAGATGACATTTATCCTTTCTGATGGAGGAGTAGAATTATGCAGTATCTCTGGTGCTGGCTCATTTGTTCTGCTCCTGATGCTCAGAATGAACCATGAAGAATAAAAGTGGATGTGTCATTTGAATAAAAGCACTCTGGGTCATGCTGGAAATGCAGGCTGTTTTGGTATCTTTTCTACCCTGGCCTGTTTCCCATCCCATTGTGGCTCTGTTCCTCTACAGAGCACAGTCACCCACCCCCCCCCCCCCACCTCTAGTTACACACTGGGGCCAAGAATTTGAGGTTGGCCCTTGCTGTCTCTGAAGCATGAAACATTGTGTATGCTGATTAAAGTTCAGATTTGAGTGGCCTGGATTTCCCTGGAGTCATTGTAGGTTGGGCTTCCTATGCCTCTGTGGGGCTTAAAGCAAACTGATAGAAATTGTTGTGTGGGGCTGCAGGCTGAGTCTCAGATGATGGATCTGTCTTCACTAAGTGCTGCAGTTAAGAGAGCTGTGCTTCCTGCCCTTCTCTTCCTAAGACCCCAGAAGGGATAGGATAAGCAAGAGGGAAGTCCACAGAAGTGAAGAGACCATCACATTCAGCCTAATTCTCAGCCCATGTACTTCCTGGAAATTCTTGTGCTCATAAAAGTGCGTCAGCCTTGCTTTGCACAAGGATATTTAAATGAAAGTTCAGAACTGGTGTCACTCTGCCAGAAGCTGTCCTGGTCAAACAAGTTTACTCCACTTTTCTGAACTCTATTGCAAAGAAGTTGGGTTAAAGATTTCTTCAGAAAAGTCTCTGATCTAGGAAGTAATGAACCATTTTCCTTTCTAGCCTGCTGTCCTACACAAAGAGTAATATTGTCCTGTTCCAGAATTAGATTCTTAATTTCAAGTTTTAGTCATTGGAGGTAGGTCTTTTTAGCAAAGTTGGAAATCTCTTTCCTCTTGCACTTTCAGCTGTATTTTCAAGGTGTATATATCTCTACATGCTGAACAAAGTTTGCCCCTGAATTTTCTTCACAAAGACAGTGCGAATGAGTATCATAAGGAAAGTTTCTTGGCTCCCTTGCTAGTGTCCTTCAAACTCTCTCTGGGGTTTCTGTGCCCTGTTGAAATACAGGCAAAGAACAAGGCAATAGCATCCTGGCACTAGTCTGAACAATGTTGTGTATACAGAAAAGATTAACACTCTGTAGTGCTTGGTATTGACATGCAGGTCCTCTGTGTTTTACCCTGAGACCTCAACTTATTCTGTGTCACTGCCATCCAGAGAAGTAACCCAGAAGTCAACATGACATTTGCTAGGTCTGTAATTCTTTTCCTTAATCTTCATTCACATTGACTACTGCAAGAGAGGTAATGTAACTTGTCTTACCACTTAGTACTGAGATAGAATACATAATTTCTGTGCCTTATTACTGCAGTAGAACGATTTTCCTTATACTCCATTTCAATATGTAATAAAAACTAGAAACTTCTCTGTATCCTCCCAACACAGGGAAGGTGCAAAATGTTCTGTACAGAACACTTTATGATGCTGTATCCTTACAGAGACTTGCATGTCACATGAGTTTCATACAAATATGAGCTGTCTCTTGTTAAATATTTCAATCAGATTACTTTGATAATGAAACATCAGCAATTGAACAGTAGCAGCTACTTGTACTCCTAAAAATGGCAGCTATGCTCATAAAAGTACCTCAGCCTTTCTTAGCAAAAGCATATTCAAATAAAAGTCGGTAAAATTGTGTGACTTTGTCAACACCTATGCTTGTCAAACTGGTATGCCCAGCTTGTTTCAGCTCCTCTCATGTGAGATCTCACTTTATCAGATACACAGAATATCCTGCTTCCCGTGGGATTGCTCACAGAAGTCATTGAGGTGGTGGACTGGCTGCCGTGGCAGCAATCAGATAGTTGTGTTTGTTCAGGATTTCCACTTACACCTACACTTCTGCAAATCAGAGCTTGAATATGTGGATGTCCAAGGTTTGCTTACTGCCTTGAAGTAATGAATTTTGAATAGAAATAGCTCATTTACAGGCAGAGTAAACTGACAGCTAACTCAGTCAATTGTGTGCTGGAAAATTGAATCAAATAGCTGATGGATAATAGAGTCAACAGACTTCTGTGATTCTGTGAAGTTAGGTTGGAGCTGCCGCTGCAAAATTTGCTGTTGTCTCTTCAGCATTGGTCAGATGGACAATGAGATTTTTTCAAGTCAAATGTGACTGTCAGTCTCTAGTAGCTCTGATAAGATTGGAAATTATAACCTAAAATTGCTTGTTGTCCACACTGCTACTTACTGGAGACCTGTTGTTGAGTATTTTGGAATCACTTGGCTCAAGAGGAGTGGTGGCATTTGATAACTTCATTATATGATTGACAAGGCATTAAGCCATTCAAGATGGTGCTCTAGAGTGAGTGCTTAGAAAGGTTTTTGAATCCTAGCACAGGATAAAACTGTATTTATAATCTAGACTTTTATCTGTTTTGCACTTCTGCACCTTCTCATGGACTTCCATAACCCCGCTTGTGATTGTGTGTGCTCTCTTCTTTGAAACTTGTCAAGATACTTAGCTGCCTTTTGTGTCTTCCTCTGGCACCTGGAGTCTGCAGCTATCAGTGTCTCAAATTGGCATAGGCAGAATTTAGAGGGATACTACTATTCCTCTCCTTGGCCAAGGCTACTAGGAAAAGGATGGTGGTGGCAAGAATCTGGACTTCATGCCGTCCCTCTCTTCTGCTCTGCTCCAATTCCCCCTTCTTTCAGGTTAACTGCCAGGAAATCTCTGACAAATTTGGAGCCCACCAACGTCACTGGCTGCTGGAAGGGATAAATGTTCCTCTCCTTCCTCTTCAGAGGCTCCTGTTCACTCTGAGTGCTTTTAAAGAGTCTTCACGCTTCTTTCCTAGCCTGCAGCTTTCTGGAGATGGATCATCTCCACTACATAGCTCTTAACATTTCTAGGCCACAGCAGAGTGAAAGCTCACCAGGAAATCTTCTCAGTTACACGGCTTTCAATAGAAATCCTTGAGGTGGAACTGTCAAAATCGTATCAGTTTCACTCTGTTGAAGCCTGGAAAACCAGCAGAGAAGCTGGAGCTGTTTCAGCTGCTCAAGACAGCTCTGTATTAGTTTATCCTAAGTTCATGTTTGTGGGTCTCTGGATCTAGCTCTTTTGGTTGTTGCTATAACTTTTCTTAAATGAGACCATAGATTTCCTGAAGAATAAATGCTATAGCAACTTAAGAAAAACTGTTCTACTGATGTTGAACAAATTGGGGTTTATGGTTGCATTGATTAAATGCTACAGGCTGAGTAAACTCCAGTTTTTCTTTTCTTGCATAGCTGAAGCCTGCAATGGAAGTTAATGTTGGGAAAGCTTCTTATGCTTTTCTTCTCTATTAAGTTAACTTGACCCCCAAATGACTTCTTAAGTAAGGAAAAAAAATTACTTATGCAATTAGGTAGCAGGAATTAGATTAAGTTCAGCACATTACCATATGTTCCTGAATTCACCTGTGGTTCTCCTGTGAGTTACAAGTTTAGGTCAAGTAAGTAAGAGGGCATGATACTGAGAATGAATGGTGGGTGTGAAGATAAACATATTTAAGTATGATAATTGTTAGCAGCAAGGTTTCCAGGATGAATCAGATTAGGATTCATTCAACTAACGTATTTTCCATGCAGTAGTAAAACTGGACACAAGTACTGTTGGAACAAAGGCACACACAGGAAGGAAGAACATTTATATAGGCAAAATACTCAATGGAAATGGTTTTGTAACATTTTAATTTTACTTGTTGTTAATGTAATAAAACTGTATTTATGTAGGTTGCAACACTACCTAATTTTCTTGAGATTTAATTCTATTGCAATAAAGCTTCCAGCTCCCCTGTTGACTGGCAGCTTCTCAAGGACATGAGAGAGCTGGGAGGCCTGAGTCCCCATGCTGTGGTTGTGGTAATGTTCTGTGGCTACTGAGACAGCTACAATTTGATCTGTTGGGCTACATGGCAACTTCCCAAAATGATGTGGAATCTTTGTTGTGGATCAGGCTTGGAGAGTTGTAAGGAAAACTGACACTCCTGTCTCATCATTCTGCCATCTCCTTCATTATTCCTTCAGGAGGTGGCTAAATATAAGTAAATGATTATATGCCAGGCTGTGCTGCATGTGTGTAAGGAAGCCAGTGGTACTCACCTCTTCCTTGCCTTTGCTCTGTGCTATTGCAGATGCTTGTCTCTCTGCTTTAAGCATCTGTTGTGCCTTTCCTCTCCCTCTCTGAGGGTCTCCTTCCTCCTGTGCAACTTCAAAAATCTTCTCAGTAAACATCTTTAGTCTCCTGCTCCTTGTCTTCAGTGTACCTTTGGGCACACAGGTGTGTGAGTTCAGGTGTTTAGACATGAGCAGCTGTGGCAGGGTGAGTCTGCTTAAATGAGTATTTAAAATAAACATCTCTAAGGAGGTTAATTAGACACAGCTCTGTGATGAGACAGCTCTGCAGTGTTGCATGGCTTGGAGCAGCTTTGCTTCTTACCTGCAGAGCCCTCTTGCATGGCACACAGGAGCTGTTAGGCTCATTTTGGACAGGCTGCATGTGTTATATTCCAAAGCTCTTGGCTTAACAGTCTCATCACAGTGAACTGTCTTGTCTTCCCTCCATCACAGGTGGAAAGCTTTGTGTGTGGAAATGGAAATACTTGCAAAGTACTGCCTCTTGCATGATATTTCCTGAAGTGGGCCTTCTTATAGCCTGTTTAAAATAAATTCCAGTTTTGGAGAGTACTTGCTACCAAGTGGAATGGCACTTTCCTTCTTCCCTACCTTTTGGGTTTGTATCATATATAATACACCTTTGGATACATATATAAAATGCCTTCTGATGGCTTTCTTAGATAGGCCCATGTAGAATAAGCCAACTAGCTTCTCAAGTACATTACTTTTTTCTAGCTGAAGCAGCAAACATTAAACTTTTTTAAAAAAAACCTGTTTCTTCCCATCTAGGGAGGGAGGTGTTTTTTGTTTTTTTTTTTTTTTTTTCCAGTGAGTTGTTTTTGAGATCTGAAACTGCGATATATTTTCATTTGCAAGTGGATATTGCATCTTTAATTGTATTCCTTTTGGACAGAATTGCAAATTTCCACAGTGACCAATGCAAACCTAGTGAAAATAATTTTGGATCTGTCACAAGTAATTAGAATTGTAGTCTGATGACTTTTCATCCACTTTGGCCACCTTTTAATGTCATGGTAATTTAATTGTAAAAGGAAATTTGGGGGCTTTTAAAAAAATAATGTTTGACCTAAGAATGCCTGTCAGGCAAATTTAAGTGTGTATTGAAACTGCCTAAACTGATCACTTACAGAAGGAGGCAAATTCCAAATGTCCTGGATCTACTTTGTTGGTAATAACATAACTAATTCGAGTTGCTTTTTCTGTCTAGTGCCTATTTTTTTTTTTCTTCAAGTAAGACTATTACAGTTTTGGTTTGTCAGATAATCGCTGCAAGGAAAACACTGAGATTATAGTGCAGTTTTACTGGATCCTACTTGCTGAAGTGTGTTTTCACTGTAAGATAAGCTTATGAAGTGTTGCCCAAGCTAACATAGTAAATCTTTCTCAGAAAACATGTCTTTGCCCAGGGTGGAAATACTGAATGATCATTGGACAACCGCTGCAGTAAAGGGGTCAGAATAATTAATTTTTAGTTTGGCATAATGCATGGAGTTTCTTTCTGCCTCCCATGCTCAAAATCCTGCTGCTCTTACAAGTTAACTCTCCTTTAGGATTGCTTCCATGGCTTTGTCCTGTTGTGGGAGATGTTGTGTCTCCCAGCTTGGATTTTCTAGACCACCAGACTCTAGTGGGGCCCTGATACCTCTCCACCTGCTCAGCCACCAAGTTCCAGTTTCACTGGAGGGAAGTGCAATGAAAGGTGGGGGGGACTGAGCAAAGTGTATTTAGGGGACTCAGGTACCAGACTCTTATGGTAGCTTATTGCTGGATTGGTACTTCAGTTGAGACTGAGATTTATGTGTAGAAATTTCACAACTGAGGCAGGTGGATATTGGATCTGGGTAGCTGACCTTTCTGAACAGAGGGGTTTGTCACACAGAGCCCTCATTGCTGGTGCTCTGCTATTGTAGCAAACGCATCTCCAAGAACCAGATGCAGCCCTAATACCAACATAATTTTGACTTATAAAGGAGCACTTACAAGCTGTAGAGAAGTCCACATCTCTTGGCCCCAAGAGTCCGAAGTTCTTCTTGTGTTGTCTTCCCTTGTTTCAGGAGAGTTGCCCATCAGTAAATGTATGACCTTTCAGATATTGCAGTTGATTAAGAAAGATCAGTAGGAATAAACAGATGGCTGGGATTTTCTTCCTTCTTTCTTTCTGTTGGTAGTGTAGTTGTACATCGAGCTTTCTGTCTGGGAATCTCTGATAATCCCAGGTTTTTTTTGAACTGGATACTGAAATGTGAGAGACCCCTGAGGAAAAGTTTCCAGCCAGCCAAAGACCCCTGGTTGATGTTGGCTGTGAAGGAAAAGGGCAGGTTCTATCATGTACCACAGTGATAATTCAAATGCTTTCCAGTACCTGTTCCAGTTTCACATGAGATTCAGCTTCAGCAGGGTGGGGAGAAATGCCCCAGCCCTGCCTGTTCTTCATCCCAGGCAAAGGAAACCCTGGTCACCCATTTGCTTGCTGCCCACAACAGCTTTCTCCTGGTTCTTCTGTGCTTTCGCATGCTTGTATGTGATATGTCCCAGGGACACTTTTGGGTCATTTTCTGACAGGGAAATGTGCTTCAGTGAAAAAATACAATTGACTTTTTTGATAAGTGGGAGCTGGAAGGAGAAATGGAAAGAAGGCAGCTCTTACAAGGGCATGTTTCTTGCATGTTTTCTAGTGTTCTTCTCATTCTTGCCTGCTGGGCCTTGATTCACTGCTGTTGTTCCACTACACTGGGAAAGCAGTGAGTGCAGCTCTTGCTTTTTTTCCCCAGAGATGTTTAGATCTGGTTTCTCTGCCAACCAGTATGTGCTGTTCAGTGGGGGAGAGTCATTCCAGTAAAGCCCCAGGCTTGTGGCAGGTGTGCCTGAGCGCATGGCCCCTGGAAGGCTACCAGCCTCTCTTCACCCTCCACTCCTGCCAGTGTTACTTTGTCCCAGATCAGATCATCCTGTTCTTTGTCCTAACCATTTGTATGGCTGGCACCATAAACCCATGACTATTAACTGATGGCTTGCAAATTTTTAAGATGACAAAACAGCTCCTTGCTTTTATTCTTAACTGATTGCCTGATACAAATCTTTAGCTGGCAAAGATCTTAGAGGAGACAAGCAAATTAGGTGTTTAACTTGAGTATCCCTACTTTTTAAACTGTTTATAATTATCTGAGCAGTTTTTTTCCTCGGCTTGTCTGTCACCATGAAACTCTGGGTGGTTTTATCCCTAAGCAGCCCTGGTTGTGGCACATCAGACGATTTCAGTAGAAGTAAAAGAGAAGAGGACCTGCTGCTGCTATTACTGCTGCTTTTTTTAGGAAAGTAACTTTTTTTTTTTTTTAAATTCCTGAATCTGTCTGTTCTCCTCTCAGCCTTGCTAGCAAGTCAGTAAAGATAAAAAAAAAGTCACTTGGCATCTTCTAAAAAAGATGATCTCTCAGGAGAGGTGTTGTCTGAGGAGCTTTGTATCAGAAGGCAAATGTGGGGATAATTAGCGGCATATGAAAACCAGAGTTTGTCATGAGACTCATTGTCAAACGGCTGCTGGGGTAACATTGCCTGAAGGCAGGACAGGCCATCCATGGTGGCATGACCATCTGTGAACATGCCCTCATGATGGTGGTGCACAGCTGTTCCCCTCGGGGCAAGCTGCTGCCCCCCGCTGCTCCCTGGCTCCCCCCAAGTGCTGGTCCCCAGCGCCCTGACGCTGCCGGCAGCCGCAGCGTCCCCTCCTGCAGCCCAGCCGCCTTCATCCATCATGTCACCAGCAGCCTCTGCTGAGGGTCTCTGTGGGACAGATGGGTGTCATATGGGGGACAGGGTCTCTGTGTCACCACTCTTCTTCTTGAGGCTGTGTGGCATGTGCGAGCACCACTGGAGCACAGTCTTCAACGGAACATTGCTTTATCTCATGTCTTCTAAGGGAAGAAGTGACAGCTGTGTCCCTTGAAACCTGCAGTCAGTGCCACAGTCTCTCTTTAAGATATCAGAACTTCTTTTGAACACCCAGGGCCTGATTTTAACACGTGCTTGAGATGGATGTGATTGCCATACAAGTGGAAAAAGGCAGCCATCTTCCACGAGCCCTCTGGAGAAGAGCACATGGAAGTTTCCATCTGAAAAACAGTTCAAGAGGGAACTGGTCCCAGCCCTCTCCATGGCAAAAATTGCTTTGGTTGCTTGTAAACACTAAATGCATTCAGTGTGCCAACCACTTATAGCAGATACTTCCAAACTCAGATACTCAAATATTTGAAAACTGCAAACCAGAAATTAGTTGACAGTTGATTTAAATGTTCATCATGATTTAAATGGTGACTTTCATAAGACTTTTTTGTAATCCTGATCCACAACCAAAGACAGTCAACCTAAGAGAGATGGTCTAAAAGATAAACATGCACATTATAACCTTATGTAATGTTTTAACTGGAAATTAAATAGTAAATTAATGTATTTCATGATGGAAACATGCTACAGTAACCGTTGTGTTTGTCTTGTTTGATGCAGCCAAGGCTGTTGGGATCGGTGGTGTCTACAGAACAAAGCAAGATGATGGACCCAAAATGAATGACCCCAGGCTCCTCCCAGATACATTTCTTCAAAGGACAGCCAAGGTAACTCTCTGGAGAGTGACAAGCAAGTACATGTGGACTCCTAAAGGCTGAAGGAGACCAGCCCTGGCCTCCCTCTTGATCTTTGAATCTTATTCATTGTTTCAAAGAGAGTAATTGTCTGATCTGATAAGATCAAGTGTCTTGTTGTTTTTACCAATTATCCTGGTTTAAATTCCCTTTGTTTGTTACGCAAAATTATTTACCAAGATTCAGAAAAAAGACTGGATACTAATATGAATGTCAGCATATCCAAAGTTGTCAGAATGAATTCTTACAGACTTTGGAAAGACTGCAAGTGCTGTTGGTTCAAGATTTGAGTCAATCTTTGCATGTTAAGAGACCAGAAAAGGACAGCTGGGTCAGGTCTCTTCCATGTCCTGTGCTTTTCCTTGTAGCCTCTGATTCTGGTCCCTGCTGTGGGCTGAGCTGCTCTCTGGTCTCATCCAGCGTGGCAGTTCCAGAGCTCAGAATTGCACCGGGATGCAGCTCCTGAAACTTTCTGGAAGGACTCTTCTGTATAAGCTTAGGAAATCAGCTATAATATTTCTGTTACCCAGTGATTTATTATGGTCTACAAAAATATAGCCTGGATGAACACCTCTCTGGAACAATTATTTAGTGATATTGTAATTTATTATAAAGCCATCTTGTATAAAGGTAAAATAACCCCTAACTTCAGAAAGCACAGTGAGGAGGGAACTGCCAAATTCCCCACAACACATCCTTTCCTGTGGTTAGTGTTGGATCTGCCAGCGGCACCGTTTTTGGACTGGCCTGTTCTGTGCTGAATGTCAAAATCACAGGCCGAGGATACAAATGAAAGATTTTACAGGAGTTGCTTGTATGTTGTGGCTAATTCCCTGCATTTGGAAGCATCTGCTTCTTGTCTGGTTTTGTTCTGTAATCAAGAAAATTGCTGTAGAGAGCTAGCAGTTGGAAGACACTTAGCTTTACTGTAGCCATGAGGAAGATGGCAAGGAAAAGACATTGTAAATAGGTACTCAGTTAAAAAAATGCACATGCACATCAACACACCCAGGGAAAGCATGGTATAGGCCTCGTGATTTTTCCAGATATTCTGCTAAGGCTTTGTGTATCCCTATTAAAGAAAATAAGTTTCTCCAAAAGTATTAACTGTAGAAACCTTTGCCTCTTCCAGGTGGTCTATATTTTGGAAAAGAAGCATTCCCGAGCAGCTATGGGCTTCATCAAGCTTCTGGCAGACAAAAACAGTGAACTCTTCAAGAGGTGTGCTATGTTCTCCCCTGTGGACCACAGGGTGCCCAGGGTCTACGTGTCTTTGGCTGATTGCCCTCCAGATTTTGTGACCAGGCCTGAGGACTATTCCAATAGGCTCTTCATCTGCCGCATAGTGGACTGGAAAGAAGACAGCAACTTTGCAATGGGGTATGTGGCTGCCATTGCAAGTAGAGATGACAGATTTCTAGTTGGAGTTCTTGAATTCACTTGATTTGGTACATGTAGTAGAGTTGGAGTTGGGCGTGAAGTCCAGCTTTTCTGTTCCCCTTGCAAAGCTGTTCTGATGAGTAGCACAGCTGATGTACAGTCTCAGCACCGTGGCTGTGGAGTCCTAGGCTAAAACTCCTGGTAAAGCTTGAAACTTACATAAAACTTTGTTGTGTAAGTATGTTGGCACAGATCTATCAACCCTAGAATTCAAAGTGAGCTACGCTGAAGTCCCTGTTTCCCTGAATTTAAGTTCATTATCAGTTGTGGCTGCTTTGTGTGCTCAGTAATAGCAAGTTTCATGTGTAGTCCTTGAGAGCCATGTGAGCTGTTAAGTCACTCAGTATTTCCTAGCTAAACTGCAGTGCATGAACTGAAGTGGCCTCCCTTTGAGCCCCACTTAACTAGGGGCTGGCTGTGCTGTGAACTTCTCTATGACTAAGCTTCTTATTGGCAGAGATTTTCTTTGTCGTCTTTGACTCCAACAGAGAAAAGATTGGAGGGAGATTGCACTGCTTGGCTTCTCATCATCAACAACCCCCCTTTTCAGCAGAAATGGGGGAAATTAGGAGGATGGGCTAATGTCTTTTTTTCATTGGCTAATATGTGTGTCATTAATCTGTGCTTTTGACAACATTGTATATTCTCATCTGGCCTGTAGTTTCCAGGCTGTAAAGGGTGTTGTCAGGAAAGAAAACGTCCATGATTGTCTTCATATGTAGCCATTTACTCTGGGACTTGGTTGCACTTCAGTAAGTGCCTTGTGGAGAGGGGAGCATAAAACTTTGGTGACCTATTTTGTTTTTAACTATAAATACATGCTTGTTTAAACACTGAAAGACAAGGAAACTCTTGAAGGTCCCAAAAGTTGCTGTTTGCTTTTGGGCTGGTTGATAGGCTTGTTTATGAGCTGTGTTGCTAGTTGTGGCAACCTGAAGGAGAGAAGATCAGGTGATCTGCAGCTCAGTGGATGCTTGTTTGTTTGGTTTTTTTAACTTCCTTGTGCAACCCTTAGTTCTTCCCACAGCCTTCATGATACTTTTTTGACAGCACCATCATGATTTGGAAGGTGTCTGGACTAAAGAAGCTGTAGGTCATCAAAGTCTGCTGAAAGTACAAGGGAAACCCCTCCCTAGTTGACAGCCATTTCCCCTGGATACCTGGGGAGTTTCCACGTACTCTCCATCCTGCAGCTGAACTCCCCCAACCTGCACCTTCCTCAGCTTTCCTTTTCCTTTGGGAAGTTCAATGCTGGGTTTCCAAGCACAGTTCACAGCATGTCCTGGTCTTCACAGTGAATGCATGTGGCTGGAGCAGTGCGATGCCCTGACCAAGAGTTTGGTGGTGGCACCTCAGGTGACCTCAGGGTGGTCACCTGCACAGGGGCAACCTGACAGTCCCTGGAGGTCCCTTTGGGGAGGGGGTGTGTTTCTGTGTCGTGATTGCCACCTGGTGGTCACCAGTGCGACACTGTCCCCTCTGATGGCCACTCTGTCACCCCGACTGTGCTAGAGAGGAACAGAGAGGTACTAATGTCTCCATGTCCCACTGGTGATGCCCTGAGCTTGTGCTGCTGTGTTCTCTGCTGCATGTGGAGTGATTTCACCGTGGCAGTGAAATGCCATTTAACTGTACCTTCCTCAGGTACCAGGTAAAGTAAAATAGCTCCAAAATGTTCTCCTTTTCCAAATAAATAAGTACTGTCTTGTACAGTATTTTCTGGGGACCTTTTTGCATTGTTGGAGTCCAAGGCTGTTTGGAGAATTAGTCCAGATGTGTCTGCACTTCTGGAGATGGTTAAGGTAGAATCTTGGTTTTTTTTGCGGCCACGTACAATGATGGATGAGACTGTTAAAAAAATCCCAACAAACCAGTAGTAAAATGTCAAATCACTGATTCCCTCTGTCACATGGGGCTTTTGGCTATTCTAGCTCAGGGCCTTAGGTATTGGTCTGTCAAGTGGTAAGATTCATCATGGCATTTGCAAGAAAATGAAATGTTACAGGATGTTCTTGATGCTCTTCCCAAAGCCATCCAAGTGGCTTGAATTTGTTTAATCTCTGAGTGGTGGGAGTAGCTGGGTGGCCTTCCTTGCTGTCCTCTCTCCTGCTGCTTTACAAACTTCCTCAAGGAGCAGTGGCTGATTGATGTGTATGATGTTCTCCTGCTGCTGAAAGAAACTCCCTGTGTAGAATGACTGGACAAGCCTGCTCCAGGAGAGACTGAGTAAGGTTAAATCCCTATGGAAATTATTCACTCCCATCTGGGACCCTGCCCAGCTTTCCAAAGGAAACAAGCCTTATGTAATTATGCTTTGTCTTTTTTGAGAGTTCTTGTCATGTAACCTTTGAACACGTTGGCCAGTTTCAGCTGAGTCTGGTGAGTGGAGAGGGCTCGGATGCTTGTAGAAATAGGTGGCTAAATAGGTGCAATTAATGTCACCATGAAAGGGCATGTGGCAGCAGGAGTGTGGCTCTGCCCCAGGTGCACACCCCTGGGAGGTCAAGCTCTGGTCAGTCGGCAGCTCAGAGCAATTCCATGATCTTGCAGTTAGGGCTGTTTTTGAGGAATACCTCGTGCGTGCTGCTGCTGGCTCTGACATCAGTCCAAGGGTATTCAAAGATCCCTCCAGCATGCCTGAATGCTCCCCCATCCACGTCACAGAAAACGTTTTTCTGTAACCATTATAATTTTTTTTACCTTTTGACATTTAAAAAAAAACAGAGACACGCAAGCCCGGGGTGTCACAGCCACCCTGACTCCTTGAGAGTGAACATCTGACTGCTGCTGGGCCCTGTGCCTGTTGTTGTTTATAAGCCTCTTGAACTATTCTTGCTACCCTTGGTGGCCGCAGAGCCCCATGAGTGATTTCACAGCCTGGCTGTTACTCCAGGGCCATTGGTGATCCTATACATGTTACCTTTGATCACATGCTGTCCTGTCAGATTTCGCTCTGATGTAAGTCATCACGTCTGTGTGACTGTAACATGGCCCCAATTAAAGTCAGTTGTACACTTTTTATTTCAAGGTACTTGGGAAATGTTCCCTGGAACACTGTAAATGAAATGTTAATTACTATTAAAAAAATATTAGTCCTATATCAGACCTCTGGGTAAACCCCTTAAGGTTTGTAATCTAATTTCAGTAAACGGATCAAGAGAACATGGGTTTCAAGGCTGAGCTGGAAAGCACTCTGGCATTCAGAGGTGCTTTCCATGACTTGTGCAGATGTCCAGCTGCCCTCCTGGTGCACTTCCCAGCTCTGCCCTTCCAAGAGAAGGGGCACCTGCGACTCAAGCCATGATAATTTCTTTTGGATAGGACAACACATCCTTTCTGTTGCTTAATCCATCTGTGGTGGTGCTGGTGGGCCTGCGGACCCATGGGTTCATCCTTGCTCAGCCTCCCAGCTCTGCACTAGATGTTGGAAATGAAGTGGCAATTCCTCTGGTTTATTGCTACTGCTGAGAGAGAGGGGGATAAAACTGATGCCTCATTTATTTACATTAAAATAAGGATCAGACTGGGACCAAGCTGCAGGAACAGAGAACTCAGCCTCGATGCCAAATGCGCACGTATTTCTGCCATGCAGTTTGTACATAAAATTGAAACAATGGAGGGAAATATCTTTTATCCTTGTTTTCATTTTTGTTTTAAAGCTAGGCTATGTGAACTCTACAATTTACCATGCCGTGGAGTGCCCATTCCTTTCCAGCATATTGCACAGTGTGACAGGTTTATTATGCAGCCCTTCCCCTTGTGAGAGGAGCGAGCTGTGCTCCCATAAAGAAGATGGGCTTGCTTGTGCTGGGCGGGTGGGGTTTGTTCTGTGGGTTTATGGCACATTTGAATCTCTGAGAGCATCTTGCTTGTCCAAATGACAAGTGCACTGTTTTGGCCCCAATTTCAGAAAGTAATTAGTGCCTGTTCTCACTCATTGGCATTAAAGCAGAAGGATCAATATAATGATTGTGTATTTTATGCAGTGGAAGAACACTTATTAGAATGGCTGGTTTTGCACTGTGATATTACCCCTCTCTTTTGTGTCATATTTTGATGGATTTGCCTTAATTTCAGCTGTAATTTTCTTGGGTCAGGAGCATTTTCTCTATTGGCCATAGCGTCCCATCCACGCTAATGACAGTATATTAAAAAAATAAGAAGTAATTTAGCTCTGTGTACTATAGAGCAATCTGAGGGTGAGCAAGGGGACAAGGGGAGCCACCATGGGCTGTAGGTTCTCATGTTGCATTTCTAAGCAGGCAGGGAGGGAACAGATCTCCCACTCCTTGGGTGTCCCAGTTTGCATGCTGTGTCCAGAACTGAACGCTTGTTTGACACCAGAGCTCTCAGACAAACGTGGACTGGGCTTTGCACTGGAGCAGATGGAAACTTTCTCTAAGCATAATAGAGCAGCAGCCCCATCCACACATGTGCAGAATATTTCATCAAAGACTATTAGCGTGTGGGGAACAGTTTCCCCTGTTTATAACTTGCTTCTAGATCATTGGCACCTCTGCAGTTGGCTTCTGGTTCAGAGGCTTCTGCTTAGCTAAGAGACAAGGGACAAACTACTGGAAGCATTCAGGTCCTGGAAAGAGTCTGGAGAATGGTTACAAAGATTGTGGGCATGTCTGTGTGTGTGTCTCCCATAAGGAAGGCAGTGAAGGTTCTTCACAGCTGTTCTAGAATCATGGAATGGTTTGGGTTGGAAGGGACCTTAAAGATAATCTAGTTCCAACACCCTTGCCATGGGCAAGCATATCTCCCAGGAGATGAGGTTGCTCAGTGTCCTGTCCAGCCCAGCCGTGAACACTTCCAGGGATGGGGCATCCACGGCTTCTCTGGACAGCCTGTGCCAGTGTCTCACCACCCTCACACTAAAGAATTTCTTTCTAGTGTCTAACCTAAATCTCCCCTCTTCCATTTTGAAGCTGTTACCCCTTGTCCTATCACTATATAACCTCATAAAAAGTACCTCCCAAGCTTTCTTGTAGGTGCCTTCAGGTACTGGAAGACTGCTGTAAGGCTTCTCTGGAGTCTTCTTCAGGCTGAACAACCTCAACTCTCTCAGCCTGTAAGAGAAGGCATCAGCTTGCCCAGACAGATGTGTATCCCTTGGGATGGAGAGCAGTGTGCTGAGCTCCCTGGGAACTGTCCTCTGCAGAGCTGTGTGGGATCTGATGGGAATGTGTTCTTCATCTCAGGTAGTGGGACTGAGTCACCTTTTCCAGTGATGAGGAGAGGAAGGAGGATCTTGAGGGAACCAGCCATGTGTCAAGCTGGAGCAGCTTGTGTGTAGTGCTGAGCTTTCCTCATCCCTGAGGGATGTTTCTCTTTTTTTTTTTTTTTAATTTTACACTTTTTTACCTCTGCAAAAACCTAATAATATAAAATGTCTACTGGCAATTAGATACACGGAACAGCCCAGAGAACTGTCTGGCCAGTGTTTTGCATCTCCAGCAGACATAAGTCATGGTATGGTCTGAATTACTGCTAAGTCCTCTGCCTGAACTCATGAAGAAGTGAATGGGTGAAAGAGTACATTTGAGGGCTCAGTAGCCTCTCTACCAGGACAGTAACAATATGACAGGAGTAATTATACACTTTTAAAAAGCACCCCCTTTTTTTTTTCTTTCTCTCTGCAGGCAGTTGGCCAAAAGTCTTGGGCAGGCTGGGGAGATTGAGCCGGAAACAGAAGGGATCCTCATGGAGTATGGCGTGGATTTCTCTGACTTTCCCCCCGAAGCCCTGGAATGTCTTCCCCAGAGCCTTCCCTGGGTTATCTCACCAGAAGAGCTGGCTAAAAGAAGAGATTTAAGGTAACAACAAAAAGCAGGGTCTGATGCTCCTCCTTGGGTTGCTGCAGCTTTGTTTTGCTTTCATCACACGTTGAGAAGGCACTGACTTTAATACAGGTACCATACTGCACATTACCTGTGCTGGAGTGGGAAGAAGCTGCTTTTGGAAGGACCTACAAACCCAGAAGATCAGTTATTTGGAGAAGTATTTTGTGAGGCAAAGAGGCTTTTTCTCAAAAGAACTGTTGCAAACTGAAAAGTTGGTGTTTGGCACCTAATCTGAAAGCTTTATGTTTTTGTCTGGAATGTATTACGTATTTTAGTGGTAGTTTTATAGCAGAAATTTTCTGAATGCCTGGCAGATCAAATGATCTTGGACATTGTTACTTTGAAACTTAAGCACAGGTAGAGACTGTCCTGCGTTTTCCTGTCTAGTCTCAACATGTTTCTCTGTTTTGAAGAACCGCTCTCATGTGGAGTTTATGATGGTTTTTGATCAGGTCAGCAGCTGGCAGGTGCAGCCCCTTCCTGCAGCCTGGCAACTTCGTGCTGTCCCTCTACTGCACATTACCCATGCCTGTAACTTAGTGATGCTTCCACCAGCTTTTAGGAACTCTGTAGTCAGTTGGGTGGTAGACACTCTGACATTACTGGTCTGCCCAAAACTGATGGATTTGCTGAGCTTCTAAGTGTCACATTTAAGAGATGTCTTCACAGAATTGCCAGAGTTGGAAGAGACCTCTAGAGATCATCTAGTCCAACTCCCCTATAATCCATGACTGCATCCAGGTGGGTTTTGAATGTCTCTAGAGAAGGGGACTCAACAGCCTCCCTGGGCAGCCTGTTCCAGTGCTCTGTCACCCTCACCATAAAGCTGTTTTTCCTCATATTTAAATGGAACTTCCTATATTCCAGCTTGTGCCTATTGCCCCTTGTCCTGTCACTGGGGACTACTGAAAAGAGTCTGGATCCATCCTCCCTGCACCCACCCTTTAGATACTTACAGGCATTAATAAGGTCTCCTCTCAGCCTTCTCTTCTCCAGGCTAAAGAGTCCCAGCTCTCTCAGCCTTTCCTCATAAGGGAGATGCTCCAATCCCCCACTCATTTTTGTTGCCCTCCACTGGAGGGGAACTATTCTCTAGTAATTCCCTGTCTCTCTTGAATTGTGGAGCCCAGAACTGGACACAATATTCCAGATGTGGCCTCACCAGGGCAGAGTAGAGGAGGAGAATGACCTCCCTTGACCTACGGGCCACACTCTTCCTTATGTACCCCAGGATTCAATTGGCATATTGCTGGCTCATGGATAATGTACTGTGTACCAGGACTCCCAGATCCTTCTCCTCAGAGCTGCTTTCTGGCACGTCCACCCCTAACCTATTTTGGTGCATGGGGTTCTTCCTCTTTAGGTGCAGGACCCTGCACTTGCCTTTGTTGAACCTCATTAAGTTCCTCTCTGCCCAGCTCTCCAGCCTGACCAGGTCACACTGAATGGCAGCAGAGCCCTCTGGAATGTCAGCCATCCCTCCCAGATGTGTGTCATCAGTGAACTTGCTGAGGATACACTCTGTCCCATTGTCCAGGTCATTGATGAACACATTGATGATGAACACTGAACTGAGTACTGACCCCTGGGTTACACCGCTGGTTACAGGCCTCCAACTCTACCCTGCTCCATTGATCACAACCCTCTTTGTTCTGTCACACAGCCAGTTCTCAATCCACCTCACTGTCTTTACTATAAAAGAGTTAAAGACAAGAGAATAGTAATTTGTATAGAATCTCACTTTGCAGGAAAAGAAGGTGTAAGAAATCAAAACAATAAATGCATTACTAAGATTACAGTGTGTGTTCCACTCCCATCCTCACACTAGGGCATCCTGTCTCAGTTGGCAGGTTCATGGCTTTCTTGCATATTGCTGAGGTGAAGCAGCCCCATGAGCCTGATTCCTCAAAGACCATTGCACTGGTACAAGCACATGCATGTATGTAGCAAGCTCCTCTTCCTCTTAGTTTATCTGTTATTGGCATGGATGTGAGCAATTTGAGTGTATAAGCTGATAAACCACAGCCATTTGTATATGTACCTAAAATCCAAATGCTACTTTGGACCTAATCCTGCACTGTAGCCTGTAACCTCCTTACTGCTTCAGATTTACTGGATTTCTATTGCCATGCAATGGAATAATTCAGGGGAGAATCACACTCCTGATTGACTAGTGGTAACACTCGGATAAAATATCCAGACTGTAAGCTTCAAGTAGCTTTAAAAAAAACATGCTGAAAGCTGCAGTTCAGAAGTCACTGGAAAGTGCTTATTTTTATATTCTCGCCTACATTTCAGTAGCCTTCTCTGTTTCTTCTGACCAAGTTCTTTCAAGCAAATAAAGAGCTTGAATTGTCTCCAGTCAGACAATCAGTTTTGGAAGCAAATTCTAAGTGCATTTATTGCTGTTATTGCTGAATTATTACACTGGGACTTATCAAGGTGATAACAGTTTTGTGGTTAAGCCATTTAAATCCCTCTCTGCCCCTTCCCAACCACAGTGCACACTACAAAGTAGATTTCCTTTTGATCCTCTCAAATACAAACATTTAACAGTCAGGGGTTTTAAGACAATTATTTGAGCTTAATTTACTAATCCTTTTAATGTCAACTGCCACACTGTTGACTACCTAGCCTGTGGTCTAAACACATATGGAGATAACATGAGACTTCTAGTTATGGAAAGTAAAATACAAGTGAGTCTTCTTTCTTGTTTCCTCACAGTGAGAGGTTTGTCTACCCAGGAAAAAATGAGTTTTATTAGTAACTGTAGCACATTTTATAGCTGAGTGGGGTCCTGTAGCTGGGCACCTGGCTGCTATCTTTTCTGATCTCACCCATCAGACCTTGAGAAACTGTTCTTGACAAGTCCCAGGGTGGCTCAGCTTTAACATGGTACTAAATGTTAGCTTTCATGTTGTCAGCAGTCAGTGTGTGGTGGTGTGCAGCCTGGCCTAGGCTGGCATCCAGGGGAGGATACCAGATCCCTGGTTATCTGGTCTGGGTGCACATGGCAGTTGTGCCTTGTTTTCCATGTCACCTACCTCTGTGAGTTTCCAACTGTGCTGTACTTTGTGCGTGTTGATCTGTCAGGCTTCCCAGGTACTGTATAGTACTCCCTGAGAGTACAGTGTAAGGTAACTTCCAGTGAAATAAAAACTCATCTTTTCTTATGAAACATCCATGTTAACACTTAAATGGCTTGTCCAGTTCAGTTCACATGTTGTTCACCTGACTGGAGTAAACACATAGTAGAGATTGGCTCACAATACTTTCAGCTGTAGTAAATCCTCTACAGCTCTATAAGACAGTGCTGTAAATTTTCTAGTGTTATGCATGAAGCTTTTGGGATTTGGAACTGAGACCTGAGCTACGTCTTGGGTTTCCTGGTGTTTCCTCTTTCTGAGCTAACTTTTCCTTGTTTCCTTTCTCTTTGGGAAATGATCCTTTCGTCCTCAAAGAGTAACTTTTGTTCTGCCAACCAGTGTCCTGAGGGTGGTCGAGTCTCTCTTTGAGTCAGTGTGTAGAGCATGGAGGTAGAGGATCTGCACTGGAGTCACTGGTGAGCGTGGGTTTAGATGGGATTGAGACAATGTGTTTCACCAAGCTTTTGAGGCTGGGCAAGGGGAGGGAAAGATATTTCTCCATGCCATCTTGAGAATATGTTGCTCAGTCTTTCAGCAAGTCTTTCAGTTTTATAGGAAGCCTGTTCTCACCATGCATAGTCTATTTGGGTAGCAACTGTGATCTCACCTACGTAGCCTGTGCACGGTTGCTTCCAAGAGACATCTTTTTTTCCCCCTCCAGTAATGGCTCACAAAGAAAGCTTTACATAATATTTTACTATTAAGGCAGAAAATATCTAAACCTCATGGATGGCTTTGAAATCTTTTAGTCAATTTAGCTCTGTGCTCTGGCACTAGTGCACAGTTTTGCCATGGACAAATTTTTTTACCTGCAGGGGTTAATCTATTTGCAAAATTAGGCAAGTATTTCACAGGCACTCCCAGCTTACTTGTTTGCAAAGAGCACCAAAAGTTTCTCGTGAAAAACACTAGGCAAGTGTGAGGTGTTGGCATTGCATGCTGCAGTTGTGTTTTATAGAGAACATAAGGCTTCATAAAGTATCGGAATAGCATGGTTGAGGAAACTTCCTTTCCAGAGACATTACATGTGATCATACAGATAGGACCAGAGTTCTCATTTTATTATTCAGGTTGACTAGAATTGGTATGTTTTCATTAGAAGGTTAAGAAGGGTTTAGTTTCTGCTTTTAGAGAACCATCGGGGGATTAGTGTCACGGAGACAAATTTTGGTGTGCAAAGTTTGTCTTTTTCTGGTCTTTGCTAATGTTTCAACATGTAATTTTTATTTCCTTGTTTGCTTTGTACTTTGTGTTTCAATGGTGTGGTACAAAATCCAGCTCCAGAACAGAAGAGAGGTCAGGGCATGGAGGAAATGCAAATTTCAGAGGCTGGTGCAGGAAACGGGGGCTGGAGGAGGAGGCCATTTGAAGATGTGTAGCCGGGAATATAAGAAACCCAAGAGCTATTTCTAAGAGTCATTCCAAATGTTTCTAATTTCATTCATATCTTTTTGTTTCCTTTACTGCTTAACTGGGACACAGAACTTAAGCCAGGAAAGTCCAATCATAGTGGGAAACAAAAACCTAAATATTGGAGAGAGAAAAAAGGCCGTTCTTTGCAGAGCAGTTCTCCTCTTGCTTGTCTCCCATTGTTGGTGTTGCTGTGGAAAATGTATAACATCACTTTTTTGGAAAGTGCTAGGGCCTGTTCAAGTAGAGATGGTTTATATACTTGAACATGGAAGAACTTGGGTGTATCTGTTTCTTTACCATTTGCCTAATAATAAGTGAGCCTGTTGACCTCCGCTGGACTATTACAAATGTGAAACTTGGCACTCAAAATTGCTTGCTCTAAATTTTCCAGTTGCTTTCTCTTTTTCCGTTTGATGTCATCCTGCCAACTAGTGATTTTATTATTATAAACAGGACATTGTATTCACTTTTAAGAAGAAATATGAAGCTGAAGGTAAAATTACAAACTACAGTTTCTCAGCTGGCAAAATACAAAACAATGAGCTAAAAATACTGAGCAGAGAAAGGGTGCTGTGGCAAGAAACTCTGAAATATCCACAAGATGGATTTGGGCTGAGGAGCAGAAACTGGCTTCAACTGAGCAGCTCCGAACTCCTGAGAATCACCAAATGGCTGAGGTTGGAAGGCACCTCTGGAGATCATCTACTCCAACCTCCTTTCTCATAGTGGGGTCAACCAGAGCAGGCTGCTCGGGGCTGTATCCAGTTGGGGTTTGGGTGTTTCCAAGATTTTACAAGCCCTCTGAGCAATGTGTTCTGGGGTTCAGTTGCAGTGTGACTGTGTTTCTTGCATGAAGAGCACGAGTATTTCTCCTGACTGCTAAAAGGCCTGGAGGGCATCAGACTAGGGGGACAGCAAGAATCCTTTGCATTGGCAATAGACAGTTAATGCTCACTTCTCCTGCAGGGCAGAGTTAATGAGTTAAAGAACTTTGGTCTTGCACACAAAGAGCTCTGAGAATGCAATGAAGCTTTCAACTGAAATTTGCATCTCAATATTTCAGTATGTCACCTCAGTTGCAACTGACCTAAAGCAATCCAAGTTATTAAGGCAATTTTATAATTCTGGCTACCTGTTCAGAAATGTAATGTGCTCTGCCGTGTCTGTGTCCACTGTGGAGGGAGGCTCTGGTCTTAGCCCTGTTTGTAACTGGAAAGCACTGGCAGCAGGACAGTACCTGCACTGTAATTCTGCCTGCTACCTATTTCTTTCTTGAGGAGTGTTACAGCTGGTAACAGGGATTAGGTTTGACAGCATGCTCTTTGTTGTAGATGCCTGGGGAGATTATTGGCTGATAAAATTAGAGGTGATGGTAAAAATGGCAGCCTTGAGCTGTGCAAGGGGTGTTGGAGGAAAGCAGTCAGCCTCTGAAACAGATGTCTTTTTGAGGCAGGTGGAAGACTTTCGTTAGAAATGAGTGCAAGTCAGATAAAACATCATTGAACAGCTTGTTTCCTGGAGATTTTCCACTACAAAAAAGCTAGTGTTAAGTCGAGCAAAACTTACTCAGCTATAATAGGATATGTAAAAATGCTTTGGTTTCTGATGGAAACTGAGAAACGACTTGTTTAGCAAATGTATAAGCAACATTGCTGCAGATCTGACTGTTATCTTGGCATGGAGTGGAGACACAAACAGGGCCAGATTATAATCTTTGCCCTCTCACTTGAGTTGTTCTGTGACTAATGTAATGTTCTCCATAGGGAGATATAAGGCTTACAAAGGATTGCTCAGTGGTGTCTAAGGATAACAGATCTAGTCCCTTTCTAACAGGATTGGTTCCAGGAGATAGTGATGATGGCTGTACCTGCTTTGGGTGCTTCTGCTGTCCTGGCAGTCTGGGGAATGGTACCCTTCTGGGATTGGTTAGGAGAGCCTGTGTTAGCTCCGTCCTGGCCTGTTAGCTGGGTAAGTAAAACTCAATAAATACAGGGCTCCTGTCAGAGTGATGTGATTCAGCCTCTTGCTTGTGGTTGGCTTCTTCAGGTCCTCCTCTGTGTTTTCATAACATTTTCTGCTACACTATGGCTACAGCAATTTTGGTGACACTGTTTTGTACAAAATGATGCATGGTCTTTGCTCTCAGACACTGTTTTTACCAGTGGCTGGTGTACACAGACACATTGGCAGCTTCACTGCTGATTTTCCTTACAGAAAGTGCATGTGGTCATTGGAAGTGCAGCTTCAAGCAGAATCGATGGGGTAAAGTTGGACAGGATTATTGCCTTCTGATCTTGTAGGCCATCAAAACTAAGCTTATTAGTTAAGAATTTGTTTAGTTGTGGAAAACAGTAATAACTTTTGCAACTAGGTTGTTATACATACTGCCTCATTCCTGCCTGGCTGCCTACTTTATGGAGAGGAATTGAGAGAATAATACAGGAAGATGAGGATAAAATCTTAAATCAATTTGAATTCTTACTGAATTTTGCTGGATCACAAGGTGGGCTCTTGGTGGGTGGAAGAAAATGCCATATCTTCTCATGTTTCTGTGTGTTAAGTGACCCAGTTCAAGTGTGCCAAATACCACTGGTTTCTTTGATATCATGGTGCTTTGCTGGTGTCCTTCTGCTACAGGTCAGATAACATTGGGGTAGATAGGAGATGAAGGACCCAAGTCCTGGTGTCAACCCAGGTATCTGTCTCTGTAGATGAAGAAAGCCAGAGCTCCATCAGTAGGTGAGGCAGTATATCCCTGCTGTGGTATTCCAGGGCTGATCGTTGATCACTAGGACAGGGTGGTTGCTACAAGGAACACTTTCCTTGTGACTCCATTCTGGTGGAATGGTCATACTCTGACCTGTACTTCTGCCCTGAAGTTTTTCCGTGATTGGATCCTCGTTCCCAACTTATCTTCAGATCCTCACTCTCTATGAAGGAAAAAAATATAATAAAAATATCATAATGTAGATGACACATGCAGGTGCGTGAGGCAGAGTTGTACTGGAGGTGTCACAACATGGATTAGAAGTGGGGCAGTCTGGAAAAGACAAATGAAAATGTTCTGAGAGATGAGGGATTGATTTCGAGGAAGGATTAACTGTTCAATGTGTATTTGCCAACACTGAAACTAGAAGTTTGTGAAAGATACAGTAGTGATAATTAAAATATATGCACCAAAATTACAACAAATGAGAATTGTTTAAGGTGGTGGGAGGATAGAAAGGGATGTTCTGAGGACAAGTAAGGTAAAACAAAGAGGAAACCTTTTCTGTTCAAGCTAAAATTGGCTGTAGCTTAGGCTGCTAAAGAAAGTATTGGAAATGCCATCCCTGAAGATTCTAAATACTATACTGGAGAAAGTCCTTGCAAATATATTGTCATGAGTAGTCCAGCTCTGACCTATGGGGGTTGGATGACCTAATGTCTCTTCCATTTCTAGCTTTGTGCATCTATGATTAAAGTAGCTTATATATTGCAAGTGCATTTTCAATTACACTCCACCTTCTTGCGTGGGATAGTGGTGGTGCAGAGACCTCATTATATTTGTGGCACAATTACAGCATGGCTCATAGGAAATACTGCTACTACTTGGTCTTTCTGAGACTCTGATCTTGTTATATATATATGTGTGTGTGTGTGTGTGTTGGCTTTTCAAGCCATTTAGGTATGCTACAAGGCTGCAGTGCTTTTTTTTTCCATCTTCCTTCTTACTTGGAGGCCATAAATATATAGAAGAATCAATTGATTCTGATTTAGCAATCCAGTGAGCAGTTAATGGTGAAGATGTGGCTGTTTGATGTAGATACATCAGGATTCATTGTCAGCCCCTCTCTTGACCAAAGTTTGTTCTCTGAACCACAACAGGACATAGTTAAAACATAAACACATTAAAAAGACCGGTACTGGCTTGATGTAGAAAATTGGGCTTTTGGTGCATTTTATGCTGTGCTGGATTTTTGTGAGGCTTATAACAATTAGTGTTTGGAGGGGGCAGGTTTTGCTTCCAATTACTTTATAATTTAATTTCATTTTGAAATTTATGCGCCATGCAAAAAGAGGTTTGTCATGTGTCAAGTATCTTCGTTGGTGTGTTACAGGGCATTCAGAGTGCCTTCAGAGATTGTCAGGGTACTTCTATTGCATGCATATTTTCTTAATATATTCCTTTTAAGAATCTGTCTTGGAAGGAGCCACTCGGGGGTTTTAGCTAAAATCTGCTAACATCAAGTGTGACAAATGTAGTAGACACTACACGTAAAAGATGGCTTTAGGAGTGGGATGTTGAAGTCTCTAAAATGTTCCAGCACCATTTGTTCTCTAAAATTTCTCTCTGAGAAAGAGTACTCCATCCCCATTTGAGTAATGAATGTCAGTGGAATTGGTCCCATGCTTATTGGCACTTTATAACAAACCTGCACAGACACCGTGGTTGAGCTGGATTTACTTGTGACTGCAGAATGAGATTGATTTTTGTGGTTGCCATAACAATTGGACTGGTGTGTGAAAAAATGTTAGTAGCCTTCACTGGAGTGAGTTGACAGCTCTAGGATGCCTGTTCCTAAATTAAAACAAGTGTTTCCAGCTCTGAGAAATGATGTCTGTTTAACTTTTTGTAAGATAGAGCTTAGCAGGCTCTTAGAAATTACCTGAAGAGCTTAAAGATTCTAGAAGTGCCTTTACTGTGCTTAATTTTAAAATGCCAGCTTTGAGCTGGAGTTAATAAGAGTAAACCAGGAGGCTGAACTTTCACTCCCACCAGGCTATTGTATGTACTCACAAAGTGGAGAGAACAGGACAATCTAAGGAGTCCCTAGAAGAATGTAAATGCATTGCAAGTGTCTAGACATGCAGTCACTCGTACTGTAAATGTCTTAGCACTGACGCACTCAGGTTTAAAGGAGGTTTGCGCTGCCTAAACTTTAATAAACAAAATGATGGTCATTACTGTCTCACTTCCAGCTGCAGCAGTCTGTTCTTTGGAAACAGGTTAATGCTTCTGCAGAAGATGTAGCGTGGTGCTTCAGGAGCTGTTGGGTGACTGGAGGGACCATGGGCTGTGAGCACCAAGCCTGGGGCACGGCACCTACTGGGGACGTGTTTGGTGGTTCTCTGCTGAGCCCCTTCCTTAGGTGCTCTGGCTTGCTTGAGAAGGTGCCCAGCTCTCTCTTTCTCTTGAGACTTGGCAGTCTAATTTCTGCCCATGACCTGAGCCCTGAGCAGTCCACCTTCAGGCAAATGGTAAAGTTGGGGCTTCAATCCATGTGACTTCAGCTGGTGATGGCTGCAGCCAGAGCCAGGAGAAGTGGTGATCTGCAGCATGCGAGAACATGGATGCAGTTTGGCTGCCCAATTGACTTGTGCATGTAATGCCTGGGATGTCATTTCTCCATTTCTGCTTCCCTTAGTTCCTAAATATCTGGCTTGTGCTTGCTTCATTAGGACTCTGTCTTCCACAAGTACCTCAGCTGGTAAGAACATCATGTTACTTCACTGAGGGTTTTCTGATGCTCTAGTGAGTACATGCAGTTCTCTGAATGGTTATTTCATGGTTGTTGGCTTTTGTTAGAGTGGTGAAAATCTGGACTCTGTGTCGTCACTGGTGGGTTGACTCATCTGCATTCTGCTGGCTGGGAAGACCATCCAGTTGTTAGGAGGATCTGTGTGGCTGGAGGGGGCTGCTTTGTTTACTGTGTACAAATTGGCACTTTATTAGCAGCACCGAAGCAACCTTACAGAAAATCACACTGGTAGCACCCAAACTTTGCCCAATTACTGGCCATGCCCAAAACCTTGCATCTAATACAGCCTGAACCCATGGCTTACAAATACAGTGCTTCATCTTGATCCAAGTAGACCTTCCACTTGAATAAAGATGGAGCCCTGACCACTGGGACTTATCTCCTCATGTCATAGGTGTTTATATGTTATGGCTAACTCTGAATTCTGAATAGTTTATTGAAATATGGGACCAAACCTTGAAGTACTGCCTGTACAGTATTTTCTCTGCTGATCCTTGCAAATACCTTTGCATAGATCTACGTATTTGCACAAAGAAAAACAAACAGCAGTTGCAGTCCTGTGATCTGTGAACATTTTAATTACCATGACGGTAATTGCAGCTCACTAAGAGGCTACTTATCTTACTTCTACCACTGCACTAGCCATTTATTTTAGGTCCTGTTAAAGGTAAAAAGACTAACTGCTCTGCAGAGATGCTTGTCCTCTTCAATTAGGCAACCTTAAGCCGTGCAAAGAGAAACTGCACTTAATTAGATTTCCTTAAATTAGGATTGATATCCCAGCCTGTAACTGTACATGCTGCCGTTACTGTCTAATAAACTAAGTGCTCTATTCTGCAATTTTTTCCCCCAGATGGTTGATTTGCAAGATGGCAGAAGGAGACAACATGTGAGCTTTGACTTTAGCAGTGTTCTTGTCACTGGTGGCTGGGTCAGTGCTCTGGGGCAGTGCCTGGCGCTGGCAGGGTCTGGGCAGGGTGTGTGTGGCATGTGCTTTCCTGACTCTTGCTTGTAGGTCCACCACACTCAGTGTGAGCCATTTCCCTGATCCTCCGAAACTTTCATGTTCATTTTCTCATGCACGAAACCTCTGGCCATGAGGAGGAGGGAGAAGTCAGTGCCAGAGCATGTCCACCTCTGTAAACCTGCGTTAGACATATGGTTTAGACAAAGAGGCTTCTGTAAAAAGTGGAAGTATCCATACCAAAATGTTTGGTTTTGATCAGTGTGAGGAGGGGGCTTCTTAAAGGGAGATATTTTTCTCCAGTCTTTTCTAGCATGAGGGCCAGAAAACCTCTTAACTCTGCATATTTGTCTATCTCCTAAACTGGTTTCTTCTAACTAATCAAGTTGTGTGTATGTTGAAACTAATGGACTTGGAACATCTCATTACATCTACAAAGTATTTTTTGACAATTTTAAATGAATAAAACATATTTTTATTAGATGTCATGACACCTTCGGGGCTCTTAAAGAAGGGGGAGAGGGGAATGATCAAGCTTCTTAACCCACAAGGTCACCTTGGTGGCCCTCCAGAAGCTGGAGGCAGCTGCCAGTATTTATTTACCTGTGGTCAGTGCAAATGTGCATATATGTAGTTGGGCTGTTTGCTCGTGCTTATGCAACATCTTTGTTAGCAGGTGCATCCGAAGTGCTCTTGCGTTGTGCTTTGGTCATACAACCCACTGCAAGATGGTTTTGTTACTCGTTGTGGTCAGAAGTGTGGTTTGATCTCGCAGAGATCCCCTGTGCCATAGCCTTTGTGGTATTGTACAGCCAGCCAGGATGGTCAGGGGAGGAATTTGAATAACTCTTTAATCTTTGAAGGGTGGACTTGCCACATAGCTTGGAGCAATGTTATTTCTTCTCCCAAATGTTTTTTGTCAGCTGCTTCTAGGTCCTCCCTGGGTGTTTGCACAGGGGTGGCTGGTGTAGGTGCCAAGGGAGGGGACAACTTGCAGAGCAGCAGGCAGGCTGTGCTACCCACACCCAGCCTTTCTTCCCCTTGCTTCTCACTGCCTTGCACCAATTCTCTCTGGGACAAGAGGCAGCTCTCTGCAGTGAGCTGGAGATAAAAGGTGATAACAGTAGGGCTGGAGGAAAAGTAGAAGATAGCTGGGAACATTCTCTCTGTGGAGACCTTGCACTGGAGGAGCACATGTGACAGGTGCTGCCCATGGGCTCAGTGCTGCAGTCCCATCACTCAGTGGATTGTTTTCTTTGCCACGTGCCAGCCCCAGTTCCTGTGGCCATCTGAAACTCCTCCAGTAATAAAAACTGAAAACCAGAAGTATAATTCATCACACTTAGTAATGCAATTACTGGTGAGGGGAATTTGCTTAGAAAACTTCAGCTAGGTGTACTGCTGTGTGCCAGGATTATCTCACTGCTATGAACTTTGAGCTCTGCTTGCAGATCAGCTTCTCGTGTCCCATTGACTACCTGGCCATTGGCTCTGCAACACTTCTGCAGAGTCCTTGTGCCAGGAAGTATCATTCCCTGTGTTACTTGCTCAGTGACTTTCTTACCTCACCTTGCAGTCTGTGCCCAGAATAAACTGCCTGTGACAAGCTACAAGTCCAAGTCCCTTGAGTAGTTTTAAAGTAGAAACTGATCTGAGCCTGGTGGTTAAACATATCCCAGCTGTGCCGCATGCAGAAATGCTGGTGAGAAATGCTAAATCAGTATTTGTCTGGACCTCTCTTCAGCTTTGCATCTGTGAGTTTAAATACCTCAGATGGTGAGCTGTGTCTGTGTCTGCAGTTTGCATGTTAAGAGGCTGCTCAGAACCGGCCAGTGTGTCCCGGTGGGCACAGTGGGCTGTGCACAAAGTGCTGCCCCAGTGGGCTGGGGGCTGCCCGCCAGCCCCTCACGTTTGGGCTGTCTGAACTGGGGCCACCAGTGACCTCTGCCATAGATTTGACTGGCCAAATACAGCTCAGGAAAGCAGCCTGCTAGTTGCTACCATTGTATAAATGTGTTCAGAATTTGGCACCCGTGTATTTATGCTCGGTCCTTTTCCAAGGCAGACTGCAAATATGCACTTCGTTGAAACCAATCTGCTAATTTTTAAGCTGCCTGGAGCTGTGATTCACAAGGGGTGGCAGATGCTTGTGGTTGCAGGCCCTGAACATCTGGGATAAGCTAGCTATTCCCCTGACACAGGAACCCACATTCTCTTTGAAGAAGCTCTTAAACCTTTTTCTTGCTCACTTGTCAGATGAAGCAAGCCATTGGTGTCCGTTTGGTGCTGTTTGCTCTTTTAAATGAAGTAACTTAAAGGAACATTTACTAGACATGGCTGGGGACAGTGGGGAGGGGAGTCACAGTGCCAGGATGTTTTTGCCTTTACACTCTGAGTTAGTGGGACCTAATGTACCCATACATGCAGGTTGGCACACATGCATGCCTCCATACCACTTGTAGTATAGACGCCGGTGTATCTGCTCCCGCGTGTGCACAGCTCCCTAAAAGAAGTTGCACAGTACTTTGGAGTTGGAGGTATCCTGAGATTCCATCCATAGGTGGAATTTTAAGGAAAATATATTTACGGAAGTGAGGTTGTTTGCAAACCTTTAAAAATGGATTGATTCCTGGTGCTGGTTAGCAAGCAGGAACAGATCAAAGTCCCAGTGTAATTGAAAAGATTTTATATCTTTCAATGTCATGATCCCTAATTTGTTTAGATGCACACGAAGGATCAGAAACTGATGTGCATCTGGGGATTAATGCACTTTTGCTATCCAATCTGAAAGCCAGAATATTCTAAAAGATTTTCAAAGTCTCAGAAGGCAGTGAAGTGCTTTACTGATTTTTATGTCTTTGAAAATCTCTATTTAGTGTGCCTGGTGGAATTATATAAATACATGCTGCCAGCTGTCTGATACCAACAGATACCACCCAGAGAATTTAAGTACCAAAGTGAGAGGCCTGTGAAGATAGAGACATTGCTCTCACTGTGTGAGCACCCATGCAATAAGCCTGAGACTTGCTAATTCCTCGTGACAGTCGCTCCTTTAAAAGTTCACTGTAGTTTTTCCCCTCCCACCTCTCCTACCTCAGGAGTGTATCAGTGGTTAAGCTGTAAGAAAAATGTGTTTTCATTATACATCTCTAAAAGGGAGTTACCATCATGATATGAGTTTTTCTGCAGCAAAAAGAAAAGCAGCAGCCTGATTTCTTCCTTGGCAGCCTCAGTCTTACACCATTATGCTTGGGGATCTTTTAACGAGGGAGGGGCTGAATTTCCTTTAAAGATTGAGAGAAAAGCAAAATAAACCAGCAAACCCATTCCTTTACTGTCTTCAGTGCTTTTCAGCTACAGTCGGATCTTCCATACATTGCTTGGGTGAACCCTTCTGTGGCCCAGGGGCCTGGGCAAGAAGTTACTGTAGAGCAGCCCAGGATGAAGGGAAGGCCCTAAAGCAGGAGTTTAGAAAGTTTTATTTGTTGAGTGTTTCAGGTTTTGGGTCTCATTAGAGCAAGGTTCCACTCTTAAGTATAATGATCCCTGAATCAAATGCTCTATTTTGTCTCATCTGTGTGGCTCTAGACCATACCTGTAGCCCATCTTGGTATGTTCCAGTGTTCCTGCCACCCACTGCTATGGCACATACTTACGTAAGCCTTCCAGGGCAGGGATGTGTATTCCAGGCACCACCTAGTACAGCACATGCGGAGGGGCATTCTGCTTTTCCAAGCACCAAGTTGATTGTCTAGATCTAGTTACCTGAATTGGAGTTCACTCTTTCTATTACTTTCATAGTATTTCCTGTTGAACCCACTCTTCCCTTTGGTGCTCAGTAGGCAAGGCAGATGTTATGAAGTACTGCAGCCCTTAGGTGTCTTTACTGAGACTAAAACTCTCACTTAATTTTTTTTACAATTCAGCTTGGTTTGTTGAATGTTTCACCACCTCTGTCCTGTGCTATCTGTGTTTGTGGACTTCCAGATGCTAAGATATCTGCCCTTACATATGGGGATGAGGGTTGTATGTGTTCCATTTAGTTTTGCAATTAGGAGCAGTTTATTTTTACTCTACCTGCAAGGCATTGAGGCTTTTTCCTGCTTGCTTCTCTGGAGCAAACTTGATAGGCTAAATTGTTTAGGTTTTGTGGAGGTAAATCAGTAATGAGATTAAAACTGTTAAAAGCAAGCAGTTAAACCAAAACACCTAAGGAGATTCACTTGTGTAAAACCTTTTCATATTTAAACTTTCAGATTAGACTGGAAGATGTTTCAACAGACAGAGTCTTCTGAAAACATGGTTGTTGTTGTCTGGATGTCTCTGATGGTCTCTGTGTTTCGATACTTTCTCCATGACTGGAAGATAAATGTTTCTTTTCTTTGTTTTGCCTTGGATAGGAAAGAATGCATTTTCACCATTGACCCATCAACTGCCAAGGATCTTGATGATGCTTTGTCCTGTAAACAACTCCCTGACGGTATGAGATATATTTGACAAAATACTTCTCAGTGTTTATATTAAGCTGTTGACACATTGATATATGTAATTTGTCATGAAGTATTCTTTACTAAATGCAAGTAGAGTGATAAACTAGTTTTTCTCTTGTTGTTTTAATTGCCTGTTTTCAGAAATCTTGGAGAAGATACCTTCAAGCTGCACTCTCAAGTAGTCTTGGTGTCAGGAAATGCAGTGTTTTGCATAATCAGAGCTGTAATTTGATTTGAGCAGGTCTCAGCTGTCTCCTGTCATTACAGAAGTTACAGCTGAATAGCTAATGTGCCAGTCTTGCAAGCTGAAGTTGAGTGAAACTTTGACCTTGAATACGCAGTTCCTGGATAAAGGAATCCAGTTCTTTGAAGGTCACTCGCTGAAATGCTTTTTAGTGTTTATAGGATGCTGGGAATTGTCAGATGAGCAGAGTGTACCTTGTAAGTTGTGTTATTCTTCTCATTGCCTTTTAAGCTTTCTATTCTGCCTTATTTGTACTTTCACTATGCTGTAAGCCAACAGAACAGAAAGTAAAGCTCCAGAAGCCAAATCTTGATGATTCTGACTTAAAGAACTTTCCCCTTGTAAACTTACTTTGTCATCCAAGTTCTGCTCACTTAGTTTGATAATATCCAGTAACAGACTTGGTTAGAAATACTGCATTATTTGATTGAACAATCTTCCTCTAATAAAGAGGATAAAGTGATTTTTTTTTTGGTATGTATTTAGTTTTTCCTGCTCTTGTTACTCATCACATCATGATGATATCAAAGACCATCATTCCCTGTTTTCTGGGTTGATTTAATTCTGTGCAGTGTGGCCAATGAATTGTCATGTCATTTATACCCAGGTACAGAACAGTATTACAGGGCTATAAAACTGATTAAAAAATCAGATGAAAGAAAATTTGAGGAGAATAAAATTACTTCTAATTATACTGTATAAAAGCAGTTTTGAGGCAAGATTAGGGAAAAATTGCTTCTATTGCTCAGAAAATTTAAAGTCTTACTAAAAGATCCTAAGCTGGACTCTATTCTCCCTCTTTCCACTCCAAATTATCTGTAGATTTATGACACTATTGTGATCCCACAGCCCCTCAGATCTGAGGTGTTAAGTCTGGCTTCTGAGCCTCTACTGATCACATAGACAAGGCTTTTAGATGCTGCAGGAGGTCATTCAGTGAGCTGGTTTGTGGTGCTACATCTGCATTTTTTCCTCTTATCCGCCATTTGGAGAAAGTGTTCAAGGAAAATACCTGCTTGAACAAGAATTCTTCTTTCCCAGAAAGTCTGTGAAGCCATTGCAGGGCTGTCACTTGTACCTGGGACTTGTCTGTCAGGGATGTGGCTACACTTGGAATTCTTCCTTGTCTCTCCAACCCCAATGGCAGAAAATGCTGTGTGAGGTCTCTTGCTACAATCTACAAGAAAGGAGAACTATCATTGCAGAAGGGATCTTCTACTTGTCAAGTCCACCCAAGAGGGTTGTAGGTGTTTCTAGGCTGGGGGTGATGCAGAGGTGGCTGCAGCGCTGACTCATGCCCTGATCAAGCCTCTTTAGAAAAAGTCTTTCTCATGCAGTCCAACCAGTCCTTTCCTGCTCTTCTATGAATGCTAAGGAATAAGTGTAAGGATCAAGTCAAAGCCATGCTTTCAGAGGTTGTCTTTACCTGTATATAACACAGGAGCAGGCACAGCTCTCTCTCCCAGTGTACCTTTTTACTTCAAAGGTGATCTCTGGACTTAACCAGAGTGAACAGAGGATGCTTCTGCAGTCAAGGACAGTACTTCCTTTTCCCTAGAAATCCAGGCAGTTGGGAAAGAAAGGTAAAATGGACCAGACTACAGGGTCACTCTGCATAGAAAAGGATTACAAAGCTCCATTTTTTAAATTGAAGAAAAATGGAAGGTGCAGGAACCTTTCTTCTCTTCCATGCCGCAAAATGAACCTCACCAGTGTGTTCTAGAAGAGAGATGAAGAAACTGGGAAAGAGCACAAAGCTGTGTTCCTGAGAGTAAAAGGAGATTTGCTTGGTTTGTGTCCAAAATCTATAGGATGTGAAATCCACTGTGGATTTAGTGCTTTTGAAAGTTAGGCATCATTCTCAGGAACTTTGTGTATGCTCCCCTTTTCTCCAGATGGACCTCAGAGGAGAAAATCCAGGAGACAGATGAGTGAGTGCACCTGCTGGTGACTGGCCCAGCCTGAAGGCCTTTATTCACCCTCATGCATGATTTTCCATGAACCTTTAAGTGGGAGCCTGTGCCAGATACCTTTCTTTTGGCTGGAGCTGTGCATCCTCCAGTTGGCTTGTTCCACCCATGACTCCTCTCAGTGAGAAGATGCTCTGAGCTGGAGCCTTCTTTAAGAGCAATCTTATCTGTGCCCATCCTGGGCGTTGTGTGCTCTGACTCTCAGCCTCATCTGCTGTGGGAGTGGTGCCCACACTCCATCCCAGCACTGCCTCAGCCATAGGCCAAGGAAAATCCTCCCTGGAAAAGTCAGTTTTGATGCTGGTGAATATCCCAGAGGACCAGATTTTAAATCAGTGCGGAAAGAACCGCCATAGAGATACCCTTTCTTTTATTTTTAAATCTATAGTGTTTATTCTGAGGAGACCTTGTGGCTCAGAAGGAAGTACAGACAGGAAACCAGGTCTTGATGGTCTGTGATGCACTTTTCAGCAATTATGGAGGGAGCTGAGGAGCTGAGTGGGAACGAGCAGCATAAAAATCCTGCAGGAAGCCCCTCTGCATCCTTGGAGCAGGCATGGTGGGTGGCCAGCCAGCTCAGCAAAGGTTCTCAGGCAGGCAGAGGGAGGAAATCTCAGCATTGTATCTGTGCTGCAATCTTTGTTTAAAACATGAGACATCTCTGAAGCAGAGATGTCCAGTCTGGTAGCTGGAATAATTTCTATTTTTAAGGCAGCTGATGTCATGCAAGGGGATGTTTGCAGAATCATTGTAGTGAAGATGAGTAATGAAAGCAAGTAAGAACTGCACTGATGGACTCTTGTCCATTTTTCTCCCAGTGCTGCTGTTAGAGGCACAAACTTGATCTAGCATTTCATGAACCTTTTCCTCTGCCAGCTATGGTTCAGTGTTGAAGTGCTGAATTCCACAGGTTAAATTTTTCAAATACTTCCTGATTTGAAGAACCCAGTGAAAACATTATTTTGTGAGCCTCCTATAAGGGGTATCTGTTTCAGATGCAGTTGGCAGTATTTGCTATATCCTGTGCCCTTTTCTAAGGTGTCACCTCAGAGATACAGCTGCAGATGTATCTCTGTTGTTGCCCAAGAGAGAAGGTGCTAGATCCTCAGCCAGGGTGTGGGCATCATGTGGTCTCTGTTCCTCACAGAAGAAAGTGACAGAAATGTGTGTAATTTTATCACCTGACATGTACTCTTCGCTGCAGTCCTTATTTTGCATCCTGATGGGGAATTAGCGTTTAGAGCTAGTTCATTACCATCAACCTGTTCCTGGATTGGACTGGACTTCTCCCAGCTGGAGACACTCTTGAGCTTCCAGCACTGGGGATTTCCAGCCCTCAGATCTGTCCTTTGCAGGAGACATCTAGATCCATCTTATATCACAAGTTTCTGGGACATTTTCTTGCATGCAAATGGAATTTCTATGGATTCATTACTTTTTTGGCCCACTGAGAGCTGATAACTTTACTCAGTGATTTTCAGCCTGTGGTCTGCTGGCCACTGTAGCACTATGTAGGCCCATGAAATGTAGCTGGCAAAAGTAGGGGTATAAATGCATCAACATATATGAAATTTTTAAAGATATCTGTACTTTGACTTAAATGTTTTTTTGGAGTTTGCAAATTTAGAAAGGTCCAAAACCAGTGCTGGGAGTCCTTTGGGTTGTCGTCTTTGTGTTCACTTGCTTTCAAAGCCACAGTCATTCCCAGCTCTTCAGTGTTGAAGACAGCCCCTGTGGGAACCTCAATCTTGTGCTTAATAGAGCCTCTTTATATGTTTTGGAGGTACCCTGAGGATTTTTCGCTTTGAAAAGTTGCTATGCTAGCTGCAATTATTATGGCAAAGAGTTGCTTTAGAGGTTAAAGGCTTATCCAGGGCTGGCAAGGCTGCATCTCTCATGAGGGCAAAGTTGTGTTAAGAGTTAACATGGTTTTTATTCCAAATGTAGATGTGGTTAGAATAAATTATTATTTTTTTCCATCTTTTTTTTTTGTTCCATATGTAAAACACTTTAAAAACAAAACAAAACAAAACACCACAAAAAAATCCCCCAACATGAGTAAACCGTGTATCTGGCATCCTCGTGATGTCAGGAGATCTCAAAAAATCAACAGAGAATGTAGAACCCAGTTCAGAAAACTGTCTCTCTGGTGTATAGGACCCGTAATAACTACAAGAAAAAAAGAAGCCACTCATTGCCACACTCTTTGTATCAGACAGCTAAATCAGTAAATTTCAGAAGATTCTGAAGAGTGAAATTGTCCATGGCATTAAGCATTCGTTGCTAATTTATTCAAGACTGAGGCATTTCTTTGTCTTGAAGGATCTTAGGCAACAAGCAGAGAGATAAGGGGATGTTTTTGCACCTTTGCTTAGTTTTAAAGCTTCTTAGAATAACCCTTATCAGTTCTGGTCACTGGATGGGGGACTCACCCACTGCTACCTCCTCAGTAAAGGATGGAAAGGAATTTTTTGCAGAAGTAATCCACAAATCTGTCATGAAGAACTACCTGGTAGTAAGCTGTCACTAGCAAAGGAAGCCTGGGATGGTTGTGGGAATAGCTGTATTTTTAATGGAGCTTGCAGTAGGATATTGCAGCAGTTGGAAACTTTTCAGGGATATATGTCTTAAGTGGGCCAGTCTGGTTTTGAGAGAATTTTATAGTAGAGTCTGCTTTTGATTAACAGTCGTGCTCCTCGTTATTGTTTAATGACAGCAGTAGAGAGGTAAGCTTGCTGTTCACATTTGTGAGTGTATATTTTAAAAGAGATCAGCTCCAATAAAGTAGGAAAATAGGGTTATTTATGTAACAGCTTCAGAAATATGAACGAACTGTACTCCTTTTAGATGACTCAGCATAACCTTAGAGTAAAAGACGGATCTGGACTGTGCCGTGTTTCTGCAGCCTTTGTAGAGCTGTTTCAGGGTAGCTTGAGGTTTTAAGCAAGTTCATTTCAGTCAATGCTCTTTTGTGATCCTTTCTGCACGTCTTCTAGGAGTTACTACAGCCAGGAGCATACAACAGAGCTGTTCTCAGTTTGTATGGACATTGCAGAGCGTTCACAGAGAAGAACTGTGCTGCTTTCAAGCCCAGGTGTTTTCACCCAGAGTGCAGACATTTCAAGTTTCATTCTGATCTCGTCACGTAAGAGCACACCAGGTGACCTGTGTGTCCCAGTGGCACTAGGCAAGGTTCCCACACTTGCAAAACCTCTTCTGGGAATTATCTATGAGTGGTGTGTGTATTTCTGGTAATGCACACAGCTGCTGGGGTTGTGTTTGAAGGCTGCTTACTGGTAGGAACAGAAATGAAATCTGACAAATTTGAAGGCAAACAATTCCATTTAGTGAAATGTCAAGCTGTGATGGGAAAGGATCATAGAAACATATAATGGTTTGGCTTAGAAAGGACCTTAAAGATCATCTAGTTCCAACCCCCCTGCATGGGCATGGACACCTCTCACTAGACCAGGTTGCTCAAAGCCCCGTCCAACCTGGCCTTGAATGCCTCTAGGGAAGGGGCATCCACGACTTCTCTGGACAGCTTGTGCCAGATGTGACAGAAATGGTTGTGGTGCATTTCTGAGGGGTTGTCTTGCCCATGTCCAGGTCTTTCAATGCTGATGTCAAAGCTGTACTTTTGGCCATGCTGAGAGTCTCTATATATCTTTTTGTATGTTTGTTGATGACTAACATGGTTCTCACTGTTGCTCTTTCTTCCCTGTATCCCTACAATCTTTTTCAAAGTAATTAAAATTTAAGTTTTAAATAGTATTCAATTCAATTTAAATAGTATTCTAGGAGGAATTGTACTGCAGAGCAGAAATATATTGTACAGGCTCTTTGCCCTGTTTTTTATGTCTTTGGTGACATTGAATGTCTGCATCTTGGAGCAGGGTCATATATAGATACATTCATTGAATCTTCCCTGTATTTACCTGATGACCTAAGCAAATGAGATTTCTGCAATGTGCTGCTCCCTGGTTTTTCCTTCCCTTAAAATCCTTCCAACCAGTTGGTGAATCTAAATCAAATATGCCTAGGGGTAACAGGATAAAAACTTCAAACACATTTTATTTCTGTAAGTGTCTTAAAAATGGTGTCTAAGCAAAGAGGAGAGCTTCTTTTAGTGACCAAAATCTGGGAAGTGTACAATGTGACCTTTCTTCTTAGGAGACACCAGTGAATCTGCTGTGGGCTGCAGGCTTTGGTAACAAATCTGCAGAGAGCAAGGGCTTATATCTCTGTTCAAGGAGCCTATTTCACACATTTCAATAAAACCAGCTGATGTTTTGCCAAATGTTGGTAAAATTATCCCCTGTCTACTGCAGGCTTATGGACACTGGGGCTGCTTTTCTTGGGCCTAGTGGACACCTTAGTAAACATCACCTAGTCCATGAACTCCAGTGTCTTGTGCCTGAAAAACACCTGGTAGCCCCAAGATGTTCTCTGCCATTTCAGGTGACCACCATGTCTTCCTCTCCTTCCATCCTTGTTCTTTGCTGGTGGAGTTTGCAAACACTTGGTTGTTTTAATTTTGCAAACTTGTGTGCACTTATATTCTGCTTTTTAAGGCATAAATGTTCCCTCTTCTATTCAACTTTGTCCTTCTGGCCACTTAAGGAGTGTCAGGTGAAATTTGCTCTAGCAACACACGATAGAGGACCTTTCAGCTAATCCATTTAGTTCCTGCAGTGCAGAGTATAGGAAGAATTTGTAATTGGAGTCATGTTGGGCTGACTTGCTTAAGACAAACACTGAAGAATGGACTAGTGTTGGATCAAAAATTACATTATGAAATTACTATACTTCCTTCTTTGTAAGATGTTTAAGGTGACCAGATACCAGACTCAGCTTGGAGAGAACATGACAGAAGCCCCACATGAGTCAAATGTAAAATGACCAGAAACTGCAATTTATTGCAGGAGTCAAGCATAGGAAAAATAAAGGCCTACAAGGAGTGGGATTGTGTGTAACATTTGGGTAGTTTTTCCTTTAATATCAGGCATAATTAGCTTGACTCTCCTGTTCCCTGCTGGTTAGTTCTGGTGGGTTTATGTTCAGAATCTATGTTGTGTCACTAGGAAAGTGAAAGACACATTGCAGTGATTAGAAACAGGTACTTTTCCTGTCTTTCCATCAAGAGCTTGTGGTTGCAGATTTTTTGAGCTATGCAAACTACACTCAGGTCTGTGCCAAATCCAGATCCCTGCTGTGTCCCACAGCGTGCTCCCGTGTAACACTGGGGAACTGCAGCATCAACAGTATATTTTGCTTCTTATTTTAAAGTAAAACGTGGTTGTCTGCAGCAACACACATCACTTCCAGTTTCCAGATGCAGGATTGAATGGATCAGAGGGCTGGATTGCTTCATCCTTCCTCCACAAAACATTTATCTCAAAATCAGTGAAACAACTTGACAGCTTAGGGCTCCATTGGCTTGAGTAGAAATAGAGCAGCTTGTTCCAAACCCTGTGGTGGCTGAAAGGGAAATAGACTGAGCCTAATCCCCAAACAAGTGCATTAACCTGGGTGTTAATGTATTGGGTGGAGATAAAGAAAGTTTGAACTTAATTGGAGCATTGATTGCTGAAATATTATATGTTGAAACATTTCTTGGTTATATTTGAAAGCTTCTTGTGAGAAGATTGGCTGAAAGCTTGGTTAAGCAAAAATGGGCAGGATTTGGCATGTATAATTCATACTAATTGCACTGGATTTTTGTATCAAGTAAGATATTTTTACAGATATTCCATCCTTATCCCAAAAGCTTAGTGTGTTTTTGACTACACACAAAGAAAGTTCTGGGGGAAAAACACAGGGTTAAAACAGTGTAACAGGTAGATTGTCTTTGAAGGGCTAATGAAGACCATGGCTGCAGAGTATGCAAACAGATGTGCAAATACCAGTAGAATTACTTGAGAGGGAATTGATTTTCCTGAAAGGAAGAAAGAAGCTCTGGACAAAGTTTCCTTCTGGGTCATTTCAGTTCATAAATTCAGGACCTGGGACAATTCCCCAAAGATTTAGAGGTGTCAAGTTTTGTGTTTCAGTGGATTTTACGAGTATTTGTGGATAGGAACTTAAAAGCAATAGTGTCTGTATATTGAAGAAAAAAAAAAATCAAAACAACCAACAACAAAGGAGCTGGATCATCAGAAAGGATCCAGAAATTCCTGTACAAACAGATCTAAAAGCATTTACCATTCACTGAAAAGGACCTCAAGGACCAGGAGAGTCTAGAGAAGAACCACAAATTATAGGTCATGACCAGATAGAACTAGAGAAAACAAGATTTTCCACTACATTTGGCAGATAAGGATCAGAAGATATGTGAGGAAGATAAGCTTTTAAATGGTACTAATAGCTAGGAATAAATATGGTTGACTTCATTCATATGTCCTGCTTCATGCAGGCAGCAAAGAGGTTAGTGCTGTATATATTCTTTATTATGAACTTAAATATCAGGGTCCCTCAGAAGTGCTGGGCTATTGTTTTAACTTTAAATTTACTGCAGTGCAGGGGTTTCTGAACCCAGCTGAACAGGAAAAACATCTTCGGTGCAAGTCACTACAGTATTTCTTGATTGTTGAGTATTATGTCAACATACAGAAAGAGTAAAACTAGATGGAAATATTTTTGAAATCTTTCCAAAAATAAACAAAAGAGTTGGATGGCTGAAAGTGAAATCTCAGTTGTTGCCTTCTGTTCTCAAAGAAATTGAAATGTCAAGGCTGTTCAGTGGAACTACCTTGTATGTCTTTGGCCTAGCACTAAATCCCAAGGTCTCTTTGAATGCCTGGGAACACTCGCTCAGCCTTGAATTTGGTAGAAATATCACAAAAGGGACTGACCTGGCAATAGAGAGAGGCTGGTCCCTCCCCACTCTAAACCTTTGTTTCAGGAACAGGATGACATCCTACACCCAAAATTACTGTAATTCATCTTGAAAGCTGCTGGGTGCTACTTCCCATCTCTTTAAATTCAAAGACTACTGATTTCCTGATGGAGTTGGCCTCTTGCATGGGTCTTGGAAGGGTGATAAAAACAATTCATTATGTGAGTACACAAAATTGTGTCCTTTTACCTTTGTCATGTTGGCTGGAATCCTTGCTGTTAAGAGATTGCTTGGAATCTCCCTTCATAACTTCTCCCTACCAGCAAGGAGTACTTTCCAAGCTGGGAATCTGAGCTCACAGCAGCACAGTCGTTGCCTTGGTGTCCTGCTTGATGTCTTTTCTTGGTGAAGGGCTGAAGATCCATCTGCCAACAGCTTGGGATAGACTCCAACTAGCAAATATTCATGTTGGGTCTAAGTCACAAGTAGTCATCTGGAGGTTCTCCCAGGGGTTACCATATAGCAAGTACTGGCATTCAGGGGATAAATCAGATACATTTGTAGCAAATGTTATACATTCTCTTTCTTTTCCATCATTATATTGTCTATCCCCAGCTGTCCTGTGCTCTGGCCTGACTTTTACTATTAAAATACTTGTGCCCCCCTTTAATCTGTACTTTTCTGTTTAAAATTTGCCCAGCAGTGTGAACAAATCTTTATGCAGTGTGCTTATTCTGTTGGATATCATTCCCCATGTTCTTCAGTCTGCAATTAAATGTTTTATCTTGTACGTGATGTGTAAATTCTGTCTGAGTATTTAGTGGTTTTCCCTCAGGAATATTCCTTCCTTGAGTACGTATCCAACTTAATGGTGCAGTGGTGCCACTGGCACATAAGGGCTCTTTCATTCTCCTGCAGTTATTACATCAGGTTTGAAGATTGTTTTCAGGAATTATGTAGGCAGTAGGTGTGTTCTGGATGGCAACATGACCTGTCACAGGAGCTGACACAGGTTTTCTGGTGACCCACAGGACAGGATTCTCTTGTTTTGTTTCTTGTTTTTGTTTCTTTGTATCCTGATACATCCTGTGAGGTCTGAAGACCTGAATTCTGACTGATCACCAGCTTAGATGTTTCTAGCTCATGGGAGCTGGAGGTGGAGAGAACACCACCAGCACAAAGATCTACCTGGTGTTCCTGGGGGAGGATTGACCTTCTTGCTCTCCTGAGAGCCTGGGAGCACTTCCTGCTGACCAAGAACCATTTCTGAGTGTACTCTTCAGGGCTGGACAGTGTGGAGCATCATCTTCCTTGTGGGGGCTTTAAATGTTAACTTAATCCAAAGTGTTTGAAACAGTGCTTGTGCTTGTTTCAAGCTGTGTGGCTTGTGCTTGTTTGTGTATGAAACTCAGGGCTCTGTAAGGCACGACATATGAAGTGCCACATTATGGGGGTGTCCTGCTTTTGTTTTGCAGTGCAAAAAGTAGCTTTTAAATTCTACCAGGTGGTTTTAGGACATTGTTGAATTTACTAGCTGCTACAGACAAAAGCTGTATGAGATTCACATGGAAGACCTGTTCCCAGTGCTTCATTTGGTAATACATAAAGTCTCTCACAATTCTGAAACTATTTAAGGAACTGCTGATGGCTCATGGGAAAACTCTAGGAAGTATTCTGCTTGGGAAGGTTTTCTTTCCCAGCAGGTTTTTCTGCTTTTCATCTTCTCTTGTCCTTCACTACACTTAATGAACACATGAATTTTGTTTTGTACCTTACCTAGATCCAATCCCAAAGTGGTTTGTAAAATCATAGTCATGTCTTTAATATTCAGTTGATGCCAGAGACAAAACTGCCAAAGTTCAGGTAGTTTAGACCTGAGTAAAACAGTGTTTAAAATGTCACTACAAAGCAGATATGAGTTATTCCATATTTTAGATTCAGTGATGTCTGACACAGACTTTAACTGAAAGGAAAAGAAAAAGTCACAAAAAACCTGTTATGCTTTATTTTTATTAAATGCTCTGAATATTTTCAGGTTCTCTTGGGATTGCTGAAAGCATCCCTTTGGAATATTACCATTCCTTTCAGGGGTTTCTCAGATACTTCCAGACATCCAGGAGGCGCCGAGACTTTCAATATGAGAAGAGTTAACATTAAAAAAATTATTTTATTTTATTTTATTTTGCTTTCCTCTGTGATCTCATCCTTTTTCTCACTTTGGAAGAACTGGGACCAATCTTGTTTCTGCTACCTTTGAGGATTCATCCCTTTTGCAGCTCCTGAGTTTGCCAGTTAAGTGGGAAAAGTCACAGCTTTTATTGTCTTTACATCAGCCCAGCTCCCCAGGAAAAGGATGTACATGTGATCTGTAAAGGCTAAAGAGTTAAGAGGTTGAAAGGAAGCCATGATTTTAATTATGACTTAAGAAGCAAAGCAAAAGCCCAGACCCACCCAAGCCCTTCTGCTGGTTGATGCAGGCACTTGGAACAGCCACACTGATGTCCTGCATGTGCTTCTGCTCCCTCTCTCTCCCCGTGGAAGTCGGGGGCCTGACCTTGGCCACCTCTCCAGGTTCTACAAACCCAGAAAAAAAGTGACTAAGCATAGTTCAATATCTTTAATCCTTGGCCAGGCTGTCTGGCCTCAAAGCCTCTGTGGCTGGTAGGTGAAGGAGACTATTTCTGTGGGATGTTTCTCATGTGAACCAGTGTCAGGGGGGCTTGGATGGCAACAACTCCTAGAGGTAATGCATGATGTGGTACCTAATATTTTGTGGATTGTTACCCTTTAGGGGTGCTTAATGTTTGTTTGGGCAGACAGTTTTTCCTCTTTTGAAGTTGTTGCAACATTTACTGAAGTAATATTTACGCTTGGTTGGAAAAGTTGCTGCTCTGTGCCCTGGGGCCTTGTCCTGCTCTCTGGAGATACAGAATTCTGACTGCTTCTGCTGAAGTCTTTTTGTAAGGTTATGTCCAAGAAGCAACTTTTTGAGAAGGAAAAAAAGCTATTGAATGTGTTAAAAAAAAAAAAAAGAAAAAAAAAAGGTGTAATTAGTTGCATATCAGTTGGCTAAAGGACCATCATGTGATAATTTTAAAAATTTGATACCCTGGTAAACAAGTTAATGGATTTATGCTCAGTTGCACTGTGCTTTCTAAAAGCAAAATGGCCCTAGGGCACACAAGTAAAATTTAAGCACTTTCTTTGTTATTTTAAAATAACAAAAATGAAACATACTGTCTGATTTTTTTGAACAATAGCTTGGCTTCCCCTAGTGGAAAAGTAATCTCAGCTGAGAATTAAAGCCACCCACCTTTGTCTTCAGGCTCCAGAACAGACAAATAACTCACTCTTTCCATGGTTCCACACTTATTTTTGTATTAAAACCTTCTCTTCTCTGTCTTGCTCTATTTTTGCTTTCTTTTTACTCTTTTCTCCCACTTGTGCTGTCATTCTCTTGTCTCTCTGTTTCCCCATCTCTTTATCCCAATAGGGCCACTTCTGGAACCCTTGAGCTGTGGATGTACATACACATGCCAAAGAGAAACAAATGTCATTTAAAGACGTGTTAAAGATCTGTGATGATCCCTAGCTACTTCCAGGAGCTTCCCCAGGTCTCAGTACGATTTTCAGCCTCTGTGCAGCTTCTGTTTGTCTTGTGTCCACCTCTGTCTGCAGCCCCTCCAGCTGTTCCTTCCCTGAGACCCTCCACTGTAGAGACTGTCCTCACCACAGTCATGTGTGGGAACCATTGGTGAAGACCCGTGCTCTGCTGTAGCACTGCTAACAGCAACACAATGTGCATGTAGGTTAAAGGCCTCATTTGTCTCTCTTTATGCAAGTTTTTCTTGCTTTTGCAAGGCGTTAAATATTGCTTTGCAGATAAGAGCAGCAGCATGGTAACCCCGGGGCAGGGGAATGGGAAAGAGCTGTAATTATCTTCTGCAAGAGTTTGGTCTAGCCAGGGAACAGCCAAATACCTTTAATTGCTGGCAGCAGGTAGGTAGTTGGCTGTTTTCTGGGCAGAGCAAACATTTTGCAATCTGCTTTGAATTCTGCTCTATCTCCTCCCTAACTGAGGGGTGAAGACAGTGTGAGAAATAGTGGTTAATGCAAAAAAACCCTGGAATTAGATTCTAAGTTGACTTAACACTCTTGCTAGTGTTTGTCTTCTCTCCCGAGAATGATGATACTCGAAGGCGAGATGGAAATAAAGGGGAGTGTGTATGCATGCCAGAGAATTATCTTCTGCTGTTTTATCCTTGGAGGATTGTATTTTTAAATTGCATGGCCCTAAAATTTACATATGCAAAGGTATGAAGTGAACTTGCTTGGTCTGTCCCTCTGCAGTTGTGCTAGGACTGACAAGGTTGCTGAAGATGAAGAGGGATTTGCTGCCAGTGAGTTCCCTTGCATACTGTTCAAATATGTTCACCTCAACTTTCTAATTCCTGGGGCAAATGCTTGATATGACTTGCTGTGTTGGCAGTTTTTATGGAACATTTACAGGCTGAAGGGGCCTTTTCCTTCTCTTCCAGCTCTTTCTTGCTAATCCTTTTTGTTTATAATTTTCCTCAAAAAAGGAGAAAAGTTCTTTGAACTGTTTTGTCGTAGAGAATGAGATCATCAGTGAAAAAATGAAAAGAAAAAGCAACAGCTTTTTTTTTTTTCTGTGAGGTGCCACCAATTCTGCTCTGATTTTATCATCATATCAGTGTTATCCCCAGAAGGTTTTGGAGTGGGTTCAAACAAACCAGATTCTCAGATCCAGGAGCCGATCCTTCTCCAAAACTGCTCCATGCCTAGTGCAGCATTGTGCTGGGGGAGACCTGCCTTTCATAGCTCTATCACTTGGTAAGCTTTGAGAGAGGATCCAGGCTTCTAGAAAGATGCAGAAACACAGGTCCAGTGTATTCTGCCATTCTGAGAGCCTATGTGATGGTAAACAAAAAAGGAAATTGTCTTCTTTGTGTGTGGTGCCACAAGGGCATCAGAACTGTGTTTTTTGCAGTGAGATGGCAAGAAATCCTGTCCCACTTGCACAGAGCGTTGCCCCAGGAGGAGCTTTGGTGGCTGAGTGCCCAGCCCTTTCTCTCCTTCTACTTGCAGACCTTGGGAGGAGAGCTCCTCTTTGCAGAGGCTCATTCCTGGGTTTTGCAGTGCCAATGTCGAATTCCACATAATCCTCCCGTTCTCCATCCATCTCTGTTGCCTCGTTGCTGTATTTGCAGACAGGGGCTAATAGGGTACAGCTGGTTAACAAAACATGTATTGCTTGATTCTAAATGGCATTCCCTGTTGCTAAATGTCTCCCACGTAGCAGCTTTATAGTGCCACGGGTATATTGGAGTTTCAATGAGATGACAAATTTTGCACCCACTTTCAGATGAAACGATTTTAAGTGAAAAAAACCCCCAGAGATCCTGAGTGAAAGAAGCCATCCAAGTGCCTTCAGCATTTTTCATTGCAATAGATGCTTCCTTCAACTCTTGCTTTATTATCATCATATGCAGTGTCTGGCTTAATCTCCTGTACATTCTAATGTAAATTTATTTTTAAAAAAATAATCCTTAAGCTGGTAGTGTATACCTTGCTTTAGGGGTTGTTGAGCAGCTTTAGTTTCACTGTTGGAGAATTTTAGATTTGGGGTGAAGCATGTCTGTGGTTTGTAAAGTACTTGTTTCTCTAAGAAATTTAGGGTATAAAGTCTATCACGATGGAGAGCTGCCTGCCAAGACTTGAAGCCTCTGTTTGCCGAAAAAGTAGGTTTCTTCATCAAAATGGAGGTTGAGTAGACCACGTGTAGCAGCCTGTGGTGTGTGGTCCAGCATGTGGTGACCACTCTGGCAAGTGCTGGTTTAACACTCTCTTCATTCAGGCCACATTTTCTTTTTTCCTTGGGAAATAACTCAAAACTTACAATGTGAAATGTTCCTTTTCTGACTTTGTCATAAAAATTAATGAGACTAGAAAAAGTGCTTGAAGACCTGGAAGAGAATCCTAGTGAACAGTGTTTCTCTATCCGCAAAGCTCTTTCATTTTAATTAGGAAATAAACCAGAAGAGAGCAGTAGGCAGGTATTTTTGTGCAGGCTTAGGCTGGTATTTTGTCTAACACATTCAAAAAGCAGTAATTTGAGAGGAATCTGATTGGTTGATGGTTGTGCTGTATCTTCAAGTTCTCTTGGTCTGAATTTTTTGGGGGTGAGGGAAATGGGGTGATTCATACTTGAGCAAGACAAACCTGAGAGCTGCCAGTTTGCATTATGTCAATGTATGTAAGAAAATATTTAGATAGAGTTTCCATTAGAAGTGCAAAAGCAGGGGGCTCACGCTGACCCCAGATTTTAGAAGCTCTGGTGGGAAACCTGAATGAAACTTAATTCTGCTCAATGTGTTTTCGTTGGCTAACTCCATGTTTTATTATCTCATGCAATGAGGTCTTTCTTGGTTTGTCGATTTTCTACCTAGGAGAAAAAGTTCATGTATGTAACAGTGCACATATTGAATTAAAGTGCGATTAAAGGCATGATGTAATGACCTCCTCTCCTTTTCCTTTTGTCAATATTTGCCTGCAGGGTCAATACATTACAATATTGACTTCAAAGTATTCAATATTTTTTTACCTTCTGAGTGTGTTGGCTTCAAGTGTGTGTAATATTAAACCTGTTGGGTGAACTGTTGGTCTAAGACTTACTGTCTAAGTAGTTTCAGGCTTGGATGCCTAATCCACGTAGAGCAGCTTTCAAGGCATGTGATAATATCACAACACAGCTGTAGGCAGCTTTCTGAGGTGAACCATTTAATCTGCAGTCTTTTCTCCCAGCTTCCTAACAAGAGGTGGAATTTGTCCCTTGGTGTGCAATGAGATTATTGCCTTCTCCCCCTGCTGCCATTGTATTTACTCTCTGCAGGACCTTCCAGTGACTGTAGGTTATGTGGACAAATCTAGACCCCAGCACTCCCATCTTCTATGTGTGTTTCTACTGCCTTTACATCCATGCCCTGTCAAGTGTACAAAAGCAGCACAAAAAGCAAGATAATACTTAACGTACTCAGTGTTGCACAAACATGGCTTAATAAAGTTAAGGTGAAGTTGTTGAGAATTCAAGCAGTCACACAGGGTGGGTTGGTGCTCACTTATCTGAAGTCCCAGCTAGGGGCATGGGTGGTTCTCCTAATACCAGCTTGAACTTTCTCATGCTTCCTTTTTGCCTGTAGACATTTGTGTTCTCGCTCTGCTGAAATCTAGCTCCAGTGCCCATCAGAAGGGCACACAGGCAGATGTACCATGTAGTCACAGCAGCAATTAACAGTTTATCCTTAAAAAACGTGGCAGTTTAGAGAAAGGCTTTGATAATATTCTTTGCAAGGTGTATAAACAAACAGGATTGTCACCAACATGGTATCTCATTACGTTGTCTTTTTTAAAAAGTGAGGGAAAGAAAAAATATTTATAGATACCAAGAAGTTACTGAATTCCTCTAAAGAACCAAATGTTATAATTAGGAACCGACTGCACTTGGAACTATTCTACAAATAAGCACCTCAAATCCAGCCTAGTCCTTCCAGAGAAAACAAAGGTCAACAGGCTTCTTTGAGGATTAGCAAACCAGAATTTCTTGGACCAAGGTACTAATTACTTCCAAAACTGAGGATGATCCCTACTTCCAAATCCAAATTATTGCCAAAACCTCACGTTAAACTCAGTAGTGCACCTCTCTAGCCTAATTTTTGAATCAAGGTACCTCTAGACTGGACTCTAAGGACAAAAAGTCCAATCTGAAGGGAAGGCAGGATAACAGTGACAATATTCTGTTTGTGCAAAGCTGTGCTTCTGCATGGCCTGCTTAAAAATCACTGAAGACTTCCCAGGTCCCCAGCAGCCATTTGGGCTCAGCCAGGGTGGAAACGAGTGCAGGCCTGAAAACTCAAAAGCATGTGTGATCTGCTGCTCCATTCGTGGGTAACAGTGCCCTGCATTTCCAAATTTCTTACTCTTGTCTGACAGCAAAGGGATGAGGACTGGGCTCCCTGTTACAGGCTCCTACTTGGAAACACTTATCCACATGGTTTTTAAGAGTTTTCACACCTCTACCACTGTTCTTGAGGATTCACTCTTTTGAGTATACACTTGTTTGTTGTAGCCACAGTGGCTGTGAATTTGATAGTGTCCTGAGAGACCACAGCTTTCCTCTCAGATGGAAAAGGTATCATATTTGTGAGGTCTAGGCATAAGGCAAGAAGGTTAAGGTAGCACTGGGAGAGTAGGTAGAAGAGTCAGAGTTAAATAAATCTGCATTTAATTTCTGCAGCCTACTGACTTCCTTGTGCAATTCCAGGGAACTTCGAAGTGGGTGTTCACATTGCGGATGTAAGCTACTTTGTACTGGAAGAAACAGCCCTGGATAAAGTAGCGAGTGAAAGAGCAACTAGTGTGTATCTAGTGCAAAAGGTAAGGACAACCTTTCCTTTTTTCATCTGACAATTGCGTCTTCCATTTGCCCTAAATTCATTTTAAAGATTCTTATTCAAGTGCTCACATTCAAAACCTGGCAATTATTGCAGCAGACCTACCAAAATGAGTAAATTGATGGAAATACACGAGCTAACCTAGCTGGTGTGACTGCCTTGGAGCTTATGGAGAGAGCACAGGGTGAGGCAGCAGTTTGTGACCCAGGGTCTGTGGGCAGAGGCCTGGGTGTGCCAGAGCTGCTCAGCTCAGGAGCAGCTTCATGTGAGTGGAACTCAGCTGGTCTGGAGCTAGTCCAGGGCCCAGAGCTGCGCAGCTACATTTGCACTGTGCTGAGCCTGAGATAAGCCTGACAGACCCAACTTGGCTGGCCTGCTTTGCTGTTGCAGGCTTGAAATTTGCAGATGTGATGGTGGAGAGTTTTGTCTTTGTCTTCAGTGCAGCAGTACTTGCTAATCCCTACCAGAAGTGGATACATAGCAGAGTAGGGTGTAAAACATCCTGGGTAACCTCACATCTTGAGGTACAACAGTATTTTATGGCTTTTCTTTATCTGGGTATCCTAAATACTGGAAAAATGTTCTTTCATCATGTAGTGAAAATAAATTTGAAACTGTACAGATTTTAGTGTAACAGAAACAAATGTTAAACTCAAGTTTAAAGTTGACATCTAAACTTTAATAGGCTCAAGTTTGCCATGGGAAAGGCAACATCCAGGTTTTGTCTGTGCTTGTCTCATTTTTCAGTTGAATGTGCAGAAGCACTTCCTAGCTCACCAGATACCACCAGCACTGTGCATGCAGGGGAGCCAGGAAGCTTGGCTGTTAAGTGTCCCGTGTTGGCCTGAAGCATCCACTACTATGACTTGGTAGTGCTGGGAGGAAAAGCACTTTGAATTAAAATCCAATTAACTTTTGAATTCAACTAGGTTTTAATGAAAAATGGACAGACAAAACTTGGATGTTGTCTTTGCCATGTTAAACTTGAACCTGCTCATTTAAAAAATTTACAAGTACCATACATGTAATGTCAATATAAGTTATCTGATGCCTGTAATCTTCAATTGCTTTTCACCTACCTTGGCTCAGCAGTCAGGATTAGTTTTTTTACCCACACTTCTGTCCTGCAGAAAATACACTTTAAGAGTGAAAACTGGGTTAGATGATTAAATAGTCAATATTTTAATTGCAAGAGATGAAAAGAAGAGAGTGATGGGCAAAGGAAAGCAGCCAGGCCATCTGAAACAAGATGGAAGCATGACTCTTGGAGAAAATATGCTTTCTTTTGATGGAAATGTTTCCTAAGACAGCTGTGATTGTGCTGGAGGTTAGAACTGTGCTAATCCTCTCAAAGAAGTTAAATAAAGCCACATATTTAGTTTTCTTGAACGATGTATCCAGAAGGGGAGTTATTTTGTAATTGCTAGCAGTCTATTTAATAAAAGTCAAAAGCTTTTGAAATAAGAGTGTATCAGGTTTTAAGAAGCAAGAAAACCTAAACAGTTTCCTCTTTTTTGGCACATCTTATAGTGTTATTTTAGGTGTGAAGCAGCTCGAGTGAGAGGTCAGCCATAAATCCCTATAATATTTTATTGGTCCTATTTTATACTGGAGATCAAAGATCAGAACTGTAAGTCTATCTTCACATTAAGTCCAAGGACTTCAAGATATTCACTTTTGACACCAGCAGGTTGTCAGGGTGATATTTTGATAATCTCAGGCTGAGTAACAAAGAGTTGCTCAAAATCTGAATTCATGGAAGTGTTGATACAACTCTTGAGCAGAAATCTTGGCTCATAAACAAATTGCCTATTTCCTTTGAGTGTCTTTCAGTGTGGAAGCAAGAGGCTTGCTGAGCCTGCCCCATTGTTGGACTGGTAGTAGGAGAAGGAGTCACCCTGGGAGTCAGTAGTGGTCATAACTGACCCAAACCAAATCTGATCAAGCAGCCAAAGCAGATGCCAGCAGAGTGGGCTTGTCTGAAGGGAGCAAAACTGCCCACGTGACGCTGTGAGAAATAAGGAGTTCACAGTATCATTCTGGTTGGAAAAAGATCTTCAAGATCATCAAGTCCAACCACTACCCTAACTCTGCCACATCCACCACTAAACTCTGTTCGCTGGCATCACATCTGCCTTTCTTAGATGTCTCCAGGGATGGTGGATCAACCACCTCCTTGGACAGCCTGGATCATCAAGTCCAACTCCCACCCCAGAACAGGACAACCCCAAAGTTCACCCCATGTCCCTGAGGGCATTGTCCAAATGTTTCTTGAATATCATCAGGCTCGCTGCCATTACTGCTTCCCTGGGGTTATTCTTCACCAGAAATTGTTTCCTTTTCCTTTTGGTTGACTGATAGATTTTTTTTTTTTTCCCCTTCTGTTCCTTGAAAAGCTGCTACAGGGAGTCCATCGATGGGAGCCGTCCTGGCTAACCCGCTCTGAACCTGACCAGTGAGTCAGTCCTGGCTGCAGCAGATGTTTCTGATTTTAAAGGGAATGGGGAGTTTTATTATCCCAGTATGCATGTGTGCCTCCCACTCCCCGGCTCCCTAGGAATGAGTCTGAGGCTGGAAACTTGCATTTGGTTTCTGGAAGCACTTTATTAGACAAACAGGCAAAACAAAACAACAAAACAACAGGCTCTCACAAGCAGGAGGTTAGATCTTCCTGTGTCCAAAGTGAATCCACCGTGCAGAGGAGCCAGTTGCTGAACAGCATGGCCAGCCATGGTCGCAGGTCCACGTGTTTTAAAACCCTGGGATGATGATGTGAGGGACACACTCCAGCCCCAGCAGTGCCTTTTCTGACTTTGGTTTTCCCCTCACTGCCCAGCGGGATGTCTGGCTGCCTGTGGGAAGAGCTGATAGCGTGGAGGGGGAGCTGTTGGGCAGCCCTGGAGCACCAAGTCTCAAGCTGTGTCTGGTAGCACTGGAGATTTCATATGTAGGACTTGGAAACAGGGAGCGAGAAATCCTCTCTGTGATTTGATTTGAATTGCAGACCTGTGGCTGTGAGCTATGTGGATATCAGCCTTTCACTTGAAGAGGGCCCTTTCCAGGATCTCTTGGGCCCTGCTAGGACTGTGGGGAAAGGTGATGGCTTTTATTAGTCTGACTGATAGAGGGAGATGAAAATCAGACAAGCTGCCACCACCCAAACCTTCCTCCAGCCCTAGTTTCTATGATCCATTTACTAGAAAAGATTTTCTGGGGGCTGTAGGTTCTTTCTTTGATCGTGAAAATTTTTTTCCTAGCCCTGCTGGATTTCTCCAACTACATGTCTAGATTCAACTACATTTATGCATCCCCCTGTTCCAGCTTTATCATCCCTGTCTAAATCCAAGTGACTTTATTTCCACCTGCAGCAAAACCAGGATGAATGAAGTGATCCCCAACATAGGCACATCCTTGGCAATTTGCTAAGGAAGCCCCTTGGTGCTGGAGGTGATGTCCCTGGGCAGTGTTTCAGCAAGCTGGGTTTCTGTGTGCTGGGGCACTCTGCAGGGCAGCTGGCAAACACCACTGCCACGGGAAGGGCAAAGCCTTTAAAAGATGCTGAGCAACATCTGGATTATATGAGGTGATGCTGTGAAACCCTGATATTTTCCAAATCTGGGCATTAAAGACATACTTAAGGAAATCTCCTCTTATCCTGCATCTCCTTCAGAAAGAGATGGAGGTAATCCTATCAAAAGTTCCTTCTGGGCAGCCCCTGGGATAGCTTCTAAAACATCTTGCTCTCCAAGTGTGACATAATCATGACATCTTTGCGTGTTAAAAGCTGGCCTTCCAACTACTAAGAATCCTTTTAGCCCGTGACTGTATTGTGTTAAGGAAAGAGGAAATGTGTATTTATAAAACACTTCTGCGCCTTGTGCCAGTTGGTTTATTCTCCATGTAGAACGTGAAGAGGAATCATGATGCTAAAGCAGAGGGAGGCAGTTAGCCAAGATTGTCATGATGTTGCAAACAGATTTCTTCTTTTGATTCAGTAAGGTAGATAAAATGAAAATACCTTCAATGAAGGATCACACTGTCTGTTATGTGTGTATTTGCTGAGCCCAGGAAAACGTTGATTGAATTCTTGCTCTCCTGTGAGGCTTCCTGCATGGCTTGGGCTAAGTTACTTCATGTAAAGTTTCTTTCCTCTAAAACAAGGGTAACGCAGATTGATGCATCCCTGTGTAACAGTAGTTTTGTTACAGCTAATTGCATGATGTTTAGTGCTGTAATTATGATTTGAGTTAAAGCTTTGCTTGTGTTTCACATCGTTGAGAGCCCTTCCATGGAATTATAGCCCCTTGAATTGGATATTAATCCTGCTCAAGTACATTTTAAACAAGCATTCTGTTGTTTCATTTGGGCTATTCTTCATGGATGGGCTTTCATGTTTCACGTAGGCATTTTTCTAGTAGACTGTTATGGCTTCAGGAGATGTGGAGGGAAAGAGGATGTGCTAAGGCACAGAAATATTCAATAAGTGCAGAACATTATCAGATAATCACAGAACAGGGGAGAGAGAAAAAAGCTAGTAAGTGCAGCTTTTAATTTGGGCATAAAAGGGCACAGGAGCTTTTGTTAAATTACTGCACTTTGTTCACTGTGACCTGAACTTCAGGGTCTCACGGTGGTCATGGGTGATTTTATGCAGGCAGGGACATCCGATAGTCTATAAAGCTGTTTTCTCCCCTTTCTGTTATGGGCTGGCACTGCTCCTGCAAAATTTATAACCTTGTGGTATGGGTCCTTCCAGGCAGCATGGCAGGGCTCACGTACTGGATCTGTGAGTTATGAATGCACCAGTATTGTTAATGTACTGTTCACAACTGGAATAACAGAGTTGTCGGCCTTTGTGTTGCGGGAAGCAGCTTATCATAATCTGTGCCCTTGTGGCCTTCCAGCTGCACCAGTCCTGCTGATTCATGTTGCAAGTGACTCCTTGACAGTCACAGACCTTTCAGTTAACCTTTTGCCATTAATATGCACTGCAATTAGAATGGATTTATAGCCATTGTCTGGTGCCAAACCACAAATGTGATAAAATATTTAAGGAGTCTTTCCTTCAAAGGTAAACAAAGTATGTGCACTTGAGGAGCAAGTGGACATCTGAGATTGTTTGGGTTTTTTTCTTACTGTTTTGAAGAACTGTTGTTCACCTGGCATCTAGGTAGGAAAAGTTGTATGTCTGAAATTGCCAAATTGGTGCCACAGATTTTGGAAGAGCTGGGGTCTGCTTCCTGCTGGTCCTGTATTGACAGGGTGGCACACAGAGCAATCAAAATGGAAACTAAATAAAGTAGCTAAAATATTTTATGGCAACCAAGCAGAGCATTTCTCTCTGTTTTTCTGGAAAGCACCAGCCCACATTGCCACTCAAAATAAACAAGAGGAAAAATGTGTTTCTTTTTTGAGGGCAATTACTGCTTCTTCACAAAGGTAAGTAATGAGAAAGGAAATGAGTGTGAACCTCTAATAATTAGTTTTCCTTCATTAAGCAGCTGCTAAATAATTATATGTACTGTAGACTTCACTTGGGAAATAGCTCAGGGATGGTAGAAACACTTGGGGGTTCTCAGGTTTACTCTAGTGTGAATATGCTCCAAAGCTTTTCTGCTTTGTTGTTGTAGTCAGGTGAGTAATTAATGGTTTCATAAGTCAGTGTTCAGCAGCAGAAATATTGATCAGTTGTAAGGAATTAGGACACAGGTTAAAAAAAAAATCCCTGCCAGAAATTTCTGTTGACTGACATTTTGTTCAAATAGAGTTGAGTATAGTAAAATAATAATTAATCTCCCTCAGTTTACAAACATCATGTTCAATAGTCATAAAACAGGTGCTTTTGTTTGTCTTGCTAACATCTACGTGTTCCTGTCTGTGCTACAAAGCATGGCTCTGTCTTTATTAAAGCCGTGCACTCCTTTGATTTTTTTGGGAGAAGCTTAATTTATTCTTTGCAGGGAGCAGACTTGCATTTCTTGCCTGGTTACACAGCCTTCAGTAGCAAAGCAAGAAACACCATTCCCAAAGACAAGCTCTTCAGCTTCTGAGTGCCAGGACCGTGTTTCTTCACCATCAAGTTTCCTCCTGTGCTGAGCCTTCCATATTCTTCCCAGTGTCAAAATGTTAGTGGGAAAGAGGTGAAAAACAGAGCAAATGTTGTGACCTTAAAAGCTGCAGAGTGAAATGCTTGTGTAACTGAGGATGCAGGATGCTCCAGGGTGTTTAAAACGTATCTCTGAGGGGAGCACAGGGAATGATTCACAGGTGGGAAACTGACAAGCTCCCTCTGGTCTCACTGTGAGACAGGGCTGATATGAGTGTTGGTGGCCTCAGCGGTGTCTGACTTCCATTCCTGCCAGAGGGTTTGCTCATTCTGTGCAGCATACTGTTGGCCATGCAGTGTAGCTCTGGCATGGGTGAAGCATCCCAGAGCTATGACATAGCCTCTTCTATGACAAAGAATGTGATCCTGAAGGTTTAATGCATTTTCTCCTTTTGTGCATTACTGAGCATCACCTTTGCCAACTGGTCAGGGAAGCCTGGCCACAGACAGGTCTCTACTAAAAGCCCATACATCACTGAAGTGCTTTCCTCTTCTCTTCCAGGTGATCCCAATGCTTCCCAAGCTGCTCTGTGAGGAATTATGCAGTCTCAATCCCATGCGAGATAGGCTGACATTCTCTGTGATGTGGAAGATGACTCCAGAAGGCAAGGTACCTTGAGTAGTGTGCAGTCATCCTGCTAATCTGTCCTCCTTTCATGGCCAGACCCTGCTTTTGCAAACAAAGTGGTAAAAATGACATCCCTTAACACCCAGGTGGATAGCAAAGCACTTGCTCCTGAACAGTACTGGAGGATGTAGACTTTCCCTCTATCTTGTTTTATCAGTGAGAAACTGTGGTATTCCCAACTGTAATAATGTCACAACATTGTGCTAAAAAGAAGAATATCTGTATGAATCTCAGTAGGAGCATCTCCTCCTCCTTGCCAGGTCACCCATCCATTCAATGTCTTACCTCCAACAGCAGCTCACAGCTAATGTTTGGGAGAGACAAGATGTTCCCCCCTACTCCAAGCCTGCCTTGTGCTCATGGGCTGTTGTGCAATGCAGTGGGTGAGGGCAGTATCCCCCTGAGCCCTCCGAGGCCTCTCTGGTAAACAGACTATTTCATTCTTCTTCAGAACTGCAAGTTACATTGATCCAAATAAAGCGTGTTAGCTCTTCAGCTCCATTCTCTGCATGTGTTATTCCCTGGGAGCAGTTGGGGATGCTGTCAGTGCACCAAGCTGCGTTCAGCTGCCTGCCAGCTCTTCCCAGGTCTTCATTTCTCTCCCCGTTCCTCTCCCACACTCTTTGTAACCCTCACAATCTCCTCTTTGGTGATTACAGGGTCCTCTCCCTAATCCAGGAGGGCTAAAGGCTGCTCCTACCAGAGAACTCCCTGATCTGTGCAAAGAACACTTCTACTCAGAATTATTTTTGATTAATCAGTGCTGTGTTCATGCACAACTCTGTGGAGAGTATTTCTTGTGCTAATTTGATAATTTTTTCACAAAGATTAACTTTACTTCCTTCTTATTGTCCACACTGCTTTAAAGGATACTGAATGTTGTTTTGTGCTGTAGCAAAATACAGTTGCAATCCTGTATCTGTATTTCTCCAGTGAGTCCCTGCTCTGGCATTGAGGTGGGTTTTATTTGTTTGCTGTGAAAAGCATTCCATTTCCATGATTACTCATGGGACCTTCTAATAGTAGTTACTTGGTGGACCTTTTATTGACTCTGAGTGGTCTTTGAACAGCTAATAGTAAATTCTTAATTAAAATAAGCTTTTAATTAAATCTCGTCTCCTGTGCCCTGCAATATAGACATTATTTGCTTTTCAGACAGTGTTCAGACCAACCCTGTCTGGCCAGTGAGAAAATAGAGGAGCCGCAGCATCTTCCTTATTATGCCTGCTCAGGGAGTGGATCTCTGCAGGAGCAGTGGTCTGGGCCACCACCACACTGCCCCTGGGGCAAGCAGGCTGCCTGCAGCCATCTCAGCAAGCTGGTTTCTCCTAGGAGGCCTTCCAGGACTGCAGTCTTAATCAAGATCACTTGAGTTGAGTATCAGGTCAAGGATAAAAGAAGAATTTACTCCTTCCAAGAGGAAAAGTGGTTGTAGGGCTTTTGCCCAGCAGGGCATTCTTGGAATAGCTTATCTGTGAGCTTGGACAGAATGTGTCTTGTATCTTTCTAGGTGTTACTATAGCCTCATCTCGATGTAAATATGTTCACGTGCTCTCCTAGGCTCTGCTGGGTGAAAGGGAGGTGAGTGAAAGGCCCCAGCACAGCCTTTGAACCTCAGGGATGGTGGAGAGCCATGAGAACACTGACACTGAGGGACAGGTGAGGCCAAAGAGCACTTCATTCACCATGTGTGCATAGCAAGATTGCAACCTTGAGCCTGCAAAGCAGAGCCCGACAGCGCTGCTAGAGGGGAGAGCTGCTCTGAGCTCCCCCTGTGACTGCTCCAGAGCAAAGCAGTCTGGAGCTAGTGCATCTCCCCAGGAAAAGCCACGCAGGTTCCTCACTCGAATGTGACTATTGATAAGCTGCTGGGGGCTTAATTCATGTTTCTTTTAGAAAAATGTCGGACTCAGCTCTTTCTGGGAGACAGGCACTTTCTTGTTTCTGTTGCTTTTCGGTTCTGGAGGTTCTATCTTTTAGTTTTCATCAGTGTAACAAAATGCTGTCTGAGCAACACAGCACATGGCTCAACAGACTCCAGTGGGATAGTGTGACATGATGTATCTGAGATGACTTTCCAAGGGCAGAGGCGTTAACCATATTGTTGCATTTGTGCTGTTCTTCAGAAGAAAATCTGGGCGTTCATAGGAACAACGTAGCACGTTTGTGTTTGGATGGGATCAACAGAAAGCTATTTGAAAACAAACTATGCAACTCTTCTTTTTAAGTTACTTCCTGCTGATGTTTGAAGCACAGCCTGTTGGTTCCTTTGACCAATGAGGAAGAGAAATTGCTTCAGCCTGAAACAACCTATACAAACAGTGTCTTCCAGGCTCAAAACTGTTGTAGTCAGCCTAAATGTGACACGGACACTGCCTTGCATGGAGAAAGTCCTCAGCCTGCTGCACAGCTATGTCACACCTTCAAGGAGACCCGTGCCACCAGGGACTGGCTAATGGGAGGGTTCCAGCTGAGCCAGACTGACAGCCATCACATGATGTGCTGGGGACTACAGCTTTTTCTCAAAAACAGCCAGGGAACATAACCCTAGAAATGTCTCAGATACTGGTACTCTGGAGTTTGGGTGCACCAGGTTTGCAGTGATGCGGGAGACTTTGCAGACTGGTCTTGTGGGCTGCTTGTAGTCTCCACGTCCCAGCTCAGGAGCAATCCCCAAATGTTGCTTCTCTGCACTTCTTTGCCCATCCATCAGCCATCTCTGAAGAAACAGACAAAATAAGTTTAATATCTGCTAGTAATGCACTGTTTGTCCTTATGCTTTGCCCTGAATGTAGCCTGCCTGAGATCTGATGTTCTAGTTATATTCTGGGGACCCAATACACTGCATCTCTTGTCTCACAAGGAAGTGAGTGGAGCTTTGAAATATCTGACCTCTTCTAAGCAAGCAGAAAAATGAGATTTTGTTGAAAGCTTTAAGTTCAGACAGCAAAGTGGAAATCCAGTCTGTTGGTTCTTTCAAGGGACAGAGAGAGGTCTTGGAAGCCAGTGGCAGAAGGTGGCATGTAGCTTCAGAGCTGGCTTTCAGCAGTAGCCTGGGGACTGGGGAAAGAGCTTCTCATCAGCATTACCCTTTTGTTTTGTGCCCAGTCCTTAACTCTTTTCAACACACAGATACATGATGGAATTGACTCACCTGCTTTATAAAGCAAAATGAGTGTCCTTTCCAAACACAAAATATTTAGTGTGGGATAATGTAACAGTGAGGGCCAGAATTGATCATGACCTTTGATGCAGAAATTAATAGTTGGAGACTGAGAAACTAGCAGGGAAATAGAAGTAGTGCCTGAAAACGTTCGAACAGCAAATTGAAAGAGCTGCCTGTTACAACTGGAGGGTCTGTAGAAGTGCTTAACTGAAATGAAGGATACTCAGCCTTGCTGCCAGATCATCTCAACCAGGAACATCACCTTTTTGGTGCCTGAGTACCCTCCCTGTCTTATTGAAGTCTGAAGTATCTCTGTTGCCAACTGGCTAATAGTTTTGAAGTTGCTGGAAGTGGATCATTTAAAAAGCAGTGCAGCCTCTTCTACACCAGCGATTGTGCTTGCTTTGTACCAGGACGTTTTTTGGATCCAGGAGACTTCACCAGATGTGGCTGACATGGGTTCCCCATCACCACAAGAAGCTGAGCCACATTTAAAGGATGCAGCAGAGCAGATGCTGGCAGCACTGTTGCAGCATGTCTGTCCAGCTTTGTGACTTTCTCTTCCTTTTTTTCTCCTTGGCATGGAGAAAGTGGCACTCACAGAATAACCGTGAGCCAAGGGTCAGAAAACTACAATCACAAGACATCACTTGCTGCATTTCTGCTTTTGGACACTTTCTAATTAGAAATGGGCTTAAATGCTCTGTGACTTTCAGAACTCTGAGCTGCTGAGTTATACTGCACATGTGTTCTGTGGGCCACAAGGGAGGGAGGTGGCAACAGGATCTTGGGGGTCAGTCCTTTCCTGTTTGCCTGTCTGAAGCAGTGTCCTTGATGAGTCTGTCACAGAGAGAGCTGTTCTCCCTGGACACCATCACTTGCAGAATTTACCTTGTCCTGTTGTGCTGATGAAGGAGCAAGGTGGCATTTGTAACTAAGGCAGAATTTACAATTATCTGTTCATTCTCTGAGCACGTGTGCTTTGAATGGTTTATCACAGACTGCATCTGTCTCCAGAGCCTTCATACCCAATGCTCTTGACTTTTCCAAAGAGCTTTCTGCTCTTTGTCCCTCTGCACTTTCTCACTGCCTTGATGAGCTTTTGCACTCTCTTATGTCAGCTGAAAATAGATTTTCATTTCTGCTTTAAGAAATAATTCTGAATTGCTACTTCTGCCTTGGTATTCTGTTACAGGGTTTAACATGGGAGTGGCTTCTGATTAAAATAAAATAATTTTATGGGCAACTTACAGATGATTTTCCTCTACATTCTAACATAGTTTGGAAGCTCAGAAAGGTTCCTAGCTTGAGTTTTGTCCTAGGACCATAGATATGATCTGAGAAACAAGGGCTCAATGACTGGCCATCTCTCCTCCAGACCCACTACTTAGTCCTGTTCAGGCACTTTCACACATGCTAGTCAGACATTGGGGTCCCTGCAGTACTCTTGAAAATGGAGTATTTTAGGGCCAGCCTGGAGGGGGAATGCAGCCTGCTGGGGTTTAAGATGATCCTTCTTTGCATATGTATTTCCACCCATTGCCACACTTGCACCTAGTAACCTTAGAGTCAACTGACTTGATTTCAACTCCCAGCTGGGCTGTAGCTCTTATGAGCTCTATGAATGAAGCAAATCATGTAGAGGAGAGAGGTCTGAGAAGTTCCAATGTGATGGAGAGACTTAATGTGTATATGCGTTATTAGACACTAGAGAACCTCTGGGCAAAAGGCCTCCTGGTGTCCTCAATATGAGAAGATGAAGTTGAAAGAAGATGAAGTTCACACTTACTGATGAGGTCTGGTGTCATTCCTTCTAGTGTTCATACAACTACCCAAATTTTTGTGTACTGGAAACATTAAGTTCTCAGATCTATTTGTGCTTCCTGATTTTGCAGATCCTTGAGGAATGGTTTGGGCGGACAGTCATCTGCTCCTGCGTGAAGCTAAGCTACGACCACGCACAGAGTATGATTGAAAGCCCTGGGAAGGTGTTCTCAACTGAAGAACTTCCCCCTGTCTCCCCTCAACACTCAGTAGCTGAGATCCAACAGGCCGTGCTGAATCTCCATCAGATCGCCCAGCGCCTCCGCAGGCAGCGCTTCATCGACGGCGCTCTGCGCTTGGACCAGGTGAGTCAATCCAGCTCCTGTAAGGGGCTCCCACTCCAGTGAAGCAATTCCTGTTGTACTCCATAAGGATTTCCTGATCAGTCTAAAAACTGAGGAACAGAAAGGCAGGTTTGTGTGCCAGTGTCTTCTTAAAAGCAGCATCAAATTATGTACCAAAAGCACTTGGTAAAGGATTGAAGGAAAAGAGTTCCTGGATTTTGAGGAGTGATCCATCTCCCAACATTTTTCAAAATCCTAAAACCCTGATGGAGAGGATAAGTAACTTACATAGTGAAACACATTGTGTTGGTGTCATTGGTTATGAAGCCATTCAGATATCTTTAGTGTACATTTCACTGGGAAAAAATCATCCTCCACATTTATTTCTGTGCTTGCAATACTTGTGTTTTCCCCAGCTTTCATAGTAGTTCTCTGGGCAGGGAAAAGGACTCAATGTTATCTAAGTTAATGCTTACAAGAGGTGGGTGTGTTCCAGTGAAAGAAATGCTAGTGAGGAGCTTTTCTGTCTGGGGTGATTTAAATAATCTTGTATTAGTTGTGGTATGTGCAATTTCTGTTTTATAAGTAGATCCAGATACTTTAGACAATCACAGCAAAAATACTTTTGCATTTGAGTTTCAGCTGCTCTGAGGTGGCTTCTGACAAGTTTTGTGGATAGGAGGTTCCAGTAATTGATAGAACTCAGTGGCCTTCCTGAGCAGGAGACAAAATAATCTCTTAATATAAGGAAGCTCTATTGTTTCATTCTGAAAAATGAGCATGAGTCAACATAAGGATATGGCTGAGAAAGAAGCTGATGTCCTGAGATGTGTAAACAGAACTATTGTATGTAAAAGGTATGTTGTAACCCTTCCATTTTACTCAGCGTTGTGGTGTTGTCTCCAGTGGCAGCAAATCATTGCAGAGCAAAAGAAATCTGCAACCTTCCCCAGGAGAGCATGTGGCTTAGTCTGGCAAAATGGTGAAGAGGAGGCAATGTTCTGCTCCCCATGTATAAGATGTACAGGATGTATAAGATGAGACATCTGTATGTTTCATCTATGTCAGTAGGGGAGATCGGGGTTATACTTCAGAATAAACTTTCTGTTGTAGGAACTGGTGTGTAAGGCTGTCTTGCCTACAGCTGTTGTGGGGTGATTTAGAGGACCAGTTAGGCACACATAAGTGGGCCTGGAGCAAGGGCATTTCCTCAAAGTCCCTCCTTGCTCAAAGGAAATAATAATTCTTAAAATTGTATTCAAATGATTTTTGGAAACATGATTTCTCTTTGAAGTCATGCAGACAAACCTCTTTTGGAGCAGAGACTACCCTCTGAGGTTTATTCTGCAGTGGCTAGTGAGTGGGGCTTTTGTTCCCAAGCACACTGGAGAAACATAACCCCCCCACACCTTTGTGCTTGCTGAGCTAACTGGGGAGCGTTGGAGGTGTCTAGGTTGGAACAATAGTCCACAGTGATGGGGAGCTGTGTCCCAGAAAGGTCACCAGGTGCGTTACACAGGTCACACCGTGTACTGCTGAGTGGTCACTGTCTTTGGCTGAGTTGAGTACCTGTTATCAAACTAACCTCAGGAAAATAATGTTTTAAAACAGTTGTGACATTTACAGTGGGAGGATTTGGCCAGGGAAGCATCCTGTTCCAGTGATACTCCGTAAAAGATTAGCAGTGTTTTGGTTTGCTCTGTGCTGTTACAGAGGAGCCATTACAGAGAAAGTATTTGAGCATCATTTATGATCTCAGGGTTAAAAGCCATTGCTAAGGGCACCAGAGGGGCCTGATTCCTACTCAGCTTAGTTCTGAACTGAAGCCATAAACTGGATTATATGTCACAAGTGCACTTCATGCTGTGAGAATCTTTCACCAGGCAAGAGTGAAAGTAAGGGTCTTGGAGAAGGAAGTGTTTTTTAGTTCAAGGGACACCTTCACCTTGCTGGCTGCACTTTGATAAACTACACCGTCCCCGGTGCCTGGAGAAAGCAGTTACTGTAAGGCCTGAGTTCGAAGAGTATCTAAAGGATGGGTGCTTAGACGTGGCCAGACAATGATCTGTAGCTTTTGATGGAAGGAGATGAGTCCCTCTGCCTTTGCTATCCCACTTCCCTGAGTTCTCATGTACTCAATTGTGTGCTGGATCTGACCTCAAGCCCAGAGCAAGCAAGCAAGGGTGCGTCTGAATGGGAAACACACCTTTCTAATCACTGGACCTCTCACTGATTTCCTGTTGAGTAATGTAAATCCTGAACAATGGAAGACAAACTCCAGCAGGAAACTAGGGGCAATGAATTATCAGATTCCAAATAAATATGTGAGCAAAGGAAATGATCGTCCCATAGTTATAAGGAAGGGGGTGGCTGGGCATGGATTATTCCCATACTGTTTTTTCTAGGGGATGTGAGCCCTCTTCCTATACATTGCATTATGTTTGAGAGTTTCTACCTTGGGGCCACTCCTGGTGGAACAGAAAAGGCTTTTTTTACTTACTTCCACTCTACCATTTTTCAGTGTGATGTGCTTTGGTTCTTCCTATTGGTGTTAAGAAAATCACTGGGGCAAGAATCTCCCATCTTCCTTTGCCACTGACTGGTGGCCCTGGGCTGGTGCTCTCTCTACCAGCCTCAGTTTTGCCTTTGGAATGATATCAATCTGCCCCATAGTATCCCTACAATTTGGGATTTATCCCCCAAAACTTAAGAACATTTCTCAAATGAAGCCATTCATGTGTGTGTCCCTATAACAGCAGAAACACTGGCTGGCCAGGGAGCCCCTTGCACCCCGCATAGGAGGGCTCCAGTGAGTGCAGCAGTGGCAGCCTAGCCATGCTGTGGTGAGGGGAATGATTCCTGTTTGAATGGGGCTACTGAATTTTTATGAGCTAGTGTGAGAGCAGCATCTGCTTGCCCATGATTTTATATTTTAGCTGTAACTTTAGAAAACAGGAATGTCTAGCTCAACGAATGAAGGAGATTATTTTTTTTTTTAGTAACTTGGGAATTGTGTGTCTGGGCCACACAGAACAGATTCCAGAGGTAGCACATGATCTTGATAGCTGGGGTTTGTGGGTTCAGTGTCAGTAGGTATGTGTCTCTTTGGGGCTGTGTGATTTTGAATTCCTGCTTCGGTTCAGTCCTGGCCATGGCAACCTACGTACCTGCCACTCTTTTAGCCCCAGTTCCATTCATGCCTTTGCAGAGGTCTGTAGGGGAATCCTGCTGCACTGAACCTTGAGTCTGAGGACACCTCTGTCACTCCATGGGCTCTTACTGTCTCCATAAGCCCCTTCTGGGGCTTTTCCCCTAGGATGTGGTTTCCTGTGCTGCCTGCCAGCTCCCTAGCTCCAAAAGGCAGCTGAACACTAGAGTTTTAGAGGTTTAAAATCTTTGCACCTTCAGTGGGTAAGGAGCTTACGAAACTCTGTACACACAGACAAAGATTAATGTGTTTCTTTTCCTTCTCATTTGGAGCTGCAGCTCTTAGATGTAAAGGCAAGAAGTGCCTCGTACTGTGGCTTTGAGAAAAAAGTGTTCAGATATTTACAATATTGTCTTCTCCCCCCCCAGCCTCCTTCCTCCCCAGGACCATGAAATGCCTCCCCTGTGCTGTCCCTTCACAGCTCTTGGTGCACCCACACTATAAATTGGAGCAGGGATCTGACCTGATTTAAAAAACAAAGTGAGCACAACCACAACTTTCCTTTTTTTTTTTTTTCCTGGCCAGGTTACTTTGAAGCTGGAACACTTCCCCAAACCACAGCTTTTAGAAACACTAGCCAGAGAATCAGATAGAAACTTGCTTTCAACGAAAAACATCAAGTTTGCAGAAAAGCTTCTTAGCTCAAGCCTGCCTAGAGGAGACCTGCTGATAAATGGTTCTCTTTTTGGCCTCAACAGTTTAAAAATGAATCACGAGGACAGATGCCTACAAGAAGACAGGTTAAAAAGGATTTCTGTGCGTATTTAAAAAGAGAATACCCCAGGATGCTGATCTGTCTCTATGACAACTGTCTGTGGGCTGAGCAGTGGCTTTTGTTGTGCTGGTGATTCTGCCTTTGCCAGCACACTTACACCTGGGTGCTCAAAACGTTGGCATTGACTGATGTTCGTTGTAGGAACACCCCAAAGTGCATCTGCATTAGTGATGCAATGCATCAGTGGCATTGAATTGTTTGCTAGAATAGCTTCTCTCCTTGTTTGCTGTGCTGCAGACATTCAGCTTTGCAGGTGTGTGCAAAAAGGGGAGGAAAAAAAAGGATTAAAATGGCAAAGATGAGAATGTTACACAATTTTAAGGATTGAATTGCTAACGAAATGGTCTCGTGTCTGCTTGCTCCCAGGCTGTGAGACATGCCACTGTCTCATCATGTGAGCAAGGGTTGCTTTTTCCTGTGGGTCTCTATTGTTTTGAATAACTTAAAGATAGTTAAAATTTATCTTTGAGAATAGCTTTGTTTAATTAAGGTTGGTAGGACTCCTGGAGTAATGGAGTATTGCTGCTGTAGGGAACACAGGGAAATGAGCACAAAGACTCCAAACACCAGAACATATGCAGAATATCAGCTCCAAAACATCAGGTATATGGCATGCTGGCTATATTAACCAACTCTGTATAGCTTTTGAAGCTCTCAGAATTTACTCTGCCTGCTTGATGTAATCTAGCTCTCAGAAGTTGGCTCAGGCCAGAAAATGAGGAGGAAGAAGGACATAAAACGTGCAGGATGTGCCACTGTTGTTGGGAAGTTTCGTATTTAGTTGCGGCTAATGGGATAGGACAGAAACACATATTTTTAGACAGTAGCTCCTGCTAATGCCCTTTAATTGGAAATTTCAAGAGCCAGAGATTAATTACTATCACCAGTAAAATTTTCCAATACGAATGACTGCTGGAAATAATTATGTGAAATTGTTTTGTCATATTTCCTGCCTCATATCTGTATAGCAAGCATTCACATCTTCTCCTCATCTTGCTGTGTGGAAGGAGTAAATGTTTCTACCCTGGTTAAACAGTCAGCAGGCACAAAATACAATGTATTTGCATGTGAATGGAAGACGTTTTGGGTTGGAAGACCTGTTTAGATGGGACAGCAAAGGGCTATAATGTATAGACCTCAGTTAACTGAATGTGTCTATGCTTTCCCTAATAGCATGATCTGGATTTATGTCTTTAAATGCTGTCGGGGCAGGAAGGTCATCCTGGCTTGAGTACTCCCTGGTGTGATGCTTAGTTTTTCTAGCCATGGCTGCTGTATATGCCACCCCTGCACACTCTGTGTGTGCACCTTCCTGGGGAGGGGCAAATGGCTTTGCTCCAACCCCTGACTGTTGCTGCATCTCTCCAGGGAGTGTTGCTTTATTGGGATTTTGGCCAGTCTCAGAGAGAAAGTCCTGGTGTTCATTGCTTAGGACATTGGTACCATATTCATCTCAGATTTTGTTCCTGAGGGGTAGGTTGAGGTTTGTACCCACTTTGGCCCTTGCTTCGGCCCAAGAGAAAATCCAAAAGACCCCTTTATAAAATCCTGAAAACCAGTGTGATACCTCCCAAAAGAGGCCATTACAGCAACAGTGCATGGACATGACAGCAGAGGCAGGGTAGGCTGTGTATATGGTACTGCAAGATAAATGGAAATGCAGACTGACAAGGAGCTTTCACTATTCACTTCCTATCACAATTCCACCATTGTCTGCTCCTTCTCTTTGAAGTCTGGTTAAACAGACATTACTGATACCCAGAATGGGGACAGCAGGTGCTATACAATCGTTATGGACAGTTGCTTATACTGTGTGATACATAAGGCAGCTGGAGGGACATTGGATGTACTTGGAGATTAATTTCCTTTGGGGATTTTGTGTCTTTTGCATAGCCCCAGTTAATACATCAAAATGAGCATCCAAAGCCACAGCTTTCTGTTGGGAATAGTGCTCTTCCCCTCAGGAGCAATCGAAATGCATTTGTAAAGGTGCATTAGCAAAGCAGGAATGATTTTTAAAATGTCTTTCCTACAATACCACAGGGGAATTCGGTGCTTTGTAGGCAAATCTGAAATGTCATCGTTGTCATCAGAAACAGCTAATGGTTCAGGTTGGGCAGTTTGGCATGCACTGAGGATGCACACAGGAAGGAGGCATTTGGGATCGTGCTATGGAGGAGGTCTGTGTTGGCTCAGCATCTTTCTGCATGCACGGAGATGTTTGCATTTCCAGTAGGCTTTAAAGTATTTTGGTTACATTAGGATTTTGAGTGGAAAGCCCTCAGAATCTGATCTTTTGCCCTGGGATTTTAATGAAGTCCTCCTAGGGGTGTGAGGAGGATTGATGCCCTCACACAAGTCCTGCTGTTCCCCGATCATTCTTTTAGAGCTGAGCAGCTGTGTCCCAGCAGGAGCAGGTGGTGAAGTGGTCGAGCTGGCTCTGGCAGTGGGGGGCAGGCGGATGCTGGAGCTCAGGGCTGGGCTGTAGAGCATCGTGCTCAGAGTCACCACAGCCAGATGTCTGGACAAGCACAGTCAGGAAGGAGCTCCCCACACAGTGGTGCTCTGGCACTAATTTACCATCAGTAGCGCAAGAGTGGGTTATGACTTTATTCTTCCTGGAGTAAGTATTCCAGCCACTAGCTCAGATATTTTCAGTTTTCCAGTCATGTACAAGTGTTTTTCTTCTAAACAAACACAGCTTAACTCTTGAGTTTTATTAAATCTGCCACAGATCTGCAAGCTCACAAACCCCTCCAAAAAAAAAGGGGTCTCATGCTTTTATTTTGAGATGCTGTCTGTCAGATCAATAGCTTCTTTCATCTGCCAGCCTCGGAGCCAGTATCAGAGCAGAGGTTGGCTCCATCCTTCCAGCAGTGGGAACAGCATGAAGAGGTGAAGCAGTTGCCTGAGCTCACACAGTGAGTCAGTGGCAGAGCTGGCAGGACAGTCATTTCCTCATTCCCAGGCCAAATCCAGCACCTTAGGCCAACACTGACCATTCTCTTCCTCTCACGTTTTTTACTCACAGCTATTGAATAAGAATTGGTGCTTTTTTCCCCTGTATATTGTATATTGCTATATAGTGCTGGCCCAGTTGAGACCATGTTTTTAAATCCCTATTCCCCAGTGGGTATTTCTTACGGTGCAGAGCAGAGAAACAAGCGACATCAGCATGAGGGACTGAATTGTTGCCAGCACATCTCTGCAGAAGCAATCAGTGTGTTTCACAAATGCTCTCTCTCCGGGCCTTTCAGTTCTCAGGCTGCACCAGGACCAAGCCAGTATGCTGCTGTCCTGCTGAAGGTCTCTCCTGCTTGAACAGGACAGAGTTGCAGTGTACAGTACTGAGTCATACCTTCCAAATTGCTTGGCTTTTTCTATTGGTTGAATTCAGTCAGTAACCAGGCATTGCAGAAGGGGGGTGAGCTGACAGTCATCACATGCTGACCTACAAGTAGGGTTGAAGGTTTTTGCAGGTACTCCAGCTTCACACATGAAGTAGACATCTCTTGGTTTCCTGGACCGGCTGGACACAAACGTCTCTTGCCCATGCCTGTGGGATAGGCAGCCTGGGGTCACTTGCTCATAGGGACCTCAAACAATGCAGACAGCTTCTATAGGGAGAAGAGAGGGCATCTGTGGCACGTGGTGGCCTAATGTGACGGAATGTGTCCTAAATGTGCTGCTTGCTAAGGTGAACAGAACTGAGTACTTGATCCAGCTGAGCAAGACACTCACTGGCATTTTTGAGGTTGGTAGGAAGAGAAGTAGTGGCTGCTGCTGGTGATATTGAAAGAGTTTCAGGATGGAAAAACTGGTTCTCAATGAAGCAAAACCAAACTGGTTCTTCAGTGTCTTTGATGGCAAGACAGATAAACCTCAAGAAAATGTGTTTGTTTTAAGGTGCATGTGGGGCGAGTGCTGGGAGGAGATTCTTATTTTACATTTTCTGTTGAGGAAACAATCCTTGCTCAGAGAGTCTTGCCCTCCAGTTGATGGTGTTTTTCTTCCCAGTGATGAACAGACGTCATCAGAAAGTCTCTTGTTGTTTCAGATTCTGTTTATCACGTATTTGAACAGAGACTTGACAAGGTTTTTTTTCAGGTATTAATTACAGCTGACTGCATGGCTAATCCATCCTTCTCTTTAGATGGAGTCACTGGGTGTTGAGTGATGTAACTTCAAATGTGATCAGTCTGCCATAGGTGGAGATGTAGCAGCTCTTTGTCAGAGGCAGTTCTGTTTCACCTAACAGTAAGTGGAAGAAAGGCTAATTGTATAATGACAAAAGACAATGTTTGGAAGGGGATGAAAGATTCAGACATTGCAGTTCTGTGATTTCTTATTTCAATTCTGAAGTTGAGAGCAGGGGAAGAATTCTTGCTTTCCATGACCACAGCCCATTTTATCAGGTGTCTCTGGGCATGATCTTCTGAGTCCTGGGATGTTTTATCTTTTTTTGTCTATATCATATGGTTTCTGATGTACAAAGAAACTCAGAGAGCACCTGTGGTTTCCAGAGTCCTCTGAAATGAGGCTAGAAGAGTCTTAGCCAAGATTCCAGCAGCTGAACTGAGGATGGAGCTGATCTTGCCCCATCTGAGGAAGCCAGTGCTTCCTGCTGAAGTCCACTTTCAGATTTATCTTTAAAAATTCCAAGTCCAAGCCCACGTCTCCTGAAATTATATGCCCTGCTAAAGTTTGCAGTGATTCATTGGAAGTGCATTTTATTGAGCAACCTCTTGATTTTGTTTTGAAAGCAAATGGCTTTGAATCTGTCTTTAGTAGTCTAGATCATTTATCTTGCCCTGCTCTACATTTTCATATAGTAATAAGGAAGTTGTTCAAGCATATGAGCTTAATTCACAGTGTAGATTTCCCCTGAATACGTAATTGTGTAAAATGGGAGCATGAGGTATGTATGTCGTCCCAGATAAGGTTGTTGGTCCACATTGCACTTTTTTTCTGAGATTTGTCCAGACTTGAGACAGATCTCCTCCCTCAATGTTGCATTTGTGCTAATTAGTCACCAGCCAAGCTGGCCATGGCCCATTGCCCATCTCTGATGGGCTACCATCAAATTGATGGTCACATAAAAAATAAGCAAGAGGCAGTGAGAAAGTAACCTCAAGAGTCTGTTGGACTGGAGTGGTTTGAGAGACTTCAAACATTTGGAAGAAACTAGCCATGACAAATCAGTGTGAAGGGGTTTTTGTGGGTATTTCCTTTAAGTGAGCTCGAAAAACTTGCTTCTGTCAGAGAAATACAAACTAACCAAGCAGTCACTATTGTTTGTTTCATTAAAAAAAAACCCAACAATCTAGCTTCAGTACAACAAAATTCAATTTGTGCCTTCCTTGACAATTGAAGTAAACAGGCTTCTTCATGGGTTTGATCCCTCTGATCCTGCTGACCTTAGGGGACTTTGGAGCTGTAACTTATTGGATGTCTCATGGCAAGGCTGAGATCAACCTCTGACTGAGAAATTCTCAGTCCCATGAATCAACAGGAGGTTTTGCATTAGCCTAAAGGCTGCAGTTTCACCTCAATTTCAAGGTCTCTGTTTTAATCTCAAGACTCTCCTTGTTTTTCTGATAAGTAACCCCATTGATCCAACGAGCACTTTGCTTCTTATTAGCACATTAGAGTAGAACCTGACCCACAATATTAGGAAATAAAATGCTTAAATAGCTAAAATGGGATTTTTAAAAAATGCCTTTTAATAAAAGATGTGTTTAGAAGGTATAGAAGACAGAGTCAACTAAAACAGGCTTTGGCATTTCAGAAAGTGAGTCATTTTTTCTGTTGCATTGTGTATAAACTTTTCCCTTCTCATGTATGTATGGTTGGAATTACTTTGAGGTTTTGAATTTTCACTTCAGCTCTGTTTTTTATTATTTTCAAACATAACTGAAAGTGATGCTTGATATTCTTTACTACTGTGCTCTCGTTGACCTACTCTTTAGGTTTTTTGGGGTGTTTTTTGTTTGTTTTTAAAAAGCCAACAGAAAATATATAGATGGTTAAATGAGCTAGGGAGCTAATGGTTTCTCGTGTTTAGGTTAGGAGTAAGAGGTTGGTGTATTGATGGTTTCATAATGTGGTGTCAAGGGGTGCTGTTGTGAAATAGCCTTTGAGAAGGGAACCAGCTTTGATATCCTTGTGCAGTATGGTCATCTCTTCAAATTAATTTGTATGGGTTTCTTGAGATCCATTTAAAGACCATGAATGTGATGCTGTGGCAACCAGCTGAGATAGCAGACAGGTCTGTCTTTTCTTAAAAGAGTGCAAAACAGTATAAAAGCCTGTTGGACTAACATCCCACTCATTGGAGGTTCTTGCTCTTGACTTTGTTCAGTCCTCTTCTCACCTGAGCTCTGAGGTTCTCCATTCTGGAGGAATGCTCAGTGTCCTGGGACTTTTAAGATAAAGTGTAGAGCAGACAATGAATGCTGAGAGAGGCCAGAGAGAAATACAGTATCTAAAGGGAGTTTCCATAGGTTGAGCCCAGCACAGAAGCCAGCTGGTCTCCACATGCCATGAACAGCACGATGTTGTATGTGCTTCTCAGATGCAGAAATCCAGCAGATGCAGGTTTGTTAAACCTGTCCCTGTCTGCCCACTTTGTAGAGAGAAACAGCTACTTTTCAGGGTGAACTTGACAACCTTATTTCTGCTGAGTTCACAGCTACCACCTGCAGCTGAACCCTGCAGGAAAGAGAGGGCTTGTCCTACCTCCCAAGCAGTTAAGCACAGTAACATCATCTGGGCTTCATCCCTTCAGGAAAATTGCTGAAAGGCAAGCAGCTTCTACAGCTGACTTCTTTGGGCTGGTGCGTTTCTTGCACAGCTTTGGCTTGTTGTGCTGCCAGGCCTCGTTCATCCTTCCTCTTGCTGTTTGGTAGGTCTGTAGCTTGCTATGGACCCAGCACTGAGGGGTTTTGCCATAAGTAGCCTTTGTAATAATTGTAGCATAATAGTGGGTACAAAATACAATTTGAAGGAGGAAGACTTGCTAAAAAGAGATTAAGCAGCCAAGAAATGGGTCCCACTACAGGCATTTGTCTGAACTCTACTTAATTTCCATTTTGAAAGAGTTATGTCTGGGGATTGTTTGTCTAAAAATAAAAATAAAAAAATCTTACTCTCCTTCACAGAGCTGCTGCCCTTCATGTTTTTAGAACTAGTGTGCAGCTGCCTGGTCTACCTCATTAGAAACTGGCTTGATGTTCAGTCTTGGCAGGTCCCATGAGAGTCTGTGAGATCTATTAGAAGGGTTGAGGTGGCTCTTTGGTGTGAGAGGGCAGGTGTCTCACAGCCTGCTGAACACTAGCCATGGCAGTGCGGTGCCCAGGATGTGCTGTGTCAGGGCTCAAGCTGCAGTTAATGGCATCTTGGAAGTGTAAAGCTGGAAACGGCTTTAGGAGATGATCCTTTTCCTGGTAATAGCAGGAGCTCAGCTGGTAGCTGTCCTGTGCTGTGTTTGTTGTTGCTTTGTCACTGAGCCTTTGTAGATGCCTGGTACCTGTGTAGATAGAGTGAGTTCCTTCTGGGGTTGTCTCCATGACTTTCACCCACCCAGTTGTGCAGATACAGTGTGTGGAAGAAGCTGGCTGTTGGGGCCCATCTGTCACATGCCCCTCATTAGTCATTGCCCAGAATCTGAAATACTCAAGGCCTGCAGAAACCTTGTGAGGAGTTCAGCTGAGTTTGCCAAGGTCCTCTGGGGTAGAGTTCAGCAGGCTGAAGGGCTCACCTGATTACAGCAAGGTAGTTATGCAAAGTGACTCACATGAGATTATCTTTAATGTCATCGAGTGTTTGTTCTTATTGCAGTTGACAAGACAACCTGCTGGCTGCTGTTGTAATGGGGTTTTACTTGATGTGGCTGCTGAGAAATGCCAGGGTGGGAGATGCCCTCTGTGGCAGCCTGGGCAGTGTAGCTCAGTGTTCTCGTGGCTGGTGGCATCACCATCCTGCTGGGGATGAGTGGCACAGCTGGGCAATAACCAGGGTGAGCAAAGCCTAGCAGGGACCTTGGCTTTTCAGCTTTAAGTGGGGATTTCAGCCTTAGGTTGGGTTTATGGAAAGCAGAGTGAGGTTTGGTTTAGGGAAGAAAAAAAACAAACCAAACCTCAGTTCTTTCAAAAAGCAATTTGTTTCTGCTTTCTGTGAGTGAGGCTTCCAAACGGACTCGGTCAGCTCTGCTGTATGATCAACAGGACTGGAAAAAAATACTAAGTGAAGTAACACAGTGGCTGTGGTAAACATGAACTGAGGCCTTGGAAGTAGCTAATGGCATACCACAAAAGAGTCTCCTTTCACCCACCATGGGCCGTGCCAGCAGCAAGTGCTGCCAGCTCTGGCGTCGAGCAGAGAAAAGCATCATTTGGCTCCCTTTTGGATTTCATTACTCTTCCTGCACTCCCTCCTGCTCACAGCAAAAGCCTTTCCAGTTGTAAAGAAGTGAATTAACTCCCTTCGTGTCAGTGATGGATGAGGCTCTTTCTCCCCCTTCAAAGAGGCGAGCCGTGCCGGTGAATGCAGGCCAGAGGAGTTGAAAAGTCCAAGCGGAACAGGAGAGCCCGTGGGGTGACCCAGCTGTCGGGTAGGACACCCTGGGGACAGCTCCTGCCGGTGCCCTGCGAGCAGGGAACAAAAGCCACTCTCAGTGCACTCACCCAGCCTCAAGGCTCATATTTTTTTTGTCCCTCTTTCAATGGACTTGGGCACATCCCTTAACACACAGCAGCCGTTTGTGAGGGGTTCATGGAGCCTCAAAGGCTTTCAGAGGGTGCTTCTCCAGCCTGCACAAAGGAGGGTTAGGACGCCTGTACTTGGGAGATCTCCTTTGAGGCGTCCATGGCTAATCATATTAAAGGTGACCTCGTGGGCAGCTCTTTCCATTGTTGCCATATGTTTTGTCCAGTGCTTGAGTGATGTTGAGCATTGGAATGTATTCATGCGTCCTCTAATTTAATCACCAGGCATAATCCCCTTTCCTGTTCTACACCCTTAGAATTTACTGGCTCCTTCGTAGCCTCCCATGCGTTGTCTGGGTCTCCTTCACAAGTTAATACTGATGCCTGGAGATACTTTTTAAAATTTACTTTCAGAGTGTATTAAAAAAAAATAAATCTCAACAACAAACCCAGCAACCTCTCCCAAGAGCAAGTGAGTGCAGTGGATGCTCTAGGAGACTGGATCCTTTGTCCCTGTGATCTTTTTCTTCCAGTTTTTCCATAGAGAAATTGAGGATTAGGCTCATAGGTTTAAAAACAAAACAAAACAAAATACTACGAATGGAAAAATGACTGAAAAAGCAGAGTGCCTCCTTTTAATATTGTTGGAATAAATAAGAGACTTTAAGAACTTTACTGTCTCTGTAAAATATGTTGTTAGTTTCTGCCTTTAAAACTTAGTGCTTTGGTATAGACAACTCCAATTCCAGGACTGACTGGACAAAATTAACCCAACAAAGCCCCAAGTCCATCAAGCTGGTAAACTGAAAAGTCTGATTTATGCAAAACTACTGTAAAAAACAGAGAGCTCTGCAAGAGCTGCCATGCTCCACAGAAGCCAGGCATTTCTAGGGAGCAGTGCTTTACAGACTGTCTTTTAAAGATGATTTGTAAAGATTTTTCTAAGACTTCCCTGACTCAACTGACTCTGCTGTGTGGAGGGGTATGTTAAAAATGGGAATTAGAGATTTGATGGTGTTGTGTCTTGCTTCAGGAGTGGATGGGATCAGTCCCTGCAAGGGAAGGCAGCAATGAGATGTTAGGATGATAGACGATCAGGTTGGTCATATGCTGAACTCCCAGGGGCAGGAAACCTTTTCATTTCCTTGCACTTGCTGAGGCAGATTGTTAAATAAATACCTCATGCTTTGGTTCAGCTCTTTCGATTCTCCTTCTCCACATAAGGCGTGCTGGTACCCACAACTCCAAACAGTGGACTATGTCCCGGATGGCTTTGGAACCTTAAACATAGCTTGTACCAAGTTAACTGAATTACAGCTTTGAGTTTCCCTCTGTGTGCGTGTGTACATGAGTTTCTTGCAGCTGAGTTCTTGCACATGAGCTTGCTGATCTTCTGTGACTGTGTGTTATGGTTTGGGTTTGATAGGAGGAAGGAGGAATGACGTAAAAGATTGCAGATTTGTGACTGGTTTTAAAAATGTTTAAAATATTATGTATCTTCATTTTGAAGAAATGCAATCCTGCTTGGAAACCACAACTGCCAAACATAAACCATGTTGAGCCCCTTACACATGTTAAAGAACAGTGTGGAACAGAGGGTTATAAACAGCCTGTGCATTAATGCTGCAAGAAGACACTGATCCTACCACCCCGTGCTCCAGCCCAGGGATCAGCAGCCACATCATGGGCTCTGACATCAACTTGGCCTTACAAAAATACTTCACGTTTTACACTGCACCTTTTCAGAGAGAACCTTGCCAGAGCCCTTTCTGAAGCTCCTGGATGCAGAAATCACTTTCCTGCTGAAGCGCAGCCATGGTGGGAGCCAGAGGAAGATGGCTGGCCATGGGTTACCTGGATGGCATGGCTGACAAACTGTGTGTGTGTGATCAGGGTATTCTGCATCTTCACAGTCCCAGCTCCAGTTTAATGGCTTGCAGATAGAACTAAACCCAGAATTACTGTTGTGATCTCTCTTGTTACCAGGCAGAGCTCTTATCCTGGTGGCACAGGGGATGTTCATATTTTAATGGGTTTATCTCCTGTATGGAGGGTATTACAAGCTCTCATCTGTCTTCCAGTGCAGATCTATGGAAACCCCTCCAGGCATCAGGCAGTACCTGGGCACTGAATTAATCTGTGCTCCTGGGTTCTCACAGCTCCATTAGTGGCTTAGCAGGGGAAGCAGTTAGCATTAACAAACTTAAGAAAATGGGATTTGCTGTGTCTAATCTGCCCTCGGCTCCTGGTATCCTCCCAAAAGCAATGACAAAGACTGGGCATATTACGGGAAAACACAGAATAGTCATAGGGAAGACACAAACCAGGCTGATTTGTAAAAACGTATATCAGCATCCTTCAGGGCTCTTGGGGGTGGTGGCAAAGATGTGCTCTAGTCAGGTACAATACAAGACACCAAACCATTTTTCCTCCTGCCACATGCACAGCCACATCTGCATCCACAGCTCTTACCTTGCCTTTCCCTGGGACTTCAGCCATTTGAAGACAGCGTGGTGTCCATCCTCCTTCAGGCAACCACTGCCTTGTGCTGTCGCTGGTGTGAGGCTGGGGCAGCTCTCAGGAACCATCCAGCACTTTGTTAAGGGCTGTTTGTCCACTTGCTTTTCATCAAATGAAAGTTTACCTTTATTGGTGTTCTTGTTCTGTTTTCCATTAGAGAAGCTGCCTGCGAGTTGTGCACTATGTTTCCCATGTGGTGCTGTGTTCCTTAGCAGAGCTGTGCATCCATCAGCAGCTGAATCTCACCTCTCTTTGGGAGCTGCTGACTTCTGCAACACTCTTCTCCACTGACCATGGGCCCTCACAAAATAGGAGGGCTGAGTGAGAAGCTAAACTTAAAGCTGCTTAAACCTAGGGTCAGTAAGTTGAGACCTGTTTTCAAAAATGACTGTCAGGTGTCTGAAATAACAGCAGCTGAGGGATAATGACCTGTTACCTGTAGTACTCTCTAATAACGACATACCAAGCAGTGAGTTTAGAGAGAGTTTCCATTTAGTTGAGTCATTTTTCATCTAAAGCAAATGTGGAACACACTGATTGCTTTTCTTACGTCTTTCAGGCTCTCACATACTGTTTTGGGACTGAAAGACTTTAGGAATCCTTTTTTGATCAGGCCTTGCTTTTCTTCATCCGCTCAAGATGGCGTGTACATGGACTTCTGTACTGCCCACCTTGTGAAGAAGCTGGTTTTGGTCCCACAGCCCCCCTCAGGTTCCAGGTATGACTGTCCAGCAGGCTGCAGGTGCTGTGACTGCACAGAAAAGCCTGTCTGTTCCACTGCTGACACTTGTCAGCTCAGGAGAAATTTTATGTCAGCCCTATGCTTAAAGTTTCTCCCTTGTTAACAGTGAAAAATACTTCCTTTTTTCCATGCTTACTTTAGCTCACTTAGTCTGTTGGCTCCAGGATTTTCAGAGCAGTGGACATATTTGCTGCCCTTCCAGCCCCTGCTGTACAGTGAACTTTCCAATGAGTTGGAGGATTATGAGACCCAGGGTCTCTCACAGTCCTGGGTGTTGGTGGCAGGTGCTGCTGGTGTCGTGCTCCCTTTCTCTGGGTCTGCCCCATCTGCTGGTGCCCACAGACTTCAGCAGTGTGGTGTTGGGGGCTGCATTTCCCACCTCTTTTCTCATCCAGCAGGCCCTGGTCTTGCCTGTTCACATTGACACCAGTTACAGGTCCCTGTGCTGCTTCCCTGGCCTCTGGCTGTTTGCCTCTGGTCTCTCCTGTGGAATTTTAACTCTCTGATAAGGTACATGATGTCCAAGTGGTGCCCTCCAGCCATCAACTTCTTCATGGACAGAGATTTGACTTCCCAGCAACTCTAATGGCTTTGAGAAGGGTCAGTCCTGCCTCCTCAGGAGTCTCTGGGGTTGTTTCAAATTCCTGATTGCAATCTAGCTTCCTGCTGGAGTCTTGATCATTCTCCTCTCCCAAATTCCTGCTTTTTCAAGTGAATTTCCATATCTCCCAGCTGACGGAAGAGGCCATTGGAACAGGGCAGTCCCTAAGTGTCCCTGTAAGGTCTGTAACTCATCATTAGTCTTCAAAATGCAAGAGTTTTCTGCAGCCCAAAACCTCTGGTCTATACTGAGGCTGGTACAGCCTGGCTTGTGCAGGCTCTATTATTGCAGGAGATGCAATTGGTGAGATTGTCTTTTGTCAGAGCACCAGCAGGGCTGGGAGAAGCACAAGAGTCTGGGTTGCTTGAAAGAGAAGCTAGGAGACAGGCTCTGAGTAACATAAAACAGCCAGACAGTGAAATTTGGCATGTGTCTTGTTAGTGTCACAGCTTTTTATATGGCATTTCCTAGGGATGTTTTGCTTTTATTTTAAAATTGATGTATGTGTAGAAAATACTTTTAACTTCATTGACAGTTCCCTAGTGGTCTAGAGCATGTGGCGCGGTGTCGCAACTCGTTAGCTTCTGAAGAAGAGATTGTTTAATCCACCAGCATAAAAACCTTTGCAATTGTATAATCTGTATTTCAGCCCTGTGGTTTCCTAATCATGCATCTTGAGAATGAGCTCATCCAGTTTATAAATTACCAAGTGAACGGAAGTATTCAGCCTTTCTTTCTAAATAAATCTGGATCCGTTTCTTCATGTCTTGTAGGCTGTGTTTGAAACCTCTGATACAGGCAAGTGTGAATGTTTAAAAATGAACTCATTTGCAGCTTACATTTTTGCCAAGTGGTGAAAGTTGTCTCCTGCCCTGTCTTTCCAGAAAGGCTCTTCAGCCATGACTTGCAGCTGTGAAATTAAAGCCAAGGGTATGATGCCAGCTTGCTGTTTTGATGACAGCATCCACATGTCTTTGCAAAGGATCCAGCCATGCTGCTTTCTGGTTGTGCTGTGCTGCCTGACCACCTGTAGCAGAGGTTTTGGAGGACACTAGATAATGACAGAGCAGCCTTTGTATGTGCTAGGGAACAAATGTTGGTGACTTTGCTGCTGTAATGGGAAAACCTCAGGGTGCTCACTGAATCCCAGAGATCTTTGGAGAGCAAGACCTGCTGCAGCCTGTGGAACCGTTCAGTAAAAGCTAATTGTGGCTTTGGTTCCCAAACTGGGAACCTCTGGCCTAGGAGGTTAGTTTAAGAAAGGGGAAAAGCTGTCTACTGTCTTCCATCTTCACATGTCAGGGATTCACTATCTTTGAATCTACTTTATGCAGTTGTGGGTTGCATGCAGCAGCAGAGGAAAGGAATAGCGTTTGAGTAAACTCTGGCATTGTAAAGCAGAAATGGGCAGAGGGATTCAGGCCATAGTAAGCCCCCAAGTGACTTTCAGCTCTTTTCCTAGGCTGGATTTGGTTTCAGGTTGACATTGTCCTTTAGCCACATGCATGGATCTTGTAGCCAGTTAACAAAAGTACTTTGCTGGCTGATGTCCTGAGAATGAAGATACATTAGAGAAGTGTGCAGCTTGGTGGTGCAGAATGAGTAAAACCCAAAATGATTCAATGTGTTGTTAGAAGTAAGAGCGAACTGGTCTGCATAGGAGACCTCAAGATTGGAAAGTAAAGCAGGAATGGAGAGGAGCTCTAACCCCCTGAAGGAAGTCAGCGTTTGCATTGTTGCCTGTTCACCCACAGTTCTTCTGTCCTGTGAAAGGGGGCAAGGCTGGTAAGGAGTTTGTCAAACACATCACCATCATCTCACACCCAGGAGCTCCAGGATGTGCAGGTTGGCTGGCTGTGGAGTGTGCTAGGCACCCAGCATGTTCCTTTCTGATTACTTTCTGTTTTAGTCTGAGGGTTGAAGTGTCTCCAGAGTGGTGACAGTGGGGTAGGAAGATAGGGGGAAGAGGAGTTGCCAGTGATGTCCCTTTCTGAACACCCTTTCCCTGAGGAGCAGGCCTACGGGCAGCTTATTTTACCCCTCTCCTTGTGTCTGTCTCCTGGGGATCAACAGTGTCTGGGACAGGGTAGCAGGGGTGGCTTCAGGAGTCTCCAGGAGAACTTGCACCTTTACCTGGAAACTGTGCATTTAGGGATGGGAAGAAGGGGTCTCACTGAGAAGGCAGTGGCTAAGATGAGTCCAGTTTAGCAGCAGATCAGGACTTGCAACCAGTAGCTACAGCAGTCCCATAACCAGATACTGAGATTGGCCAAACATTTGCTGTCTGCAAAGCCCCAAACCCAACACAACAGGTAACTAGTTGAGCTGGTATTAAGTTTCCTTGTCTTTCTTATTTTTCCACTGCAGGACTTTTGATCTCTCCTTTATTACCCCTGTCCTGTCCTTACCACATGTTCTTCAACTTCTGCCCAGGGTCTTTCTCCAGCAATTTCAAGCTGTAGCACAAATAGAAGAGCTCGTGGAAGAAGTGCTTTGGGCTCAAGAGCAGCTTCTTTAAGTGAAAACACAGCTGTGAGGTTTGCAGCCTCTGCTTCTGTAAGGGCTCATCCAGCCGGCCCAGCCAGCACCGCTGCAGTCCTTCCAGCATGCAGGAATTGGGAAATCCATTGTGAACAAGATTGAGTTTGATGGCCTGTGTGAAGGCAGATGGATGTATTTTTAAGGGACAAGATGCCAGAAAACTCTGCGATTACGTTACTGGAGCACGGCTCGTTTTTTGTGGTTTTAAAAGTGAGTGTCAGGACTCAGGGCTATTTTTTTTTCGGGTCAAAACTGAAATTTAGGCAGAGCATAAAAACCTGCTTGATGACTAAGTTTATTCTTAAAAAGCTTACTAGAGCTTGCTGGAGAGGGGAGCCTTTATTCCAAGAGGGAGCTGATACCAGTCTTTTTGGACTTCCATGCAAATGGGGTTAAAACTGAATGAGTGCCAAAGGTAGAAGAGAAATCCTGCCTTTCAGGCGATTGTTCTCTGTGTAACCTTTAGATCCAGTCCACTGGATTTTGTCTCAGGGGCTATGTCCTGTATCACCTCCCTGCCTGGGTGAACTCTTTCTGCTTGAATACCCCACCACATTGATGGAGTTACCTTGAACCTTTCTAACCAAGGCTGGCCAAAGCATGCCCTTACATTGCCCCAGAACTGGGACATTTGAAATCTTTGACCTGGTTGTTTGGCTGAACCGATAATACCTCCCTGATACAGAGCATGTGTACAGAAAACCTTGCGTCTAATGACGGAGGTTTGCTGCTTGGAGCCAAGGCTGGGAACGGGGGGGTGGGGAATTCAAGCCAAACCATTTACTCAAGGGGCACACAGAATTTGCCCAGTCAAGTCAATAGAGGTACTGGCAGCATTTCAGCAGCCAGAAGGCTGCTCCTCATGCTCTCTCCTTGTCGGAGCTACCAGGCTTTATCGCATGACTGGGCTCCTAATTGCAGCAGATCTAAAACTTTCTTTGAAATGAGGACAGCTGCTGGTCACACTGAAGCTCGGGCAAGCCTGGAGGTCCCTGACAGCATTAAGCACTGCTCCCCCTTTCTGAAAAGCCTCTTTATGGCCTTGGTAGAGGAAGCCTCAAGATGCAGGCAGCTTCCCCTACACCATCCACCAAGGCCTGTCTGCTTGGAGCAGGGTGTTGGGTCCCAGCAGGGATCAGGCAGCACAGAGCTGTTGGTGCAGTGAAGGGCAGCTGCCCTCAGCCCTTCTTTTGCTGTCTGTCCATGTTGGTATGCTGGTCTGGTGTCTGCTCACCACTGTTAAAGGAGTATGTGGAAACCCTTGGGCCCAGATGAAGCATGTTGGTGTCTGGTAGATGGAGGAACAAGAAGGCATCTTACTGTCAGCCAGCTGCATCCTCTGATGGATTTAAGAACATAGGAATAGAGAGGGCGAGGATGTTACCAATCGAGAGAGTGGAGCCATTGCACAGGAAGTGTATGTGCACACAGCCCTCTGTGCCCAGTGACCACTGTGGACAGGAGATGACTTCCCTTAAGGAGGTGGCATTACCTTCACCTTGAGCCTACAGTGTGTGCCACCGAACATTACCAGGGATTACCCACATGCTGTAAGTGCATTCTTTTGCTCCACCCACCAGTCACCGGCCAGCGTTCCCACTTGGTACCTTGGATGACGTGCTTTCCTTCATGGAGGCAACAACATCCTGCCCATCAAGCAGCCTGCCCCAGCCCCTTTGAATTTCAGCGCTCTGCTCCTCTTCTGTTGGGATGTATTGCAATTGTGTCTGGTTGTGAGCGAGCCTATCCATCACTGTATCCACACAGATCCCAATTACTCCTTTTGACAGCTCTTATTCACGCACCTCCCTGTGCCTCTGACATCTCAATTATTGATGGGGCTCGCCCGGTAGGCAGCACTCTGTTCTCAGCATGGCTACGTTCCAGCTCCCTTTCCCATTGAGTTCACGCACGCACCATGCCGAGCGCCTCTTTGTGTGCAGAGCAATTGAAGTGGAAAGGGATCTTTATTAGCATGGGAGCTCCAGGACTGCACTGCCTGAGAGGGCAGCATAAGCCAAATCACACCACAGCACAGCACTGGGAAATGTCCTCTCTCCCTCCTCTGCCAGTGAAGCCCAGAAGTGTCTTGTAAAATGAAATTACCTCATATGTTTAATGCTGAAGGTGCCTTGATCTGATGAGACTTCCTTGTGATGGGGTCACCTTGCACTTGCATTTCTCTAAGAAACCTCTGTCCTGCATTGCCCTGCAGGCATAAAATCTGGTATTTTGAAGGGCAGTGCCCTTCCCTTTGTCTTGGTATTAGTTTGTTTGCTGGCTTTACAGCAAGCCTTTGCGTTCTGACACACAAAACATGGAGCTTCAAAGCAGCATGTGGTGTTGGAGCAATGTTGTCAAATTGGTTAAGAGTTAAAGCTGTGCCAGAGGGAGGATTGCAAAAGCCTGGGTGTTTTGTAGGGCTTTGTGTATCTGGGAGGCTCCAAATGTCTTGTGACACTGCTGTAGCAGAAGTCAGATAGGAGGAATGATAAAGTGGTCGATCAGCTCCTGACATCTCTCCTGCCCCTAGCCTTGCCCTGCAACCTTCTTTAATTCAGAAGTAACCAGAAGGTTTGTGCTTCATAGATGAAGGAAAAGACAGCTTTTGGAGAAGGTGGCACCAGAGAGAAGCAGCAGCATGGGAAAGTGCAGAGAGCTGGGAAAGGACACTTGAGTTTTGTTCTTGGAGATCTGTGCCAGCAGGTGCCTCATAGTCGAGCTTTAGCATGAGAAGAAGGACCTGTGGTGCAGAGCTTCCAAAGCACTGAGGTGCTAGGGAGTATAAGTGCCTTCACAGCTAAGCATAGCCATGCAGAAGTGAGCTTGGTGTCTGCTTGCGTCTGCAGGTGATCATTGGAGCACACCTGTGGCTCCAACAGCAGAGAAGATCTAACTACATGATACCGAGCGTGTGTGGACAACCTTTTCAAGCTTGGTAGGAAGCTTACAGTCTCTGCATCTCTGTTTGCCTTCTGGCAGCACTCAGCTGGCCTCCACCTCTACCTGTCTTACCCACTCTCTTTCTGCCCTGTGATGAGTTTTGCCTGGGGGTTCCATGCTCCCTGCAGAGACCAAATGCCACCAAATGAGCACAGTCAGCCAAAGCACTGCCGGTGGCCACACAGCCAGAGCTTGGCTGTTCATTCGGGGTCTGTAAGGACTCCTGGCCTGAGTGAGGATCGCAGGTCCCCTCTTCCCCCTCCTGGCTGGTCGGGACAGTGCATCGGCAGTGTAGATCTGCAGAGGAGCAGAAGTTTTGTGCACAGCTGCCCTGAGCTGTGGTTGCTGGGACAAACCTTTAGTTACGTGTCTCTCTGTGTGACATGACAGCCTGACTCTGACGTTTCTTTGAGTGAGGTCTTCCTGTTCCTGAGGGTGACAGCAGCATCCTCTTGCCTGACAGTGTTGCCCCAGATGGTCAAGCCATGTATAGTCCCCATTACACAGGCCTTGCTGGCACTGGCAGGTTGCAGGGACAGCTGAGCCTGCCAAACAGGGTGTGTTTTATTTGTTTGGAATACCAGGAGCAGACAAAGAAGGGTTAAAATAACAGAAGGTTGAAAACCTATTATCTCTGGGAACTGTGATCTTTTCTTTTTGGGTAGGCAGGTTCCATGGGACCTCATCCCCCAGATAGTGGAAAGGTCACCCTCCCATACCTGATTGCCCCACAGCTTTCCACTGCAGTCTGTCCAAACAAGGCTGTTTTCCTTCCCAGCCCTTTTCCTTCCTTCCCTTCCCCTGGACTTGTCTCCTTGCACAGAGCTGGCTCCAGCCCCAGGTGGTCCCAGGGGCCCAGCCCCCAGGTGAGCTGTAACCAGGGATGCTCCATCACTGCAAGTTCAAAGCCTGCTTAGCTGAGAACTACAAACAAGAGGTTCAGGAATTCCTGCATTTATCCTGAAATATCACTGAAAGTGGCCAAAGTCAGATGCTTGCCCCATTTTCCACTTTCTTTTGTGTTTCTTCTCTAGCAACTCTGCAAATGCAGTGCCCATTCCTCAAGGTGCAGAACCAGGTGGAGCTGTGCCTGAGATAACCACAGTCTCTTTTGCCTCAGAGGTGCTTCCTGATATTCTAGCAAGAAAGCTTTGGAAAACCTGGCCCAGAAAAATGGCCTTGGACAGTTCCTCCCTCAGTTGTTACCCAAACAAGGGCAGCTCACTTGGGGGGACTCTGGTTGCAGACAAATGACTTCTGCTTGTGTCACAGCAAGGTGATCATTTTGTCTCCCTTGGGCAGGTTGCTCATTTCTTGCTGACCTCCTGCTTCTGTGGGGTGGTGTCCATGCACCATGATAGCATCTGGAAAGGCTTGTAGCCTGTTCTCATGGATCTCAGCAAGATGAGATGTCCCCAGGAGGCCCTGCTAGTCCTGCCTTAGGCACCGGTCTCCAAAACAGATCTGAGGAATCTGCAAAGTTGTAGTGGGATCAGAGATTACAGGAAGGGGGAGTTGTGGAGAGCATAAAGAGGTTGCCATGATAGTGGTATGAATCATGGTACGTGTACCACGGACACACACAAAACATGGACGTGTGTTACAGGCTGTCACAGGGAGGTGTGTTTCAGAATGGCTTACAGAGATAGGGGTGCAGAAGTCATAGAAGATCAGCTGGATTTAGCCTTAGACTGGTACTCTGTTCTTAACTTGGTATCCAAGATGGTGATTTTTTTTTTTTATTATTTCATGGTATTCAGTTTTGCTTGGATCAGTGAGAGCACAGCATATGACTTTGCTACCCTTTAGGGAAGGGAAAATCAGTGCACCATCTAGTGATTCAGCACACGGAGTTTCTTAACAGCCTATGGGAGAAGAATGCTTTAATTCTGTGTTCATTCCTGAATAAGCCATTAATTTGGTGTGCAGTTTCCTTGGAGCCCAGAGCTGAGGAGTCCGTTATCAGATGGAGTGGCTCAACACTGCTATCCTCCTTTCCCTGTTCAGAAAAGTTGGGCTCATCATAACAAACCTTCTTTGACTTCTAACACTTGCAATGGTCTTCCCAGACTGTTTCAAGAGTCCTGCAGGACCCAGCAGTGCCAACAGACCCCAAAAAAGCCAAAGCACTCAGTGTGCTCCAAAGGGTGCTTGCCCCTCTTACCCCGCCTCCTGGGTGCTGGTCAAGGTCTGCTGCCCTTTTGCAAAGCCCAGGGACTGCGCCTCATGGCTGCAGGAGCTGATGGGACATTGGTCTGGAGCCCGTCAGCCTTCTCCTGGGGAAAAGGGGCTGCTTGGATGTGTCCCTTGTTGGAGGACTCAGCCCCATGCTGTTTTCTAGGCTTTTTAGTGTACAAAACCCCTGGAGACATTTCCAGCCAAAAAAAAAAAAAAAGTCTCCTTGCAGAACCATTCTGTTACTTGTTGAAAGAGGATTAATTTTTCCCCCTTAAATAAAATGAGCCGTGTTTGAAATCTCAAAGTCCTTGCTGAATGCCTTCTTGGAGCTGCAAAGAAAGCAGCTTCCAGGTCACATCATAGCCTCCTGCCGGACACGGATCCAAACTGCAAACCCTTCTAACAGCTCTTTAATAACCCTGCACAGAAGGAAAAATCTGTCACCTTTCCCTCTGTGGTTTCTCCTCTGTTCTAATGCACTGGAGGAACGAGATGGAGCCGGGAAAGTTTTCAGAGAAAGACTCGTGGGAACTCCAGCTGCTGATGGAGAAGGCTCATTTCTTTAGTGTCTGAGGGGAACCACAATCGCTTTGGTGAAGGGTGGTGTGTGTGGGTGGGTTTGGAGGGGTGAACGGTTATGACCCATGCATTTCAGAAGAACCACAAACACTTTATATTAACAAAGGGTGGAAAAAAGGAGAGGTTTCTGCAACACATGTGACTTTTCCCTGAGGTTTGGAACCCTGTGGTATGTTCCAGGCCACGGTGTTTGCGTGTCAGTCTCGGTGAGTTAAGCTTTCTCCCACAAGCCTCACTTGAAGTTGCTGTGATGACTGAGAGCCTAAAATGTTGCTTTCTTTCTTTTTTTTCTTTTCTCTTTGTATTCTCCCCACTCCCTCTCCTTTCTGCAGCTGAAGCTCTCGTTTACCTTGGACCAGGAGAGTGGGATGCCTCAAGGCTGTTATATCTATCAGTACCGGGACAGCAACAAGTAAGTCCCGCTTACATGCGACAGATAGGGGAAGGTGCACTGAAAGGAAACTGCCTTGCCTTCTGGCAGAGGGATCACAACTGCTTGTACCACTTAAAAGTAGATTAAAGCAGGCTTCAGGCTTGACCTGAAACTGGGAACAGCTCCTGTAAAGGCCAGATCCTTTAAAATGCACGAGGCCCTGCAGCCCCCTTTCTTCTGCAGCTTTCAAAAGCTGCTTTTATTTGGCTAGAAGGCCAGCTCCTGGGTACCATGGGCTCTGGCAGAACTCAGCCAGGCTTTGCCCAGGGGCGTTTGCAGCCCAAACACTGAACTGTTTTGTGCTGGGGTGACTCTGGGAAGGTGGGGCAGGGGTAAAAGCATCCAAGGTTGCACAAGGCCCAAAGAGGGCAGCCCTTCCTTCTGCTCAGCTACAGGGAGGTGCAGTATCCCTTTCTCTTTGCTCAGTCTCACGTGTGGGTTCACACAGTGACCTTTTGTTTGTGGTACTGTAGCCCCAGCGCAGCCACGCACTCTGTTTTTATAAGGTACTGTATGATATTCAAGTCTGGGATATGTTTGGAGCACAGAGTCCTCAATTTCTAGGTATTCTGCCTATTTTTACTAGCTGCCGTAATGAGTTGGCACCCAAGATGTTTTTATTTCAGATCACATTCTCATTATCAAATTGACAGCAGCAGCACAGTTCAGGATATTTCTGTGTTCGCACTGCATTACTTTGCCTGAATACCAGCATGTCATAAATCCATAGCCTGTTGCCTCCACCCATATAGTTCTGCTTCTTGCCAGTTATTGAAGGTTAACCTTAAAAAATGAGGGTATATGAAATTGTAAATGAACATAACAGCCTGTAACTAGATCTTCTCTGAAATGCTGAGAAGAATGGTCCCCACAAGGAAGAGGGGCATCCACAAGCAGCACCTGCCCCTTTGCAAGCTGAGAAATCTCAGTGTTTAAACAAGAAGGGAGATGGTTTCTGGGAGAATCCTTCCCACCTGTGGATGGGCGATTAGCACTTGATACACGGTCCCATCCCAACTATCCCAGCCCCAGAAGCGTGGATGAGGAGAGCTGGTACCTCCAGCACCACCAAGCTAACAGGGATATGTGTCATTCAGTGCAAAAGCGTAAGATCACCAAGGGAAGTGTTTGGTTTTGAGGTTTTAAAAAGCAACAGCACACAGTGGACAGCAAGGAAAAGAAAACCCCAAGACCTACTGGGGTTCATTAAGGATGTTTGTAGATCCAATGTTTCTAATTGTGTGGCGTGTATCTAAAAAATCAGCAGCTGTGGCTTTTCCTGCTGCAGACCCTCCTCTCCCTGGGCTCTGGTGGGTGTTTTGTGCCATTGTTTGAGGAAACTCTGGGGATGGGAGTGGAGCTATTTTGTTTAAACACTAAAGCCAATAGCAATTCCACTTGGAAGCCTTGCTTTTAGCTGTGAGTGATCCAGCATGTGACAAAGTAGCTGTGGCATGTTGGCAGCTGTTGATTTAGAGATGTATGGCTGTGACCTGCATTTCTGGCAAGCGTGGGAGCCGAGCCACCCGAGCCATGCCAGCCGGGATCATGGGTTGGAAAAATACGATGCGGGCAGGATGAGTGGGATTGCAAGTAAACCCAGACTTTGTGTGCGTCCGACGGATCCAAACTGCAATTACACCTCCCTGCAGGGCCTCGTGCTTTGTATTTTATAGCTTGCTTGACCAACCCAGGGGGAGCAGGATCCCATTTCCCAGGGAGAGCTTCCCTAGGTTTGGGCACAGGCTTATCCCCCTAAGCTCTGTGCTTGCAGCCCAGTCCCCCAGCAGTCCTTGGCTGGTGAACCCAAGCGTGCAGGTCTGTGCTACAGCTGATGTATTCTTGCAGGTAAAGCCCTTGAGCCAAAGGTGTGCTTGGTTCTGGTTGTACCCTGGGCGAATTTGGAGAAGCTCACGTGCTGCAGCTTTATTTGCAACACAGTGTTATATTTGAATGGTGTAGTGAAGCACTGGATGAGGCTTCTGCTCAGCCAGGCAGAGACGGGGCTTGTCAGGCACTGGGCCGCTCATATGGTTAATTGGTTGTCCGTACAATGGCATGGCAGTTGTTGTGACAATTTTTCCTTAGCAGTTTCCTGGGGTAAATTGTAGGCCTTGTGTTCTCCCAAGCCTAACCAGGCTTTGATGGTACTCATCAGGACCTGTGGGGATAACAGCTCTTCTGCATCCCTCTAAAGATGTAAGTTCAGATTTATGTCTGCACCATGTTTTGGAGCTGTTTACAGCCTAGAGAAAAAATGCTGCTAATACACTGCAAGCTGATGCGTGGGAAAGACTGGAAGTGTGCACCCTGGATCCCAGCTTCTTCAGCTGAGTGTTGGGGCTGGGACCCTCACTGGGGACAGACTTTCAGGAGGAGAGTGGGTGTCTGAAGCTCTCGAGCAGCAGCTTTATCAGGAGGAAGTGGAGATGATCCTGGTTGTTGGTAACCTGTTCTGGCCTGGGTGGTGTGCCCAATGTCCTGGAGATCTGTGTGAGCAGGAATGTGCGTGGCAAAGCTCAGTGCCACCCTGGTCTCTGCAGGAGTGTCCCTTCCCCTTCAAGTGGCAAATGCTGTTCCAAGCTGCAGCCAGACGGGGCCACCGGAGAACAGTGGATATTGGCCTCCCTCTCTCAGAACAAAGGACTGCAGCATTGCTGGAAGTGTAATTACCAGAGCAATTAAAATTTCTATTGCTTAGGCTAGAAGTGCAAGTACCATGCAAGCTCTTACAAGGGCAATCAATTGGAATTTGTTCCCTTTAAAATGATAAAACCCTGCCAACAAATTTTTGCCCACCACGGCAGCTTCCCATTGCCTGCTTGCAGCAACATTCATGGGCACATTTGCCAGGTGCCTGTTTTGCTATCCCACCCTGGGTGCCAAGCATTTTGGGGAGACTGGACTTAGTGGAACCCTGGGAGCACTGGATTGAGAGTGGAGGAGGTGCTGGGCAGCCAGCTGCTTGCCCCTCCACCCCCTGCTATAATATAGTGACATCCAATGACACCACTTGGTTGTCCCAGAGTAGCAATCCAAGTGCTGTGTTTGGAGCTGTATGGAGGAGAGGCTGTCACTGCCCCTGCAGTCACAGGGGTGAGACCAGGGGACACCACTTCTCCCCGTTTTCCCTGCTCAAACCCACTTTCCTCCCCTTGGCTGCTAGTCCTTCCCAGTCCTTCAGTCCTTCCTGGCCCCAGAGGAAATGACTTGACCTGATGCAGAAGCAAGCTGCCTGCTTTCTCATTTTGAAGCCGTGTCACTTGAATCCCCCCTAATGGGGATCAGTCAGTAGGATCAGTATGATCAAGGGCTGCTGTGGGAGGGCTGCTCTGCCATGACAGCACCGTGCTGTGACAAAGGGATGGCTGGAGACCTGTACTGGGTGACATCTGGAACAGCAGCATATTGTCAGCCTTCACGTGGTCCCAGAGCAGTCACACCCAGTTGGGGACTGCCCTGCCAGCTGTCCTACGGTGTGACTGCAGCACAAGTTCAGGTCTGGTTTTCTGCCGCTGCCCCTGTGCAGGCTGGATTTCTCTAGCCCTGCATGGGATCCTATTGCAAAACCCAGCCAGGCAGTAGAAGACCATCAAGGCCATTTGTATCCACCATGGCTCATGAACCCCATCTTACAACACTGGTCCCCAATCTAGCAATAAGAGACTGTGCTGAGGAAGCACCAGTTGCCTGCTCAAAAGCCTGCCTGCCCAGCGTGGCTGGTCCTGGTGGGGCTGCCAGGCAATGGAAGGATGAGATCAAGAAAGGTTACAAATGATCATGAAAGACTTCTTCCAGTCTGTGTGCAGGAAGAGCCAAAGCCAACATGAGATCCCTCTGGAAGAAACTAATTGTGAGAAGTTTCATGTCTTTTGGCTGTATCCAAGGAATAGAAGATTCAATGTTTTCTGTATTCACTGTTACTACTATCCAGACACTTCTCTGGAGACCTCCTAGGCTCTGTTTACCTGCCTACAGCAAGTCTGACCCTTCAAATGCCTTTGTCTTCCTCCAAAGGCTCTCTGATTGCTGTTACCTTTCTCAGATGATGCGGTGCTCAAAGTCCTTGCAATCCGAGACCCACTGAGGAGCTGTAAATCCCTGTCAGAATTAATCCTGTTACATGGGCCATATTTGCAGGGTGTTGTGATACTTCTTTGTCCCCAGCTGGTTCTCCTTTAACATGGTTTTCCTGCTCTCTTAGCCTCCAGGTATTGGTCTCTTTCATAGGTTCCTTCCTCACATGGCAGATGCTGCCTTTGCCCACAGACCAGCTTGCAGCTCACCAATGAATTTCATTTGAATTCCTTGCTGGGATTTGTGTCAGGGATATGAATTTGCAGTGGGAGTTTTCACGTTCTCTTCAGAGTAATTTCTAAACCCAGAGGAGCAGCATCTTGCATGGAAGCACTTAGAGACCTCTTACAAAAGCAGCATTGGAGTATTGATCATTTTTTTCTCTCCAGGGACCCGGAGTGCTGCAGCTCAAGCTGCTGTGCAGTGTAGCCACTTGCGGGCAGCACCACACAACTCTTCGGGATGAGGAGTGAAAAATAGCTCCAGTTGAAAGCAAAAGTGGTGCCCCCTTTTATATAGAGATCAATGATGCCTGTTAGATTGGATTATTGCTTAAAACACCAGGACTTCAAATGCCAGGGTGCATGCACTCCTGATGCTGACAGGCTAGTGATACATAGTGCTTTTTGGGTTACCAACTGATCTTCTCTCCTCTCTCTTCCTTTTGTAAAGTGAACATCACATCTGCAGTGATGTACCCAACGTTACACCAGGAGAGCCAGCCTATAATTATGCTTGAATTGTTTGAATGGGTTATTTGTCACTAACATGTTAACTCACTCCATTTATTGCTGCCTTTCAGGGCTGCAGAAAAGTTTGCTGTAAACAGAGCTTGGGGTGGAGGTTTTGGGGGGTTATTTTTCTGAATAGTACAAAGCTGAATTGTTTGGGATTTTTCTTTTTTGCTAGGAGAGCTGTTGACAGGGAGTGCCAGGAACAAAATATGTAAAGCAGCTGACACTGCATAACTGATTTGTTTTCAGAAGTACTTCCCAGGTGTACAGCTCACGTGTTGGACTTTAGCATGGACCCTGGTTGCTTTGCAGTGAGCTGGCAGGTTTACCCTAGTATGTTTTGTTCCTTGTGAGGAATTGAAACTTGCAGTGGGTTGTTTGTGCAAGAAGCTGCTGCACAACTCACACAGTCGCTGGGTGCCTGACTTGACTTGTAACGTGAGTGTTTCCCAGCAAAGCAGCACTCTTGGTATTGGTATAAAGGGAGTGGTTGTCTCCTCTAATAGCATCTGATTTTCTGATTAATGATCAGCAAATATATCCTCTGCCTTACTCTGACCTGCATAGCCAGGGAAGTCTCTGAAGGTGGCATTTCGTCTTGTTTGTCTTGTCTGGCAGACTGGGATTTCATGAGGAAAATCCATATACATGTAATCCCTTGGCATCTCAGGCTTGGATTAATGCTGTCTAGTAGCAGTTATTCACCCAAAGCTTATGAAATGCCTTGTTTAGATTTCAGATCAAAATAGAATTAATTCAGTTTCCAGAGATGGATCTGCCAGCTAATGTCAAATTCTCCAGAGTGGGATTTTCACTTTAGTGTCCCCTGTTGGACAAAGTGGCTTACCTGGGAGGAGGTATGTGCCACTGCACCACAGTTCTGTAGGTTCATCTTTGTGCATCACGAGGTTTCTGCAAGCATTGCCTGAGTCTTGTTGGATTGCAGGTAGCTGAGCTGCCCTGTGAATCTTTCCTGGTGATTTGTGGAGGGTTTAGAAGACTTTGGAAGCCACAGAAAAGCATCAGAGGCAGGTGGGGTAAGCAAGCCTGTATTTTCTTTGCTGTGAAGGAATACCACCACTTTGATTGTAGCTGCCTCCTGGGTTGAACACTAAGCCAGCCTCTTCTGGGCTTAAAACACTACCAAGCTCTGGTGTAAGTGGTATCTGTGTGGATGAGAATAGACTGAAAGCAAAATGCAAGCCAAGGCATGAGTTAGCACTGCAGAGAAGATACACTCTACAAAAGAGAAGGCTAAGCAGATTGGAGTTTTTCTTATGGAACCGTATCTTGTGTTTTGTTTGACTTGTTGGCACTAAACTCTACCCAAGCAGGTGATGTATATCCTTCACCTGCCAAAAGGATAGTGTTGGACTTGGCCAGGCAAGGCTGGTAAATTATTCTGTCACCGTACATGGAGATAAACCAGTCTTCCTGGTTTTGGCATTGGTTCAATGTAGGGTAAATAATCCAGGAGAATAAGTCTGGAGGTTGACCTTTAAAACTTTGATGTGTAATCCTTCCTACCTTGAGCTTGTTTTTTTGCAACCAAGGACTGCTGGGACAGAGGCTGCAAGATAGTTTTTTATCACCTGAGACTTTGAGGAGCCGGGAGTTTTTCTTTCCTTGCAGAAGGGGCTCTGTGGCCATTTTCTAGGTGAGGAAGAAGAGCTTTTGCAAAAGGTTCTTCCCAGGTACTACTTAGCTTACTTAGCTGCTTTTCTTGACACAGATGTGCCACCTCCTGCCCCTCTGCTGCTTAATAACAACTTTCCAATCTGTCAGTGCTGTAGGAATAGTAACTGGCAACTCCTTGGAGTGTTGGTGTGATATGGGGGCTGCAAATGGAAAAAGTGATCAAAGAAAACAGCCCTTCCCCCTGAGTAAGCAGGTGGGATTTGAAGATGACCTGTCCCCTTCCAAATGGACATTTGAGGCTTTCTTTGGTGGTCTACACAATATCTCACCTCGACCAATAGATCTGTCTCTAAATCCTCAAAGGGATTGAGGAGCTGCCAGTGTGTGCTCCCACCCTCAGAGGCGAGGAAGGACTGGGCTCTTCAACCCACATTAGTGTGTGACCTCCCTGCTCTCCCTGGATTCAATCAGGGGAGCTTGTCATCTGTTACAGAGTGTTTGCTTGAAGAGGAGCTGTAAAACTTCCTTTGGTCAGTGTTAGATGCTTGGGTATTCGGTGGCAGTCAAGTAGGTGAGAAAATCAACTGCAATTGTAATTGAGTCAGAGATGCTGTGTCCATGTATCGTCCTGGAGATCTGTTTACATATCCATTTGGTTAACAATATGTTTGGAAGCCCTCAGCAGCATTTCAAGACCATTTCCCTGACCTGTGTATGTCTGACTAATGCCAAAGGCAGTGAGATATATCTGGACTAAAATTACCAACCCATGGATCTGGGTTTTCTTGGTAGCTATGATTCAGAGGAGTCTCTAATTAGCCCTTAGATGGGAGAGCACAGGTCTGATGTGGAAAAGAGTGAATAATCCTCTTTCCACAAGAAGCACCTCTCAGTTTCACCTTCAGCCCAACTCGATGGATTGATTTTTGTGTCCAGGAAAGCCCTCTCCTGAGCTGAGATCTGGCTAGAAAATCTCCAGACACCCCAGCCATCCCTCTCCAAGCAGGAGTTCTAGACATGCTTCTTTGCAACAAATATGGAAAAAGACTCCTTGTTTTTGCCTAGTTTCCATGCCCTCGAATATACAGTCATGGTATAGAGCAGCTTCTCTGGCAGGTCTTGGTTTTGCTGTCCACTCTGTGAGGTTACAAGCAGGGAGCAGTGGCACCGATGGGCAGGTGCCTCTGCCTTCCTTTGTACCTTCCTTTAGCTACAAACTAAGGGTGGAAAGTTGGATGCAGGAGCAGGCAGTGGAGTGAGACCAAGGTGTTTACTGTGTCCAATTCTGGGCTCCCCAGTTCATGAAGGATAAGCAACTAGTGGGAAGAGTCCAGCACAGAACCACCAAGATGATTAGGGTAAAGGAGCATCTGCCCTATGAGGAAAGGCTGAGAGAGCTGGTGCTGTTCAGCCTGGAGAAGAGGAGACTGAGGGGGAATCTCGGGAATGCTTATAGATACCTAAAGGGCGGGTGTTGGGAGGATGGGTCCAGACTTTTTTCAGCAGTGTCCAATGACAAGACAAGGGGCAGTGGGCACAAACTGGAGCATAGGAGGGTCAAGCTAAACATAAAAAACCCCTTCTTTATTGTGAGAGTGACAGAGCACTGAAGCAGGCTGCCCAGAGAGGTTCTGAAGTCTCCTTCTCTGGATACATTCCAAACCCATCTGGAGGTGTTCCTCTGTGATCTACTGTAGGTGATCCTGCTGTAGCAGGATCCTACATGATTTTCACAGGTCGCTTTCAACCCCGACAACTCTGTGTGTGACTGTGTATGTTGAAGGGGATGCTGAGTACCTGGAGTATGTGTTGTGCTGGCAATGATGAAAGATGCTCTGCTTGAAGGTAGACATAGAATCATAGAATGTTAGGGGTTGGAATGGACCTCTGGAGATCATCAGTCCAACCACCCTGCCAGAGCAAGATGTCCTACAGCAGGACACAGTTCTTCGAGTCCTGCTTGCCAACCTGCTGTTGGATCTGTGCTTTCTGCCTGGAGAGAGCGAGGGCTTTCAGTTTTGCTTTCAGGATCTCTACAGTCTGCTCAGCACTAAAGTACCTTCATTCCCCAGGGTATTGGCAATGTAAACTGGAGTAACTGGATGGATTGTCAGCCAGCTGGGATTGCTCTCTTGTAAAGAGCTACTGGCTGAAAGCTGAAGCATTCACACTAGAAATAAAACATGCATTTGAAAGGCAGGAGAGATTAGCCACTGGCAAAATGTCCCAAGAGAAGACCAGAGAATTCTCTGTCTCTCAAGGACAAGTGCACTTCTGGAAGGTGTTTTCAACCCTACAAGTCAGTGGATTTAACTGAGCAGTAGCTACCTGAAATCATCGAGGCAGAGGAGGTCAGTTGCTGGAATAATCCTCCCAGTCTTAGAATCCTGACACGCTCTGTGTTAAACTGAAGGATGAGCTTTGCACTGACACCACTCACTTCTTTGCAAAGCTGGGTTTTGGCAGCTGCTGGGCCTGGAAGAACAGGGCATTTGCTTTGAGTCTCTTCATGTACTTTGCTGAGCTGGGCAGTCAGTGTACCTTACTGCTTGAAATTATGTCCTTGCAAGTCAGGGTGAGAGTCTCCTTACCGTCTCTTGAGCAGCAAGGATGAGCAGTTCTACTTCTCCAGCTACTGCCGTGCTTTGTTCTGAGTCTTGCTGCTTTTTCAACTGTTTTTCCGCAGTTCAGAGCAGCTAAATCAGTCTGGCAATGGGCTCTGTTCCCTCCACATATCTCCCTGCTTCCTCTCCATTGAAAAAAGAAGCTTTGAATCACAAGCATGTTTTGTGTGCTCAGCTCCTCACAGTGTCAAGGTCACCCTGAGTGGGGTTCCTGTTACAGCTTAGCACTTTAACCTCTTTCAATTTGCCATGCATTAGTCAATGTGGAGCCTAATGGATTTGTAACCTGCCTTTGCCTGTATCATTTGAGATCTTCTCAGCAATGTAAGAGGATTTGGGCACAACTTCCTTTCAAGTTAATGGAAAGATCTTGCTTGGAAAGAACCTGCTTGAGGAGCTGAGTGTACTTTGCATTAATGTTTCCATTAAATTTAATGGGAGATGGTTCTAAATTTCTCAGATCAGCTTTGAACATCTGAAATTTTGTGTCCTTCACCTGTCTCATCTAAGATGGGGCTGATGAGCAGAAACACCCTTAAATAAGCAGTATTGTTATTGGCCAAGATGTCCTGCGAGTTTTTCTGCTTCTGTTGATTGCACTGGAAATGTTCTGTTCTCTGGTGACTCCACTGGACTGCTCACTAGGTCATCACACACAGGGCAGGAGGTCCAAGGTCAGCTCCCAACTCAGAAGCTGTCCCTCGCATGATCTCTGGCAAGTCACAGTGTCTGTCTCTGCTTCTCTGCCGTCTGTAAAGCAGAAAAGAGCAAGAGCACTCTGAGACTTCTTAAATTAGCATTTATTAAGCACTTTGCAATTGTCAAACAGGAGGGAATAGAAGAAAGTGAACTTTTATTGTTGCCACTCAAGTCTCTGTTGCTGCAAAGGGCGGATGGTTCAGCTCTGCTGCCTGGGGCATTGAGACCTGCCCCTCTTTGCCTGGCTGGTAGGACGGGCCTGCCTGCCCGCTGGTGGTGCAGAGCCCAGCCTGGGTAAGGTCTTGTGTGGCTTTACTGCTCCTGTGGGGCTCTGCTACTCTTGGCACTGGTCTCGCCCGCCCTGCTGCTCCTCAGTTAACTCTGTGTTTGAACACAGCAGTGATTAAGTGTTACTGAGCATCTCTCACTGCTGGATTGCTGCTTGCTCCTGCCTCACTCAGCAGAGCTCTTGCCGCCTTCTGGGCTGCTGGTAGGTGCTTCTTTCCATCTTCAACTGAGCTGAGCAGAAACAGGCATCCCAACTGCTCATTGCACCCCCCTGGTGAAGGCTGGCCCTGGCAGAGCTCTTTTACGTGTTGCATCTCTGGCATAATCTCATTTTGCTCTGACAGTCCAGGTTAACAGCCTGATTTAGTACAAGAGCTGATGCAAACCCACTCCTCTCCACATTATCAGGTTAATAAGCATCAGCACATGCAGTTGTCCTGGCAGATAAGAGAGGTCACACTGGCTTGGCCCCACTGGAAGTGCCCCTAGGAAGGACTTTGTGGTCAAATAGGACCTAGAGGTGGTGAGGCAGCTCTGTTTCAGTAAAACTGGGCACCTGTTGGAGAAGTCATCTTATTAATTAAGTTTTCATGCTTTATTTATGCTCAGTGTTTATTTGCAGTATCACTGCCAGACAAGCACCATCTGGTGTGGTGCTGCTTTCCTGGTGATGTAGGACTGGGCACAAGTGTCCAGGTTACAGGGGAGCAGGCAGGGTCAGCTGTACTCAGAGATCTAGTGTGACTTGTTTGCAGAGTAAAGCAGGAGAGGCTGTGAGCAAGGCTGCCTGTGCTCACTCCCAGCTGGGCCAGCCCAGGGTCAATTCCAGCCCCCAACAATTAGAGAGACAGATTGAATCTAGATTGATCTGTCTACTTTCACAGAGTGAGCCGATTCCAGCAAGAAATTCTCCTTTCCCTTTGTCTCTGTGTTAAAAGGGAGGAGACCTTGTCAGATTTCTGGATAAATGGGAAGCACAGGGCAAGGTAGAAATTAACGTTGTGCTAATGCATAGGAAGAATCATTAGGACAGAAAGACATCATGGACGTGGCCAGGCTGCAGCTGAACTGCTCTTCACAGTGTTGAAACTGTGCCTCATGGTATAGCTACCACAAAAGGCAGAATCCAACAACGTCTCTGCCCTTTATTGTGGATTTGCACTGTGTTACAGGGGTGTTTGGAGAGGCAGAATCTGGTTCACAGCAAAAGTATTTGGCACTGATAGCAGCCTGGAGCAGTGCAGTGTGTTTGCTGGAGGGAATTCATAGGAATTGCCTCCTGGTGCAGTTATTTGAAAGATGCACTGGGGTCATTCAGATCTTTGTGGTCCCTGTCCCCATCGAGAGAAAACTGAGGTTGTGGAAAAGTGGAGAAGGGACATCTTGCTTCAGTGAATGTACAGGAGCAGGAGTATGTTTTATGTCTCTCTTTGGGGATGAGTATTTGGTGGCACAGTGAGGAGCAGGGGATCAGTCCCTGGCAGAAGCCAGTAGAGGAAGATCAAACATCTGCTTCGTGCCCTGTGTCACACCAGCCATTACCAGGCTGCATAGCCAATACATGACAACACTCATAGTGACACTTAGCTGAACAGCTGCTGGGCTGCCCACTGCCTCAGCCACATGTTTGGGCTGTGCTGTACAGCAAAGACGTTGGAATATTGGCAGGAGGAAGAGAAAATTCAAGGAGGGCCATCCACCCTGGAGGGTTCAGGGCTCCAGAAAGCAACAAAGGATGCTTGTCCTGAGATCTGTGGTGGGTGCAGCCATCTCTGAGCTCCTAAAAATGCAAAGGGTTGGAAGGGATGCTCTCCTAGCTGGCAGAGCAGTGTGGTTTTGTGCACGTTCATCCAGGGCTTTTGCCTGCACAGTGCCAGTGCGAGAGCTGCTGCTTGTGCTTGACAGCTCAGCTATTGTTGCGAAGTGTGATTTAATAGCAAGACTTGATTACAACATGCAAATGTAGCTGCTGGGGGACTATCTCAGAGGTTTGTGGAGATTAGCTGTTAAATTGGCCAGTGCAAAAACATTATTAAGCAGAGAACGTAATTACTCATCTTGTGCTTCTGTAATGTATAGAAGAGACAGATTTGTTTAAAAGCCAGCAAATCCTATATAGAGAAAAGACTTGTGTAAATGCCACATCATGTACTACTGTATGTTGCAGCATATTTTATTAGAGAAGCAATACTTAATAACAATATTTGGGAACTTGTGGAAGGAATGCATTATATTATTCTGCATCATAAAAGCAAACCTAATGCCTAGTCTGTGTGAAGGCTGTGCAGATATTGAAGCATCTCCTTTCAGTGGTGGTTGATTGCTTTTATGGAGATTGTATCATATGGATATAAACAAATCCAGCATTTGATGTGAAATCTGGAAGCAGAGTTTTAGACTCATGCATCTATCTTCTATCCATGTACGTTCCCTCTGAAATGCATCAAGGTTCCCATTAACACCTTCAACATGGAAAGTAGGATTAAAGTGAGACTGTCAGCACATACAAAATGAACATCTACACATGCAGTTGCTGTTATGTTTTCCCTTTCAGTCCTTGAGTAGTCTGTGGGGCTGCTAGAATAAAAAGCTCGTGTGTCTGTGAGGGGGCTGGGGGAAGGTTTGAGGCATGGGGAGCTTGTTCATGCTGCAGACCCTGGTTTTGGAGCGGGTTGTGGTTCAGGGGTTTTTTCCTGCTCTGTGATTCTTGGTAGCACAGGCTGGGCTTGTAGGGAGCAGTGCTGAAGTCAGAATAAAAAATGCATTTGCCTAATCACAGCTCCAGACAATTTCATGAAAATCTTCTTTAACAGAGGAGTCAGGACAGCTGAATTAGAGGAAGAGCTTGTTGGTAACGGAGTGTAGTTCCTGAAGTCACAAGTGCAGGCAGGGGAGCAGAGTGATGCTGGCAGGGTGAACCTGCTGTGCTGTGGTGGCTGCTGCTCACCCCTGATTCATGTCTCTGGACACTTCCCCTCCAGCATCTCAGGCCACCTCAGCAGATGCTCTGCTGAGACTTGGCTTGTCTAAGCAGGAGGAAGTATCCTCCCAAGCCTAAGTAGGGGAGAGAAAGTCTTCAAGGGTTTTTGATGGGAAGCTCCTCTCTTCTTTTGTTGCAGCTGGAGAGCATTTGTACACCAGCAATTGCTCCCAGTCTGTTCCTGTGTGACTCAGAGCTGAATGTGGAGCTGCTGCTGTGTGAACCTCAGCATCCTATCACAGTGTGTCCTGATCACTCTAAATTTGAATTTGCAGCCAGGCCTCCTTCCTCCTTTACATGTGTCTGTGCACACACAGGCCTTGCTCCTTACCTGCTGTATACTGGTAAATTTGCCACGGTTGGAGCCATTAGCTGCTCCAGGAAATGAGGAGGGGGAAGTGGCTGCCTGGCTTGTGGCTGGGCTTGTTTCCAGCTCAGAGCCATGAAGCATCTGAACCCTGAGACAGCTTCTCATAAGCATCTCCTGGTGTGACTGTGGCGTGGCCAGGAAGACCTCTGACCATCCAGCAGCAGCATCTCCTTGCTTTCATTACTCAGTGCCAAAGGATAATCCTAAAAATACCTGTGAGTGACTTTTGACCCATGAGTGTCAGAGGGGGCAGCTCTGAAAGGTCTGGTGTCACCAGGGGAGGGAGAATGACGCATCTCATCATCGCTGAGTGTGAAGGGATGGTACCAGCAGCCAGGCACATGAAGTGGGTGGAAGCAGGGGCTGGGGCTTGGCAGGGAAGAGCAGCTGAGGATGAATCAACCTGTCGACAGCAGTGGAGCAGAAAGGGACATGGGTGACACAGGCTGAAATGCTGAGTTAGGGCATGCTTGATCCCTGCACAGGCACATCTCAGTTATAGCTGTTTTTTTATAATGATCTTTAATGGTTTGTAATGAAACCAGTGGGAGAAACCACATAGCAATGTTTCATAATAATTTTCCCCAGTTATGTGAGGGCTGTGTGTATTCAAGCTGTGTCCCCCTGAACACCACATGCACACTTGCACGCTGCATGTTCAGTGATCACTACTGATAAATGCAATAGACTTCATGTGATGGTAGAGTTACAGCAGAAGTCTCTGATGACCAGAGAGGAGGCAGAAGTGATATATTCCTCTCTTAAGCTCTTTTTTTTGTTGTGTAGAGCTTGGTTGTATAACAGAACTGTCTGTTAAATGGCTGTTAACCTGTTCTCAGAGTCCGGAGTGCAAGAAGTTGTTGGTGTGATCCTCTTCTCTGGCAGTGGTGGTGCTGCCTGTGGGAGATGCCCTTACCTGCAAACTGTGGTACTGTGGGAAGAGTTGCAGCAGCTATTGCATCCATGAATGCTAGAGTTTTACTGCACTGAGATGAAAAGCACCATTTGAGGCAAGACTTGCTCCTAACTGGTCCTAAGAGTTTGCCACTGCTGCTCTGAAACCTTGGGCTGGAATAAGGCTGTGATAATTAATGGAGGTTAAAGAGCTCCTTCTGCCTGTGAGCTGGTTGGAAATGGAAAAGAGGAACCTGTCACAATTGTGACTGGCTCTGAGCTGCTGTCAGGCTCTCCTCCTTCTCTTCCCCTGCCCCAAGTGGAAAATTGTATTGGAAAGCAGCAGTTAGAACACTTAAATCTTTCCACAGTTCATTTCAAGCTCCCTTTTTTCTTCCCAGCCATTCCCAGGCCAGTTTGGGGCGCGGATGGGAGACTGTGTCTCTGGCTGAAACTTGCAGGATGTTAAATAACAATGGGAGAGTGGCTTTCAAGAAGGGTATGATGTGCCTGGCTTGCACGTACCATAAGCTGTATTTCCCGTGCTCTGACATTCAGCCTGTCCATGCTCCTGAACTGTTTCCTTTCTATGTCTGATCTATCTCAGTATGTTCTAGAGGGATCTCAGGCTGAAATGGGGTTGGTACCACTCCTGCTGTGGCAGGACACACTCCCATGAGCATTCACAGAAGTTACTGGTGTTTGTCTTGTCCAGACAGCAATAAGCTTGTGAAATGTGGGCAGTATCAGAAGCAGTTGTATCCCCTGTGGTAAGTTACCAGGTTCATATAACCCCTGCCCCTTCCTGGGTGCTGGGATTGACTGTTTTAACTAGCGTATATGTCCCCTTCTCTTGACACCTCTTGGCACAGTCAATTGCTACTGTGAGCAGTGGGTCTGAGTGTTTTTGTTCCCTGCTGAAACTGGTCAGTGTCTGACATCCAACCACCATAAGAGATTCAACCACTGAGGTCCTTCTGTGCCAGGGCTGGAGCCGCTGTTGCGCTTCCAACAGCAGGGTCCTTGCAGGTGATGACTTGCCCTGGTGATTCCCAGTGTGGACTGACTGATTTGGGCAGTGGGAAAGTGGGAGTCCAATCCAGGATGGTGATTTACAAACTAAAGGCAGAATTAATGTTGTGCTTCCTTCTTCTAAATGTACGAGGCTACCTTCTTCATTCAAGGGTTAAGCAGTTGAGCGATGCAGCACCCAGCGCCAGGTATCTGTCAGGCCTGGACTGGAGGCTTACCGAAACATGAGGATATATGGTTTTATTTCTGTTTTGTCACTTAGAGATTACTACTCTCTGTCTGTAGAACAAGAAAATTCAGAGGCATCTTAGGATATGCCCTGTGCTCCAAGAGAGGTTGTTTTTCTGGCTTTGGAACACTCATATGCAAAGGCAAGAACTGATGCCTGAAATGCTCCTTTTCCAAGGATTAAAAGGCACTGCCAAGGCTCTGCAAGATGACAGTACTGCAAATCTTATCATGATCCAGTGATGATATCTGTTAGTTTCAACAGCAAAAATGTGCTGACAGATCTGTGTGTCTGCTTTTTGATGATGGTAGATTTTTTCCAGAAGGTTGGTCTATGCTGCTGACATCTGGTTGTGGCTCTCAGTTCAGAGAAGGTAACATTGCTAGAGCTCTCCTTCATCACACCTGGGTCTTCATTTTAACCAGACTTTCCTTGCTCCAATAAAACTGTGGCCCAAAGGAGCAGTTTCAGGGTATCATGGTGGATTTAGCTTTGGCTCCTCTGCTCTTAGATGTAGCTGAGGGACCCATAAAAGTCAGTGGAGGAACTAGCAGGAGGAACCAGGTTCGCTCACTGGCTGTGGCAACCAGGGACTGAGGCATTTGCTGCCTTCACCCAGCAGTGTGTGAGGTTTTGCAGAAGTCAGTGTGAACAGAGCTTGTTCTGTCTTTTATATGGTCTCAGCAGAGTGTTCGAGATGTGAAATTAATTCCTTTCTTACTAATCCAGCTCTGGAGCATTGTTATGTCTTTCTCTGGGCGTTAAAGATATGATTCTTCCTTGCTTCCCATGCCACCCAACCTTACCTGTTATGGCCTCGTTGAAACTACCTCATCTGTCCTCATCTGCTGTCTGTAAGTAGCTCCAGCTGGAGACAAACAGCTCTCACAGCCATGCTCCCTTCCCTCTGACAGCAAGTGTGCTGTTGGACGCCCACTTCCATGCTGCTTGGCTTTTTCCATTGGGTGCCTAACTCCTGCAGGATGTTTAGCCATTTCTCTTCAATCCCCTTGTGTAATTGGAGCTAATTTCAGCCTGCCATGATGTGTGGGCTCGCTGGAATGTGACTATAAATCCAGACCTGTGAAGGACAGGGTGGTGGAATTGCATTGCTGCCTTTAACCTCCGGCTGTCCTTAGACCAAGCCAGGCTCTTCACAACCCCTATGCCAGTAAATCAAATCACTTTTAAATCTATGCACATAAAAGTCAAGAGAGAGAAGTTACAGATGGGCCTATTGGACTTTAAGCCTGTCCCGCTGCAGAGGGTGTAAGGCCCTCTCAGGAATTTACGGCGTAGCTCCCAGCCCGCCCACTGAGGCCAGGCAGGGTGAGAGTCATGCCTGGGGGAAACATGGGGTGGGGGGAGATTGCCTAAATTTTCTGCAGCTTTTCCATCCTCCTCATCTCCACATTTCATTCCCGTGGCTTTATTTTTGGGAAAGAAAGCTGTTGCTGATTGTATATTCAACAAACCAAATACGTTCATTCTCCTGCTCATTGTTTTTCACTCTGGGCTTTGCCTGACTTTTCCTGAGAAGCATGTTTTTCTCACCTAATATTTAGTTTAAGATTGTAGGAGCTGGATATAAAACCTCTGGGACGCTTTAATCTGCCAAGAGGCTGCCTGAAAACAGAAGTTATCCAGAGTATTTCAGTAGTCCCTATTTAGAGTACAGCACCCCCAAATCTAGTGTTGATCATTTCCCTTTTATCCCCTTGCCAACTTTTATCAGTTGTTTTAACCCTGATCTGCTGTTGGTGTCCCTCATACCTTGCTCCCCTCTCCTTGGGGTTTCCATGTCTTTGAAAGTTCTGGTAACCAAAAAGTTCTTATGTTGTGCTTTGCCATCATTTCAGACCAAGAATAATACAGCTGGAGCCAGCTGGATCCCTCACTCTGTATTGATACAGCTATTCCCCTGAACCTGCCCACACTCCGTGCTACAACTGCAAATCTGAGGTTGAACCGGGGCAGTGGTGGGCAGTCCTGCTCCATGGCCACAGCCACAGCCCTGCCTGGAAAGCAGCACCCCCAGCAGAGCATCCCACAGCCAGGGAGCAGCTGCATTTGGGTGTTATCCTATCTGGACCTTGCTATGTTGAATGTCTTTTTCTGACACTAATCTTCTCAGAACCAGTGGTCCTGGTGGTCACTCTAAATCCCTTGATCTGCAGCCAGTTTCTCCTGAGCAATGCTCCTCTGGCAAGGCTCTTGCTAAAGGCTGGCCAGTTTGGGTGATTGCTTCTCCTGGAGGTCTCTTCCTATGAGCCCAAGCAACACTTATGAGTGTGGTTAAGGACTGGAACAGGGACCCAAAGGGGCTTTGAGATAGTTGATGTTGGAGATTGCTGGAACTCAACTGGAAAAGGCTAGCCAGATGCAACTTCAAAGTTATCCTGCATTGACCAGGAGGTTGGAGCAGAGACCTGCAGCAAAAAAGGGTATTACTTAGCAAGTCACTGCCTGGCTGTCACTTCATGAACATCAAGATGTACGTGTTGAGTTGCTGTGCCACCACTGCCTTTGGCTGCTGGATTATTTAGATTACTTTCCATGTTTTTGATCTTTTAAACTTTTTTGGCTAGCTTTTGTTGCTCATCTCTTCATGAGCTTCTGCAGGCTTCTGCTTGTTTGTTCCTCGGTCACATCCTGGTTGGTAGGTGGATGTTCTGCCCAGTTGTTTGCCATCTCAGAGTAAACTTCCAATCTGGGATGTTAATCCCTTCTTTCATTTCCCCCTTATCCATCAGTCTGTCTCCTGCTTTGGGAATAATCAACTCTTCAGTGCCAGATAAAGCAGGAAAAAAGCAAAGGCAAAGACTGAAGGGAGAAATGCACACAGGGTGTGACTATCACCTCAGCAGTAACGTCTGGGAGAGCATTAGCTGATGGGGAATGTGGTACAGGAGGGCCAGTTCTAGCAGTCTGTGACTCCCTATGGCACTATCAGTTCTCCAAGCAATTAACTGTTTGTTTCTCCCTTGGTGAAAACTTGTCTCAGATTAAACCACCATAATAGAAAGCTCAGGTTCTGGAGTGATCCCAAGTGTAGCTTAATATTTACAAGCTATCAGCTTCAGATTTTATCTCCATCCCTTGCTATCACAGAGATAAAATCCTTTTTAAAATCCCTTTTGATCTTTCTGGTTCATGACATGGCTTTAGTAAGACACCTTCCATGTGAAACTGGCAAATGTCTTAGTGGAAGTGTAAGTCGTTCTCATCCTTTCAGGGACTAGTAACAGATGAGGAGTCTGCTATGTACAAGGGGCCATGGCTTTATAATGGAGCAGAAGTGATGGACAGTATTTCTGCAGGATACTCACGCTAGGAAATGTCAGAATGTTATTTCTGCCTCAGTGGCTTAAAATCATCTGTTTACCTAATGGACTTACATTTGCATTTTGCAGGTGTTGTGTTAATATTATTGTGTTGTCTGGATTGTTAATATTCCTTCACTTCAACGTTACATTAATGAAGGCGGCAGGGGATGAAAAAAAGACCTGGCTAATTAATGAAATGGGCAAAAAGCATCTTTAACTTTCCATCGTGCTGCCCTTTGCTTCCACTTAATGGGTCCTGGCATTTCTGGTCAGCAGCCACGTAGCACATGCTGCTGTACAGAGCACTCGATGACGGACTCGCTGATTTTTCTGACCCATAAATCACTGGTGTAAACTTTTAACAGTGAGGAAAAGCGCCTTTCATTCCTGCCTCCTTTCAGTGAGAAATGCAGCCTGATAACAGGCGGTGCTGGCCTGATGTGTTAGGCTGGAGGCTTTCCTGTCAAGAGAGGGGTTGTCTGCATTTCTTCAGGGATTCTTTCCATTCCCCTCTTAGCCGGACTCTAGATGACATTAATATGATGGGACCACAAGCGTGTTCTTGTCAGGAGCTCTGCGTTCGGAGTCAGTGGCGTATCAGGCTGTACATCTCAGGAATGTGGACTGGCAGCCCTGCCTTGGGCACTGGTTGTGGGGTATCTCCCCTCTTCTTGGCACAGTCCCAGATCCAGCCTGGCACCAGGTTCTTCTGCCCACCAGCAATTCCCAAGGGCTGAAGAAAACTGTCTCGAGTCCCTGTTCTGGCCCTGAGCAGCAACCCTGCTCAGGAGCATCCTAATGAATCCCAGAAAGTACAGCTTGCCAGCCTAGAGGAAGATTGTCCCTCTGAGATGTGCCAGGTGAGCACAGCACTGAGTTGTGTGTGTTAGTGGTGGCTGCATATCCCTCCCTTGCAGCTCTGAGGAGAGGGAGCAGGGTCCTGGCTGTTGTAGCTGCCTCTGAGACATGAGATCTCAGTGAGCCAGTGGGTCCCTGGAAGGACAAACCAGATCTGATGCAGATCCACGGGGAGCCAGGCTGGGATTCCCAGCCACACAGCTCCTGGATGGAGCACGGATTGCAAACCCTTTCCACTGTTGCTGGCATCCTCCCCACAGAAAAATGCTGAGGCAGCATGAAGGGTTTGGTGTTTTAAAGGAGGGCTTTCAAACAGTGCTGTCACTTTGGCGCTGACATCCAGCAGGAGTGGGAAGGTCTGCACAGCAGCATCAGGCAGCCCCAGTGCTGGAGACATTTGCAGGAGAGATGTGCCCATGCTGGGCAAATACCGCTCTGTGGGCTTCTTTGGGGCCCGGGGAAAAAGAAGTCTCTTGACCCAGGAAGGCCATTCCTGGGGGGAGATCTTCTTTGCTGATGGTGAAGTCCTCTGTCCTGGGCTCAAAAATGTGGTAGTCCTGAGAAAATTGTGGAGAACACTGGAGCTAGGACCGAGGGAGCTTGCTGAAGTTGTGTCTGCATGGCCCAGCATGTGGGTGCAGGTCTAAGCTTTCATCTCTGGCCCACAGCAGGTGAAGATGCTGTTTTGACACAGAGGGGCACTTCAGCTTCCTGCGAGGAGTCTGAAGGTAGTTTCCAATTTGCATGAAAAGGAGCAGACTGCAGTCATATTAACATTTAATGAAGAGGCTCGGCCCACAGAGGCTGCGTCCTCTGCAAATCTGACTCTTCAGTTCAATGAAGTTTTCTTAACCACTTGGATCAAGGTAGGATTGGGGCAGTGTGATGGGTGGGCATTGACTTTATCCCATCCATACAAACCACAGATGAGGTTGAGGAGCTCTGGACAAGGTGGGAAGCATTTGCCATCCATGCAGCCAAGTGCCAAGAGGTGCCGGAGGCTCCGTGGCCACCTGAGCCGTCTCTGATGTCCTGAGGTCTGGCATGATGTCCTGCTGTCAGATTAAGTCAGCTCTTTTATGTAACAGGGCTGCAAAGTGGTGTTGGTAATTTCAAAGGAACTGAGGCAAATGGTTGAGTTTTTTCTAGTGGTCTAAATCCCTGTGTGCAAACCCAGTACATCAGGCTTTAGGCAATTAATTCCTAATAATGCCGAACACCTTCAGTAGCCCAGCTTTAGTACTGCAAGCTTAAAACAGTTTTCCACCAGACAGCAGTTAATTTGGATAAAGCAAAGAGAGTGATCTGATGGCATTTCCAGCCTCAAGGTGTGAGAGTGGTCAGTAAGTGACTTTTGTGTTCAGAATACCTTCCCTTGCATTTGTGTTGTAGGCATCTATTCCTGGGAAGGCACCACAGCTAATAAAAAGGGCATTCATTATACCCCAGAAAGGGAGTTCATTAGAGGGAAAAGCCATTCTAGCTTAGTAAGAAATGAATCTAAAACTGCCTCAGAGCTGCTGTTCTCATCAAGTTTCAATGTTAACAGTTTTAACCAAGAGCTAATTGAGCAATCTCAGAAAGTGGAGTAGTTCCATTATTCAGCTCTGCTTTGTTCAAGGCTACCACTAGCTGCGAGAGGAGCACAAATTACTTTCATCAAGCCAGGAGCCGCCAGCGTTCTTGCCTTTTACTACTTTTTTTTTTTTTTAAAAAAAAAAGTAGGGCTTTTGGGCTTCTGGCAACTGTGGTTGGCAAAGAGAGCTCCCCACTAACATTGTAAGGCTCAGATGTAACACTGTGATCCAATTTTTTGGATAATGGGATTTGATTTTCTTAACTTTTCAAGCAACAGTGCTGTTCTGGAGTGTGCGGCTGAAGATGCTGCTGTTTGCTGGGTAGGCAGGGTGTCACCAGGAAGGCAGCACACTGCTCTTGCAGGATTTTGCATGGAAAAGAGCCATCGCAAGCACCGGTCCAGCTACTCGCCAAAAGAGCATGATTCTGTCATTGGCTGCACTCTCAGGAGATGCAGGATTAGCTAATGTTGCTTTTAGAAGAGCTTTTATAGAAACCTCTCAAGTTCCTTTGCTTCATGGAAGAGCTGTAATCAAAAATAAATGTACATGATTTAAAGAAAAGGAGAAAAAATCGTACCACATCCAGCGTCTTTGGATGTGAGGCTTTGGAGTGAGTGTGTTTGTTGAACTGTGGTGCTGTTTCTTCACAGTTTTCCTTCAGCTGCTGCTGCTGTTGGATGTGCACAGGACTGTTTGTAGCCTTTTGTGGAAGGTGACTTTCTCTTGGTGAATGCAGCAGGATTTAGAGTCACATTCCCAAGAGGCAGCTGTAGATCTCTTGTTTGTTATGAGATTGTGCTGCAGCAATAATCCCCTTCAAGCCAGCAGAGAGCGGGGGCTCTCAGCGAGGTACTGCCCTTAGCAAGGGGACATATATCCATCAGTGTCTTTAGAGCCTTCTCAGACACACACAATAAGGCCAGGGCTTTCTTTTCTCAGCTCTAGCCGCCCATGGCACTGTTTGGTTCAAATACAAACCCAGTGTGATGCTTTCAAAGCTCTACTCTCCTGTCTCTGTTTGGATCCAGCATGGAGCTGGACACCTGAGGCAGATGTAGCTGTGGGTTGAGATACCGGAGGCTCTGACTGGAAGTCAAAGAACAGAGACATGCTGAGCCAGGATAGCATACCCATCTGGAGATGGGAAGGTGTTTGAACAGCAATAGCCTTGTTCCCTATGCAGGAGAGAGCAAGTGCTGTGAGGAGGAGACAAAATGGAGAGAAGCAGATGGGATTTTGTAATGGAATAGGGAAGAGAAGTTTGGTAACCTTTGCAGAAATTATTTGATCATATTTGGCTTAAAGTGTTTCAGGCTCATCCCTGAGTCTGTACTGTAGCTATGAGACCACTTCCAATGCCTGGGTACACCCAGTGGTTACATCTTGGTGGGGTGGGGATGGAGGTGAAGAAGGTGGTGTTGGGGAAGAGCTGTGCCTTCTTCAGCCCTACCTCACTGCCGTTTGCTCTGAAGCCTACAGGTCTGTTACACTGGTGGAACAGCACATGTTTTAATTTTGCTTTGCTTTAACCAAGCTGCCTGCTTCCTTTGTGCACTTACTGGATTGCAAACAAAGTACTCCTTGTCTATCCCTTGCAGCAAACCTTGCTTGGCTAATGTCATTTGTCAAGTTAATCAGGGAGAGTGGGCACTTCAATGGCTGCTATATTGCCTGGCTGCATTGCTATGGAGACAAGCAGCCAAACAGGCCTTTTACTTGCCCAGCTTCACTCTGCAGAGATTCAGCATGACAAACCAATATTTTACTTGCAATCAACCACCCAACCAGCTGAGGATGTGAGTAGCTTTTCAAGGTTGCTATCAAGAGATTGGGAAGGGTCTAGCTAGCCTATTATAGGGCAAATAGTAATGCTGCTGCTAAAGCAATTCCAGCATCTGAATGTGCAGCTTCTTTTCCTGCATCCCATGGCTGTTTGGCTCTGTTAGGAGCTGTGTGAGAGGAGTTACAGCCCAGTAGGTTGGGTTCAAGGTGTCATCAGTGCTCTTCAGCTGGATGGTTTCACAGGTGGCTGTATGCCTACAGGAGCTGTGGCCGTCATTTAAGATACTTGGAAAAGCACCAAGTCCTGTGTTTAAGAGCATCTCAGGAGCCTGAAATCTCCCCAGCAGTCAGTGGGATTTAGGAGCCAGCATGCCTCAGCCACCTCTGAAACTGAGAGGCAAGTGCTTTTGAAAACGGTGCCCGTGGGCTGACCTCTTGCATGAGGCAGGCAATAGAGTTTCACCCACTGACTCCTGCACCAAGCCCATAACTCAGAAGCAAAACCTGGGTATTGAAAGAGCCGGCAGGAGATGCTTACACATGTTACAGAGCTTGCAAGTCATCCCTCCCCTCCCTCTCCTCCGTCTCGCGTGTGCACGTTAAATGATGCATTGAACAGGTTTGGAAACGCTCCCTCCTGCAGCCCCAGCGAGCAGGACAGCTGGGATCTGCAGGCACCTATGGGAGGGACAGCCACCTGCTAACCCCCAGTCCTCTCCACAGGACAGGAAACCTCACATCAGCACAGAAAGGGCAGAAGTTCAGATCAGATTGTTTATGGGATTTTATGGAGCCAGGAGCCAAGGATAGCTCAGCTAATCCAGAGGAAACTGCAGCGATGGCATTAGAACGCATTTCACATGGGATTCATTCAGTGTGCCTTCAGATAGACCAGTCTTTCTGTCTCCATTTTTTTAGCCATGAAATATTTTTCTTTGCAGTCCCGTCTGCCAGCTGCACTGAGCCAAACTCCAAACTAGGCTGTTTTAAGAAAAAAAAAAAAAAAACACAACAAAAAAAACCCCTCTTGCTGTTTGACCTGCCAACAAGTTAGCAAGGCTTCGGTGCTGCTCCTCAGCACCCGCAGCCATGCTGTCTTTGGGGGCTGTCCCAGCCCTGGCTTGTCCTCCTGAGTCTTCAATGTCCCATGCACTCTCGGGGTGAGCTCCTCTTGGGAATATCATTTTCCTTGTAGGTGCAATGAGACCACCATGTTAAGCTCTTCATCGCAGATCTTGGCTCCCTCCTCATGTCTTGAGCCACAGACCTCATTCCTCTGCAGAAGAGGTGACCTGGCTTAACACTGGGTGCAGGTGCCAGCTCCTTTGCTGTCCCCAGCCCATTCCCTCTGAACCTGACAAGCTCTCACATGCTCTGGATTAACCCAGATGTAACATGTCTCTTCTGGAAGCTGCTTTCCCCTCCCTGGGGGACTAAATCTCAATGCTAAAGCAAACCCATCCAGGAGTTACCCTAGAGCAGCCCCGCACTGTTCCTTCCTATTATGTTTGCAGGGTTGCTGCAATGGGATGTGTGTGGGGAGCAGTTCTGTGACTCCTGGGTGATCCAGAGCTGGCAAGGACCCCCTGACCCTTGCAGTTTGTTTTGGCATCAACCTACAGGGCAGTGAGCCTTCCTGGGCCGCTGTGATTCATTAACCTCAGCTGACATGGACCAACCCATCAGGTCTTGGGTCTTCTCTTTCCCCTGAATACAGGGCAATGTCTGACCTTGTCCATGTTATCTGCTTCTTGGAAGCCCAGACCTTAGCTGTGACTCATCCCTTGCCTTCAGTTGATGGAGCAAGATCAGTAGCTTTTCAATTCTGAATATCTGCAATCATGTCCTGCACACCCTGTCACGGGTACAAAGCTCCTGGGTGCTTCCTGGTAAGATTTCCCTGCCCATGCAGTCAGCCGTGTGCTGGGTACCCCCTCTTGATGGGGGCTGTCTTGGATGCTGCCTGGGGGTGACTCCAGGTGTGGGTATGCTAAAGGAAGAGAGGATGGGATTTTGCAAAGCAAAATGGGAAATCTTGTGCTATTAGTTTCTCTTTTGGTTTAAAATCATCCCTGGCAGGAGGATGTGCACGTATTTGTTTCAAATCAGTGCTACCTGCAGCATTAGAACAAGGATGCCTCCAGGAAGATTTAAAAGCCCCAACCTCCAAAATGGTAAAAAACAACAACAACAAAACAAAAAGAACGTAATAATTAGTTGGAAATTGCATCCAGCCCGAAGTGTCACTGGAAGTAAGAGGTGCAGGCTCCTCACACTAGCGCTCAAAGGGAGCAAGAATGGCAGGAGCTGCTTTGAGCACTCACAGTGTTTGTCTCTAGGACTTGAGATCATCGTCCTTGTGACAAAGAAGAGATGCTGTTCATGGGTATTTATTGATGGGTTTGCACCTCACTCCGTAGAGTTTCAAGGCACAGAAATTCCATGGCCAGCCTTTGCTCATGTGTGCAGCAGAGTAGCTGGGGCTAGTGCTGAAAATGTCCTGCTTCCTCTTTGCACCAAAGCCCATGGGAAGGGGTGGCACTGCCTTTTGCAGCCCACACTCTTTGCTGTGCCTTGCTGCCGGCTGGTTTGGGCAGAAAGGGCTTCCCAGGGATCAGGTTGGGCCATTACAGCCTCACAGATGTCCTCAGGCCATTGTTCCCCACCTGCTTTCTGCAATCCTGGCAGCTGGGAGAGCACTGGTGGGCCCACCCACACCCAGGAGATGGGGATTGCCCTGCCATAACCCACTGGGTGTTGTTCCCTGCTCTGCCTCCCAGCCCGGGGTGCTGCAGAGCCGGGGTGCCCAGCACCCTTGGGCCATGCTGTCCCGCAGCCCCCAGGTGCCGGTGGCTGTAGAGGGACCGATGTTGCCATCTGCTGGCTCAGCTGCACAGGAGCAGCAAGAGCTTGGCTTAACCCTCTTGGAAGTCGCCCATCAGGAGCGTGTAGGGACCATGCTCCCCTTCCGGGCTGTTGCCCACTCCCCTGACCCAGCCCTTGGCCTTCTGGTGTTTCAGGAGACAGGATGGGTGGCCTGTTCCCTCTTGGGCTGTGCTGCTCACCAGCCCTTTCTGCATTGCCCATGCGAGAGGGTGTCCCTCCCATACTCCCTGCAGGGTCTGAAGTATTGGCCTCTGGCACAACATGCTCTGGGAGAGCCCACGAGGCTCTTAAGGGAACTCCTTCCCATTAAAGACGAACATTTCTACTGCTGATTATCACTGTCAGGTGCTTATTCCTCATCTGGGCTTGTCTTTGTTCTCTTTCTGTTTCAAGTTCTTGGCAAGTACCCAAGGCTGGGAACATACCACTGCTGGTAGCAAGTACCCTGGGAGTACAGCACCCTGCACATCTCCCCTGGCCTGTCCCCCCAGCAATGGCTGGGGCTGGGAGCTGCATTACCACCAGCTCCAGCCCAGGTCCCCCCACCAGCCCTGCAAAATCACTGCTTTGCATAACCAGTGACAGTTCACTCGGGCATTGCTCGGAGAATGAGGTTCCTTCTGCAAATCTATTATCTTTTTTGGCAATTAGCACCAGTGAGGAGCACTGGGAATAGATGCAGCAAATAGCAGGAAGCCTAGTTAAGCACATCTCTGTGCTTATCTAAGGCCAGTTAAACAAGTCTCCTGTGGCACAGCCCTACAGCTGGTAGCGCAACTCATAAATGCTCCAAAGATGATCTCTAGTGCTGGGATTGCTTTTCTTTGCACTGTGTAGCCCTGGAGATTTCCATTCACTGTGTGTACATTCAGAGGTGGAAGCTGGGGCTCACCTCAGCCTGGGGTACCTCCAGCAGTCTGCAGGTCGTATGGAGGAGCCCTCGGACTCCTTGGATTACCTGGATGCCAGAGGCAGCCCTGCAGCAGGCTGTGCTGGTGGCTCATCCTGCTCAGGGGATGTGCTGGGTCCTGCTCTGGGTGGAAGCCCAGTGCAGAGGCTGGGCTCAGTGGCTGGGCTTGACCACACATGTTGAGCTTGGGCTGGGGGAGCGAGAGAGACGCTGTTTTCTCTGGCCCAGGAAGACAGGGGTGTATGTTTGTTTTCTGTGCTATCTCTTGCACATCGTTTGTTTTGCTTTTTGAGCATTTCAGGAGATAAAATTACCTAAAGGGAGATTATTTTATCCTAATTCAAGCTGTCAATTTATCACTGACTGCTGCTTGTCTGCACCAGCAGTTTGGCTTGCTCTGAGTCCTTGGGGAAACCTCAGCTAGAAAGTGAGAATTTGGGGGGGGATTTGCTGCAGTCTCACATCTAATCTTCGCTTATAACAGCAACTACAAGCTGTTCCCCTGTCCCTCTGTGTCATATTAGTTCTCATCACTATGGACTGGCTTGGTTTCCCAGGGGACTCCCCTCTCTAAGTGGTGCCTGGGGTTGTTTTTCTCATGCTGCAGGCTGGTGGAAGAGTTCATGCTGCTTGCGAACATGGCCGTGGCCCATCAGATCTACCGCTCCTTCCCCGAGCAGGCCCTGCTCCGCCGACACCCCCCACCCCAAACCAAGCTGCTGAAAGACCTCATGGAGTTTTGCAACCAAGTTGGCCTTGACATCGACTTCAGCAGCGCAGGAGCCCTGCATGTGAGTGCACTGGCCTGGCGGGGAGCAGGGCCATGGGGGCAAAGGGTGGGCAGCTATGTGATGGCACGTTTGTGGCAGCAGTGTGGGGTTTCTTCCCTCTCTCCTTTTGCCCGTGCAGAGCTGACAAATATCCCATGCCATAACAAAGCACCTCCCTCACTTCTTGACCTCACTAGCATTGGGTAGTGGTGGCCCAGCCTGTCCTGGTCAGCTGGTGTACACAGAGCTTAGAGCAGGGTGAGGGGGACCTTGTAGGTGACCCCAGTGCTGCCCTCTCTGCAATGAAAAGGGTATCTCGGTGCAGTGGCAGTCACTGGGACACCTACATTTCCTTTCTCTGCCTTCTCAGCAAGTCCCAAGCAGGGCATTTGCTCTGGACTGCGGGAAAAGTAGCTCTGCAAGGGGGTGTTTCTGTCTGGGCTGCTGAAGGTCTCAGGGAGGGCAGGGTGGGGTGCAGGGACTGGGAAGGACTGGAGAGCTGTGCTGGAAAGGTCAGGAGCAGCCAGTGCGGGAGGTATCCAACTGATCCTCCTCTGAGCGTGTCCTGAGGCTGAACTCCAGCTGAACAGCACAGCACAGGTTCCAGGATTTTCTTTACTTGCTGCAACTGGACTGTGGATAATCCTCTGTTAATCCCATCCCCTCTGGCCTCCCACACGGCCTCTCCATCAGCTGGGACTGCTTTTCCCGCTCGCTGGCTGCACCCAGGCTATGTCAGCAGATGTGGGGCTGCACACTCAGCTCCTCTTCTGCACTTTGAACCCTCCAGCCCTTCCTCACCACTAGCCCCAAGTAGTGACCTCCCATATCCATGTCTCTCAAGAGTCTGATCAGTCCATGTACTGAAGCTCTCTGTGGCTGGATGGGAGCCAGGCACAGGTCAGGAGAGGGGCTGTGGGTGCTCTCACATGCTGCATGGAGCTAGGGGTCCCCCCACCCTGTCAAGGCTGCTGGGACCAGAGCAAAACTCAATCTCAGGTTTACAAGGAAGTTGCAGGGAAAGGAGGAATTTGGCTCTGACAAGCTGCTGTTTGCCCCAATAAGATCTGTCTGGGTCACCTCTACCACCACAGCTTGCCAAAACTGAATGCTCTTTCTCTTTTCTCCTCTAGAAAAGCTTAAATGAAACATTTGGTGCTGACAAATATTCTGAAGCCAGGAAAGAAGTGCTGACCAACATGTTTTCCAGGCCCATGCAGGTGAGAACAGCACTGACCAGTTGGACACGCCTGGCTGTAGCTGTCTGCTGTGGCTCCATCTTCAACCCTCACCCCTTCTGCATTACCATAGCTGGTTGTTATATCAAGGGAGAGTAAATGAGCACTGAACATGGTGCTGCAGGGCTGCTGGTGCCTTCACCCAGTGCCTCCAGCTCCACTTAGCTGGCAGTGGGGGTATTGCCTGGGCAACAAAGCTTCACTGGATGGCAGGGTCAGGCTGAGCCTTTCCTTGCCCCCACCTCTCCCCAGTGTCTCTGTTATTACTGGTTGGGATGTATCACCCTTGAAGTTGCATTTGATATGTTGGCAGACTCCCAAGGACCCAGTCTGCTCTCTGAAGAGCTGGTGGCAGGCTCTGTGGTTCATGTGGTTCATGTTTAAGCCATTTCTTCATATCATGTTATCCCAACTGGTCCAAAGAAGGAATCAAGAGTGAGGATGGTGTAAGCATGTAGAACTGGCCTTGAAGCACAATATGGTACCCAGACACATGCCCCTGAAAACCCTTTTGTCTCCCTCCAAATCTCTCTACCATGGAGGCTTGTGCTACTCACCTGGATTGTTGTATTTGGTGTGTCTGCAGCTCAGGACACTTATTTGGGTGCTTATCACCATAAAAAAAATAATTTGTGAAGCATCTGCCTTTCCATGTTTGCAGCTGGGCATAGCACAGCCTCTTCTGAGGGTAGTTCTACCCCACAGGGAGAAGGATAATGTTCCTGAAATGGCCTTTCTGGTTTGGCCTGCTTATCGCTGCAGGAATGAATCATCTTCCCAATATCACTCATTTGACTATCACTTTTCTATTTAGCTTATTTGCTCCATTTACTCATTAGCAGTTGCCTGAAGTCCTGCTGTACTTGAGTGACTTCATGCTTGCTTGCAAGTGGGATTGGGGACTGAAGCCATTTACTAAATCACTCACTCATATATGTGTCCAGCTCCAGAGTGCTGCGTTGTAGAGTGCAGGGAGTGTCCTCTGGAGCTGGCTGTATTTTCCCAGATCCCATGTCATGCTTTGACTTGTTCTGGTCCCTTCTGTCACATCTTTCCTGGTGGAAGGTGCTAACAGGTGGATGCACTGGTGACGAGCATTCCTTCCCCACTCGTGCTCAGTGTGGTGCAAGCCTGGGCTTTGCCAGCAGTAGCACGTGGAGCAAGACTAGCTGTGGGCCAGAAGGGATGAGCAAGGAGAAGTTGACTGGGTTCTGATCCTGGCACCAAGAAGGAGATGAACTCTTTGGGACCTACTGACTTGCTGAAATGTTGTCTCTGTGGTCTCCTGAGGCTGTGATCTGAGAGGTGGTGGGTGTGCTTTGAGATACCTCCCAGTGGCTCTTGTTAAGTTTTAGCCCTGTGAATACACGTTGGATCCATATGAGAAAGGTATTAAGATTTTGGGGATGAAGCCTTCTGTGGAGTAGATACTAGACAGAGAGTTTGGGGAAGAAGAAGGATGAGCTATTAAAGGGGATATTCCCCAAGAGATGATTTTGAAGATGTGGGAAACTGCCCCCCAATACTGGCTTGCAACAGAAAAGAACTAGACTAATTTCATTTTCAGAAGACCAAGGTGTCTATGTGTTCAGGTGTGCTGGGCAGTCCACTTGTGCCTGACAGACCTGCTGTCTGGCACACACCCACTGTAGGCAGAACACAGTTTACCAGCGGAGTCTGTGGGCCCTGCAGGGCAGCCTGTGTCTGGGTGGTGAGTGGCATATGCTGGCATTCCCTGGCAGGATGGTACTGCCACACGTGGTGGGGTGCTCTCATTATTGGAAGTGGAGCATGAGCTGGAAGAAGCAGAAATTGGTCTTGCTCTTGGGATGAGCTTGTGCAGTTTGACCGTTTATTGAATTGCTGTTTAGTTTGTAAATGGAGTTTCCTGACCCAGAATGTGCTTACAGAGATGGATCTGTGTGGTCTCCAGTGTGTAAGGAAGGCCCGTGACACTGTGGGGATGAGAGGCACCAGTGTTGTTCTCTTTAGTCTCTGGTCCCTCACTGCACTCACTGCAGGGTGGACTCAGCTCCCCAAAATCCTGAGCAGTTCAGATTCCTACCATTGTTCCTACTGCCAAATGCAGGGGATGGGTAGTGCAAAGCCATGTCAGTGCCCCTCAGAAAGGGTAGACAGATACTGAGCGGAAGGAGCTTTCCCTGAGAGGAGGATTTTATGTTCTCTGCCATCAGTACAAGAGCAGATGGAGAATTGACTCCATCCTGCCTGTGTCCCTAAGTGCTGCAGTCCCCCATGGGGGAGAGGACAGATCTGAGTGTTGGCAGCTGTGGAGCACAGCAACCCAGGGGCCCATGGTGGAGTCAAGGGCTGGGCCATAGCTCTGGCAGATGGTGTGGCAAGGCTGTCTAGTAAGTGTGCTGAGGAGTCACCTGTATCCCTGCACACATCTCAGCTCCCAGTGATAAAGCTGGTATTTCAGGGACGAGGTTGCAGTTAAATCAGTCAAAACAAACTGCCCACAGGTTTTACCCATGGTCACACCAAGCCTGTGTCTTTCATCTTCACTGCATGCTGGTGGTCGTGACATCAGTCTCTTGGAGGAGGAGAGAGATGGGAAGCAACTGGTAATCTGTGTTTCTGGGAAAGCACCTGGATTGCCAAGTCAGGAGCCTTGTAACAGATGAAGGAGCAGCGACATACCATTTTTCAGGGGCTCAGTCACTCGGGGATTCAATCTGTCCATGAGAGCAAAGCCACCTCTGGTTGACTGGGGCTGATTTATTTCCAGGCTCCTTTCGGTTCTCCAGGGATTGTAGCAAACCCTGGGGATTTGAGACCACTTGTGAGTCGAATCTGTTAATGAGAAAACATCTGCTTTATGCCAGGCTGATGTCACTAGGTATCTCTGTCATGGTGGTGAGAACAGGTATCAGGAAGGTGTTGGACTGGGCTCCCTGTAGTGTCTAACCTTACCGCTGCCCAGAGGAGTATTTTTGTTGTGATGATGCCGACCTCAGTGAGGGTCATCAGCTGCCAACCAGGTGTCAGAAATTGTGCTGGACACATCAGTGTGCAAGCAGCACAGGACCTTCAGCATTGTTTCTAACATAAAACAAGGCAGGGGTTGCCCTGCAATGCTGGGTGTAGGGAAGGGATGGGCTCTTCCCAAGGGCTCTCTCGTAGCAACAGTTTTGACCTGTGCAATCAAATGGGTACGGTCTGCTCTCTACCTACCTGGCATTGCAGGGACCTTCCCCACTTCTGCTCAGGAGCCTGGCATAGGTGCAGTAAACCCCCTGTCATTTCATGCAGTCTGTCTGCACAGAGACACTCATCCTTTGCCGCGGCAGCCTCCAGCACTCGGCGTGTCTCCCTGCCTGACTGTTCAGAGCCTTGTTTGGTGGGAGTTGTGCTAATTGAGTGAAGACTGTACTTCGTGGAGTCCATCAGAAACAATTTAATTCTGGGTTGTGGAAATTGGCAGCTGCCGTAGCTCCTATCCCAGCTCTTGGGTCTCTTAATAAGGCTGGGACTGATGCTGCTTTTTTTAACCTGCTCTGTTTACTTGCCCGGATCAGTGTGTTGCTGCTCAGCAGGAGCTGGCTGTGCCTCTGGGCTGGAGAGTGAAGGATACAGCTGCCCAAACCGTGGATCCCAGGACGGCTCTGTAATCAGAGCTGGATACTCCTGTTTTTTTAAAATCACTTGCTCTTATTTTTAAACAAGTTCATTCAATCGCCACTGTGCTGTGACCCCGCCGCAACCCCCCTGACCTACACAGCCTCCCCTCCCCTCCTGGGCTCAGCCCCCATTGTTTTCCCAGCCCCGAGGGCTGGTGTTTAACAGATGTAAAAATAAAAGCTGTAACATGTGGGATAACAGGGGCAGCTCAGCCAGGAGAGGTTCCTGCTGAAGAGGCTGCTGGGCCTGGTGTTGGTTTAGCCAGGCAGTCCAGCCACTCGGCTTACCAGCTGTCATTGTGAGATGGAGCAGCAGGGATCACAGCAGGGCTGTCTCCTCCTCCTTGGTGAATTGGAGAGCCACTCATCCCAGCCACTGGTGCTCTCCAGGCAAGGGTGATGGGTGTGCAGAGCCTGCAGCCAGACCCAGAGCTTCCATGGCTGGCATGGAACAAGCTGGGCTCTCCTCTGCAAGCTGGGGGGATGGCAAAATGAGCCCAGGGCCTGAGCAGAAGCAGGAAGCTGCTTAAACTCATGACATGAAAGTTGGTACGGTTCTTGGTGCCAGTCATGGTCAACTAGCAGCCAGCAGGTCCCTGCAGTGGCTTTGCCCCTTTTGCTCTGTGCTTAGTTCCTGCAGCACTTAATCCTTCACCTAATCCCTGTGCAGCCCGACCAGAGCAGCAGGTGAACCACCACCGGCTGCTGGAGGTCTGTCACACACACACACACACACACACACACAGACCCTCTAACCTTATGCAGGGTCCTGCCACTATCCTTCTTCATCCCCTTCCCTCACTTCTCACCCCTTTCAGATGGCTCTCTACTTCTGCACTGGCATCCTGGAGAATGAGACCCTCTTTCGCCACTACGCCCTGAACGTGCCCTTCTACACTCACTTCACCTCGCCCATCCGCCGCTACGCGGACCTCGTCGTGCACCGTCTCCTCTCCGCCTCGCTCGGTGGGTGCCCCCTGGCCACTGGTGGAGTACTTCTGGGTGCTGCGAGGGAAGGGGGTGGCTGTGCCTGGCACAGGCAGGACTCCCAGGTTCCTGCCTTGCCTGCCATGCCTGCTGGATGCTTGCAGTCTGCATCCCAAGGGGCAGCTCCCTGGCATGTGGGCACCCTCAACTAGCAGGGACACGGGGGCAAGTTGGGTGTCTGTGTCCAGGCTGCCACAGGATGGCTCTGGAGCAGAAGGGAGCACAGGCATGTCATTTTCACTTGTCCACTTCCCCAGGTGCCAGCTCCCCCATCAAGATGGAGAAAGAGGCCATCCAGAAACAGGCAGACCACTGCAATGACCGGAAGATGGCTTCCAAGAGGGTGCAGGAGCTCAGCGCTGACCTCTTCTTCGCCGTCTTCGTCAGGGTAAGAGCCAAGGCCACCTGCCCCCAGCACACCTCTGGATTTCCCCAGGAAGGCTCAGCCTAGATGCCACCAGGCAGAGGCTAAGGCAAACAGTGAGGGGATGTGTGAGTTACTAACCACTAGCAGAGCTCCAGGGCCTTGCAGCACTGGCTTCCCTTGGGGATGGTGGGATGGAGGATGCTGTTGTAGTGACATCCCTGTCTCTTGGCAGGAGTGTGGTCCTCTGGAGTCAGAGGCGATGGTGATGGGTGTCTTGAACGAGGCTTTTGATGTCCTGGTGCTGAAGTTTGGAGTCCAGAAGCGCATCTACTGCAATGTAAGTATCTCACCAGTGTGAGATAGTGCCAACACTGCCTCAGCAGAGAGGTTTCAGCAGGCAGAGCTGTGCCCAGGCTGGGCTGTCTGGAGGGCACGGAGCCTTCATGGGGTTTGCCCTCTGTTCCTTGGCACAAGGAGCTGGGAGCATCTGGAGCAGCCCAGTTTCTGAGGGCCAGTTTCTCCCAGCTGCGTGTCCAGGATGATCTGGTCTAGGCAAAAGAGAATAAAGACAGATTCAAAGGACAGAGGTCAACACGGAGGTGGAGAGAGGAAAGAGAGAGAGGCTGCTTTTCATCTCATTTAATCAGGCAGTGTATCAGGGCTGTGACAGCACCACTGCAGGCCAGCACCAGTGGTTAGTGACAGCATCTTCTCTTAATAACCTGGTTACATGGCTGGCAATGACATCTTTAAACAGGACATACAGTGTGGTACATGGGCTGCTTGTGTGTCACAGCAGCCACTGATTCAGGTGCTGGGCTCATGCCCAGGGGCTGCTGCATCCTGCCTGTTCAAGAGCTGTAGAGGCAGCGTGACAGGGGTGCCAGGCAGCAGCAGCAACGTCCCCATCCCCAGGGCAAGTGGAGGGGAAGAACCAAGTGGGGAATGTGGTCAGGGCTGTTCCTAACCATATTGGGTGGGAGCTTGAGGGTAGGGAGGCTCTACAGAGGGGCTTTGACAGGCTGGATTGATGGGCTGAGGCAAATTGTATGAGCTTCAACAAGGCCAAGTGCTGAGTCCTGCACTTGGACCACAACAAGCCCATGCAAAGCTACAGGCTGGAAAGCTGCCCAGCAGAAAGGGACCTGGGAATACTGACTGACAGGCAGCTGAATATGAGCCAGCAGTGTGCCCAGGTGGGCAAGAAGGCCAATAGCATCCTGGCCTGTATTAGAAATAGTGTTGCAAGCAGAGCTAGGGAAGTGATCCTCCCCCTGTACTCTGCACTGGTGAGGCCCCACCTCAAGTACTGTGTTCACTTTTGGGCCCCTCAATACAAGAAAGACCTCGAGGTGCTGCAGCAGGTGCAGAGAAGAGCAGCTAGGCTGGTGAAAGACTTAGAGAACAAGTCTTAAAAGGAGCAGCTGAGGGAACTGATACTTTTTAGTCTGAAGAAAAGGAGGCTGAGGGGAAATGCCATGGCTCTTTACAACTACTTGAAAGGATGTTGTAGAAAGGTATGTGCTGGTCTCTTCTCACAAGTAAGTAGTGACAGGACAAGAGGGAACAGCCTAAAGCTACACCAGAAGAGGTTTAGGCTGGACATGAGGAATTTTTTTTTTTCTCTGAAAGGGTTGTCAAGCATTGGAACAGGCTGCCCAGAGAGGTGGTGTAGATGTGGTGCTTGGGGATATGGTTTAGGAATGAACATGGTAGAGTAGGGTTAAATGTTGGACTTGATGATCTTAACAGTCTTTCCAACCTAAATGATTCTATGATTCTGTGATAATGTACTCCCTGTCCACAGGCATTGCCCTTGCTGGGCTTCAGCTTCCAGAAGGTGGGGAGAAAGCCAGAGCTGACACTCATGTGGGAGCCAGAGAAGCTGGAGCAGGAATCTGTGCCCCAGGTAGGACAACCCAGTGCAGGACAGGCTCACAACACCAGGGGACTGGTGTGGAGGCTGTGTGCAACTGGTGAATCCAGCAGTCTCTGCAGGGACAGGTCCAGGAGATAGGACTGCCTTGCAGGCTTTAGGGTTCTGCTGTCCTTATGTGTCCTGTCCCTAGCAAGCCCAACTTTAGCCTCAACCTCCTCTGCTATCCAGCCCTGCTCTGTCCCATTGCCGCCTCCACATCTGACCCCTCCATTGCCTTCAGACTCTGCCCTGCCTGCTCTGTGCCCTGCCTCCTAATTCACTTTCCTCAGAAATTGAATTAACATGCTGTTTACTTCCTTCTTCCAGATCATCAATTAAGATGTTAAGTAACATCAAGCCTAAGGCAATGCCTGTCTAGACCCTTCCCCCCATCCTGGCATTCCTTGCCCCCTCACTGTCACAGCCCTTCCATCGGGTTTCCATCCCTGTGACAGGGTTGAGACCCAATTAGGAGGAATTTTTTTAAGTCAGACTTCCAGAGATGCAGTATCAAACGGTTTAACAGCATCTAGAAATCTCTCTCTTGTGTCCCTGTCATCTGTTAACTTGGTAACTCAATCAAAGGGAGCAATCGCATTTGTCTGGCTTGATTAAGTGTTGCTGCTTTGCCAACTTTTGTCTGGCATTGCTATAAAATCACAGCTGTGTTGACTGCTGTGATCCCTGCCTGCTGCCTGGGTGGGCACAGGGCGGGGACTGAATCCCACCTTTTCCCTGAACCATTCTTGGGGCTCTGCACTTGAACCCCCTTTCCAATCAAGTCTAGCGCAACCTATCCTGGGCTGGATGAAACGGATTCTTGATTTAGGGCCAGCCTTACCCTCCCAGCTGGTATGATGTATGTCCTAGAAAGTAGCTTCCTTCCCAAGGGATATGTTGTGGTCAGAGCCAGCCCAGCTCCCCATCTGCTGCAGGGGTTTTTGCAGGCCTCCCTCCCTTTGAAGCTAAGCTTTCCTTTCTCTGCTTGGCTCAGAGAAGCCCCCTGGCTACGTCCTGAAGTGGCCTCAGTTCCTCCTTTCCTACAGGAGCAGATATCACTTACACCCTTGCAGGGACCCACGTGAAAGATGATGCCCCAGCATGAGCAAGGCCCATTTTGGTTAAGCAAACACTCAGCAATAGAGGAAACTTCTCCACAAACCCACCACACCTCCTAAAAAAACGCAGGAGCCCTCCCCTGGGAGCAGGCTCTAAGCTTTCCTCCAAGCCAGCAGATCCCCAGATAAATCTACAGCTCTGGGATGAGCTGGATCCCCTGGGAGCCATGCTGAACTGTGGGAGATGTCACCTGGACAACCTGTGGAACTGAGCACTCCCTGCTCCCAACCTGACCCCGGTGCTTGGCCTCTGCTTCCCAGTTTGGCTCAGCCCAGGCAGGCAGCAGGAACATCAGGGAAGGCTGTTCATAGGAAGCCATGCAGGATTCTGGGCTATCTGGCCCTGCTGCAGAGGGGGGGTGTTGCCCCCATCTCTCCCCGAGCTCCAGATGGCCAGGACCTGAGTGGACAAGTACTCAGGGCTTAAATATGAAGCGAATCTAAGAAGTGGGGAATTTGATGTGAAATGGTGCTGTTCCCTGGCTGTGCAGCAAAGGCATGGGGCAGGATTGCAAGGGAGAGCCCTGATAATCCCCCTTTGACTCCCCCAGATGTTGGGGGGCTGTCCCATGGCCACCACCCCTCACACTCCTGCCAGGGGCTGGTGCTGGGTAGCTGGCAACTATCCCAGCAGCTGTCTGCAAAAGGATTTCCCAGGGCTTTGCTCCTCACTGGCCACTTGGATATGTTTAAGTCTCAATGAGATTTTCCTGTTCTGAATGATTAATCTGGAGTGGCTGGTGCTGGATGAGCTGGGAAGGGTTTGACAAGGTTATGCTGGTTGGTGGCTCCGTGCCCGCTCCTCCTGAGGGCCAGACGCGAGCAGATGGCCCTGTGAAGCCCTGCTGCAGCCCAGGGCTTGGGGACAGGTTCCAGCAAGTGAAGTGCCCAAATGCCTGGCCACGGCCCCAGGGCAGCTGCTTCTCAGTGTTCCCAGCAGCCTGTTAACTGCACCGTGTGGAGAGACCTGGCTGATACTTTACATTTCTAATCCACACAATGTCACAAAGGTGGAGTCAGAGGGCTGGGGAGGTGGAAACAGGCAGCAGCACATTCCTGAACAGGAGGGATTGATTTTCTGGGGTATTTATTCCCTTGTGTCTGTCTCATCCATCATACTCCCTCCCCGGGTCTCCTCTCACTGTGGGGACACAAAGGGGTCATTCCCTCCTTGTAGGATGCTGAGAAAATGCTCAGCACCATGTGGAAAACCCTTCCTGCTGCAGCTCTGCTGCTGGCTTGTGGCCAAGTTGCTTCCTTAAGGGATGATGTGTTTTCTCCAGCTGGAGAAGGGAGACACAGGCAGGTTTTACAGGAGGTTGGGCCCCAAAGCTGAGGGCACAATCACCCATGCTCCTTCCTGGGCTGTGCAAAGAACTAAGAAGGCTGGAGTAAGTAGGATGTTTGGAGAAGCTCATTTAGGTCAGTTTGGGTTCCCTGCTGGCTTTGCAGCCCAGTGGTGTTGCCCTTGAAGACACTGTGTCCAGCTCCAGAAGTCTGCTGGACTGCAGCAGAGCTTTTGAAGCCATCCTGCTCCATTCCCTGTCTCCTGATGGCTGCTGCAGGCAGCAAAAGCCAGGGTTGCTCTAAGCAAATCCTGATGTGATGCCAAGCCACCTGAAAAACCCTCTTCTCTCTGTCTTTCTCTCCCTCACTGAAGGTGATCACCATTTTCACGCTGGTGGAGGTGGTGCTGACATCAGATGGTGCCCCCCTCAAGTACAGCGCCGTGCTCAAGAGACCGAGCTCGCAGAAGTGACCTCCCCAGGTGGTGGGTGCTCCCCACTCCTGACACGTGCTCAGCTCCCACACACCAGCACCCTTCGAGGACAAAGGGGACCCATGAGGAGTTTGGGGATTTGAGTTTTAAAACTGATGCCATTTTATTTCTGGTTTGGATTTTAACTTGAGCTGGGAGTGGGGCACAGGGCTTGAGCCTGCCCCGGGGCAGAGCATTTCTTCTCTTGGGTCTTTTTAGCTTGATGCTTTATTTTTGTTTTTTTAAGAAAGTGGTGTCTGTCCCCAGGAACCTTGGGTGCCCAGGGTGAGGGCCAAGCAGGGCCACATGTTGCTGGGAACAGAGTGGGACTCGCTCCACCATCCTGGGTGGGATAGAATGGGATGCAATGGGATGTGGCTGTGGGGCCGTCAGGAGGGTTTCTTGCAGGGTTGTGTACTGTGTAATAAAAACCAGGTCAGCAGGTGCTTGGGGAGCTTGAGCAGGTTTTATTTTGTCCCATCCATGTTCCCCATATGAATCCCAGCAATAATTCCTCTCCCAGGCAGCTTCACAGGCATTGTGAAATCCGAGTGGCCTCACTGCCTCCCGCAGCCCCAGGTTGTGCTGAGGTGGAGGGCGTGGGGGGTCGGGCGGACAAGTGCTCCTGGCTCCTGCTCTGGTGGCTAATCGCTCAGTCTGAGCCTTCACCATGTATCACTGGGTGTCGTCTCCAGCCCCTCACACACTGGCCTCCAGCCTCACCCTGCTTGGGTCCCTGCAGCACTGTGTCCTCCCTTCTGCCTGCCAGAAGAGCAAGCGTCCAGCTCCTCACAGACCAACCAGCCCCTCTGCAGTCTCCAGGCAGGATGTCCCTGGCAGCCATGGACAGACCCTGCTTTGTCACCGCTGTGGGGATGGGCAGCCACGGGCAGCAGCTAGTGGAAGGACTGTCGTGCAAGGAGTGGATCCATTGTACCAGGCAGGGAGAGGGTCCTGCTTCACTTGGCCTTACGGGTTGTGGCAAATGTGGCCTTGGCACGGACAATCTGCCCTTTGCAGGAGCCAGGAGCTGGGCAGAGCTGTGCACCTCAGCTCAGGACTGGGGACTGGGCCCTGGGGTGGGTCAGTGCTGGATACAACACTCTCCCTGGGAGCTGACAAGCCATCAGAGGGCTCGCCCTGCTGGCAGTGTCCATCCAGGTGGCCTAGTGCCACCACATGTGGCACATGAAGGCACATGTTGCCTTCAGACATGGGAGCAGGTTGGAGCATCCTGTTCCTCCCTGGGTCTCCAGCTCCTTGCCAGGCACTGGTGCCACTGGGCTGTCCCCTGCCACAGCAGGTTCCTTGCAGCCTGGGTGTGCTGGCACTGGCTGCCCCGGGGCCTGACAGGGAGTGTGTGACTGTGTCTCCTGGGAGATACTGAGGGCACTGACACCAAAGACAAGATGTCTTCCCCATACCCTTCAGCCTAGTCTCCCTCTCCTTGGGTTTGTCTTGGGAGAAACAAGGCTTATCCAGCTCCACCTGGCTCAGCCTGTCTGCAAAAACAGCCCTTTGCCCTTCACCCTCCCTGCTGCTCCCTGGGGTCCCCCAGGCAACCACCACCTTGGAAGCTGAGGGGCCCCAAGGTGACCTGGTTCCCAGTCAGGGACTGGAGATCCCCAGGAAGGGGTTGGAGGTCCCCAGGCAGGGGCTGAAGGTCCCCAGGGAGGGTTTGAAGGTCCCTCCTTGCTGGTGAGGGGGAGGGATGGCCCCAGGGAGGGCTGGGGGCACGGGGAGGGCCCTGGGCAGGGCTGGGAGATAGTCTCTGAATGTTATCAGCCCATCGTCTCACCTGTGGTGGGGCTCAGCCCTCCGGCGGCACAGGCAAGGGCCATAAAGGGCTGTCCCTCTGCCCTGGACACAGGCGGCATTTGGGGAGGGGGCCAGGGTGGACAGCATGGGACAGCTGCTATGCCCTGGATCCTGCCTGCTCATCTGCCTCCTCGCCCGGTTCTCCACTGCAGCCTCAGGTGATGGGTCGTTTGGGACAGGGAGGGTAGGAGCCCTTGGTGGGAGGTTGGGGCTGGTGCCACTTCTGTGGGGGGCTGTGGGGACCCTCTCACCTTCCCATGGGATACCAGTGAAGGCAAACCCTCCCAGCCACCTCAGGGTGGTTTGAAACCCCAACTTTTGAATGGGCTTTTCTCAGCCCCCACCAAATCCAGTCCTGACCCAGTTCCCCCAGCCTTGCTGTCCCTGGCAGTGACTTTGGATCCAGTGGCTTGACAGCCACAGCCCACCGTGGTTGCCTGGACCTGACACACTCATCACTTGGCGGCTGATGCTTGGGTGTCTCATGCCCTCTGCCAAGAAGCATGAGGAACTTCCCTGCCAAACTGTGCCTCAGTTTCCCTCTCTGCAGACAGGTTCTGGGCAATACTGGCTGATCCCCAAAGGTCTCCTGGCCCCTGTGGGCCCCCAGGAAGGGAGCTCAGAGCAGCTGATTTTGCCTTGGGTGGAGATGCCCACTCTGGTCCTGGGGGAAGAGGTCCCTGGGGACCTTCAGGGTGCTCAATGCCCCAACAAACCCCCAGCTCTACTCTTGCCTCCAGACGCTGAGAAGACCCCAGACTACTGGAATGAAGGGGCCAGGGGGAGGCTGGAATCAGTCCTGTCCTTGCAGCTGGCGACACAACGGGCCAAAAATATTATTCTCTTCATGGGTGATGGTGAGTCCCCCAGGTCACAGCCTGACCTCACAGCTCCACAGCTTTGCAGCAGCCAGAGGACATGGCTGGCAAAAGGATGGGGCTGGTGCAGGTCCATTCCTCCCAGGCTGGCCCTGGGCACTGTCCAGGGAGGGCAGGACTGTCCCTGATCCCAGCCCGTTGCCACCTGGTGGCTCTGCCGTGCCCCACAGGCATGGGGTTGTCCACCATGTCAGCAGCTCGGATCTACAAGGGGCAGCTGGCTGGCGGCTCGGGCGAGGAGAGCATCTTGGCCATGGAGACCTTTCCCCATGTGGCCCTGGCCAAGGTGAGTGGGGCAGCACTGAGGGGTAGCTGCTCTGCCCCTGCCCAGAACTCCACAGGCCCCCACTTTCTTTCAGACCTACACCATCGACCGGCAGGTGCCCGACAGCGCTGGCACGGGCACAGCCTATCTCTGCGGGGTGAAGGCCAACGCCAAGACCCTGGGGCTGAGCGGGGCGGCCACCTACGGCAAATGCCGCAGCTCCTTTGGCAATGAGGTGGACTCCATCCTCCACCGGGCCAGACTGGCAGGTACAGGGCAGTGGACAACCCTGTCAGAGAGCCTGGCACGGCACGGCTGGACGAGCTCCCTGTAAACCCTTGTCCGCGCTGCAGGCAAGTCGGTGGGCATCGTGACGACCACGCGGGTGCAGCATGCGTCCCCCGGGGCAGCCTATGCCCACTCGGCCAGCAGGAGCTGGTATGCTGATGCCAACATGCCCAAGGAGGCCTTGCGGGATGGCTGCAAGGACATCGCCTACCAGCTGGTGCACAACACAGACATCAACGTGAGCCAGGAAGCAGGCATGGGAGGGAAGGGACACTGGGGACTTTGGGAAGGTCTGCTGAGCTGTAGGGCTATGGCAGTGCTGGTGGCAGCTCCCTACTGCCTGGCAGGTGATCCTGGGTGGTGGGCGGATGTACATGACCCCCACGCGGACCCCAGACCCTGAGTACCCAGAGGACTCGGCTCAGAATGGCATCAGGAAGGACGGCCTGGACTTGATTGCTGAATGGCTGAGTTCCAAGCAGGTACCGTGCCAGGGTGGAGGTGACTTGATGCTGGGCACAAGGCACAGGGTGTTGGCACTGGCTCTGTTCTCGCTGGCAGGGTGCCCACTATGTCTGGGACAAGAAGGGCCTGGATGCAGTCAAGGATGACTCCGTAAGCCACCTGATGGGTAAGAGCATCACTGACTGTGCCACTGCAACACCTCCTCCTCCCCACTTTGGCATGCTTGTAGGGGCATAAAGCAGCACTGGTGTGGATCTCCCAAACCTATCTCCCCCAGGCCTCTTCGAGCCCAAGGACATGAAGTATGAGCTGAACCGCAACACCTCCACAGACCCCTCCATCGTGGAGATGACAGAGAAGGCCATTCGCATCCTGCGCAGGAACCCCAACGGCTTCTTCCTCTTCGTGGAAGGTGAGTAGCCCCAGGCGGGCAGTATGGCTGGGGCGGGACATGGGTCCTGGAAGAAGGTGGGTGTCCCAGAGGACCAGGTAGTGGTTGACAGCCGTGTTCCCTCTGTAGGTGGCAGGATTGACCATGGCCACCACAATGGCCGGGCCAAGCAGGCGCTGATGGAGGCCGTCATGCTGGACCGGGCGGTGGCACGGGCAGGCGAGCTCACCTCCCCCTCTGACACCTTGACTGTGGTGACAGCTGATCACTCCCATGTCTTCACCTTTGGGGGCAACACACTGCGTGGCACCTCCATCTTTGGTGGGTCTTGAGTAGGGGTGGTGAACATCCCTGTTCCCACCTCCCCTTTTTGCTCCCACCAGAGGTTGAGCTGGCCAAGGTGGGGAGCTGGGGGGAGGTACCCAGATGGGACAGGGTGACAATGTCTTTCCCTCTAACAGGGCTGGCCCCCAAGAAAGCCAAGGACAAGCGAGCCTACACCAGCATCCTCTATGGCAATGGTCCTGGCTATAGCATCCGCAATGGGGGACGCCCAGCTGCCAGCCTCCCTGCTGCAGGTAGGAGGCTGCTGGGGATGGGGTGAGGGCATGGGGTGGCTGGGGGCAGCAGCCCAGGGGGTGCCAGTGCCACCGCATGGCTCAGGAGTCACTTAGGCAGGAATTGCCCTGACCCTGGGGTGATGGGACCTGTGCTCCCATCCCTGCGATGGGTTGGGTGAGCCTGCTGCCCCCAGCCCTGTTTCTTCTGCCCTCCTCTGCAGAGGACAAGGACTACAGGCAGCAGGCAGCTGTACCCCTGGAGACGGAAACCCACAGTGGGGAGGATGTGGTGGTGCTGGCCCAGGGTCCCATGGCCCACCTGTTCCACGGGGTGCAGGAGCAGCACTACATCGCCCATGCCATGGCCTACGCTGCCTGCCTCGAGCCTTACGCCACTGAGCCCGGGTGCATGGCAGCCCGCAGGGCCTCCCAGGGCACCCAGTGCTCCCCACAGCCCCTGCTCACCCTCCTGGCCCTCTGTGTGGCTGCCCACATGGTAACGGGCTGAGGGGCCCCCATCTGAGCCCCACTTCAACCCAGGCTGCCCGGATCACCCCTGAGCTACCCCCATCTGCTTCATCTGGGGGCCTTGACAACTGGGTACTCATTGTGAGCAGGATCAAGGGATGCAATAAAACACAGTGTGCTCATCTCTATCTGCCACGTGCGGGTTTGCAGTGGTGGTCACCATCTAAGGCACTGCCCGTGCCTCAGTTTCCCCAGGTGGTCATGGCTCCTAATTTCCCCGCAAGACCATCACTGGAGACACTGAGGTAAAGGAGGTGGTGAAATTAGGGTGAGTGGAGACAGTGTGTCCCGACTTTTCCCAGCTGGGGCACAGTACACAGGGTTGGGTCCTTCCTGGCAAGCGCTGAGCAAGGAGCAGAGTTCTAGACCAGATCAATTAATATATTGCTCAAGAAAGAGCTGCGCAGAGAGCAGAGCTGTTCAGTGCATGAGTGACACCAGGTGCTCCTGATACTGACCCCAGGTGCTCCCAGTACCTCTGTTGCCCCAGTTCTGATGCTCAGCACTGCCTGTGCCACCCTGGGCCAGGGCACACGCCCACCTGGCACCACAGCCTGGATGGGAATGATGCCTGCCGGGCACTGCCCATCACCTCACCCCTGTATCTGCACCCCAAGTCAGTCCATCTCCCAGCAGCAATACAATGATGTGCCAAGGAGGTGCCTGCAGACCAGCCCCATGGCCTTTGTGCTGCCTGTCCGGCAGGACGCCAGAGTATCGGAGATGGGCAGAACTTCCCCACACACCCCACAAGGGCTGATCCTGGTCCAAAGTCCCTCCCCAGTTCTGCTGGAGTTGCAGACACTGTCAGTGGCTGTTGGCTACCGGATCTCACCATGCAGCTCCTGACAGCCCTCATCCTCTGCCTGGGCCTCTGGGCAAGGCTCAGCACTGCTGTCATCCCAGGTGGGGACAAGGATGGGGATGGGTGCTGGGCTGGCTGCAGTGGGTGCCTGGGGAAGTGGGACACCTGGCAGGGTATCAGCCTGACTGACCACAGGGAGTGTTTGTGGGAGGGGATCAGGGCCTGCCTGGCTCTGCCAGGGTTAATGAG